>NC_041385.1:165719869-165745982 GCF_002162155.2 Triticum dicoccoides | reverse complement strand
AGGATTTTCGCGCGGTGGGCGGGGGGAGTTTGGCGCATGGTCGGTTTCTCCAAGTGCAGTCCCACGTGTCAGTGAAGAGGCAAGCCGAAGCGTGTTCCGTCTGCGTGAGCCGTGTGCAGGACCGAACGTGTGTGGGGTGCAATGTGACCGCAATAGGAGTGCTGTGAGTGTACCGCCTTTTTTCCTTTTAAACTAGGTGCTTCGCCCCCTCAAAAAAAATGTTGCTTCGCGCGATCCATCGATACTACTACTAGTAATCCGGTAATCCCGACTAAAACGGCGCGGCCGGGTCTTTTCCCGCGCGATATGCTGGGAGGTTGGCTTAGTTGGGTTTTTTAGATTTGTCTCGGTTCAATAAAAAGCAGAGTTGGTGATGATGGTGTGCCTGTCATCCTGCAATATAGGCCGTTCGATCTATATCTAACGGATAGGAAGGAAACTATGACAATTTACCCGCACTCCTCTCCACATTTGCAGATAAGGCTTTCCCTCATTCATCCTTTTCTCCCACAAGATCTTGATCTTCCGTCGAACGCACGGGCATCTTGCTAGTACTCCTACAATATGTATATTATTGTGAAAGTTCATATACAGCGGCCGAGATTAATGCAAACGCAGCAGATTTTCATTACATTTCGAACTTTTACAGGACAGAAAAATAAAAGAAACCCGACCCTAAACCTATTCTACGGCGGCGACCGACGTCCTCCATCTGCGATCTCTATGTACGGGGGCGGGGTTCAAGACCCATGAAGTGAAGGTGCGGTCTCCGGCGAGGAAGAGTAGAACACGGGATACGGACCGGCCAGTTGGTACACCATGCCCTGCCGCCTGCCATGCCCTACTCATCCTCGGAGGAGTCCCCGACCTCGGCGGTGCCGGACGTTGGACGGCGGCAAGTAGGACGCATGGCTGACGGTGCTCTCGTTGTTAGCCGCCAGTGTGGCCACCGCTTGTGCGGTCGCGTCCGCGTCCGGCTACGCCGCTATTGCGTCGCGAGAGGCGACTTGAGCGAGGGGGGCGACCTCGAGCTTCATCCCCGAAGACAAGCTCTCCCACAGAGCGTTCGCACTTGCGGTCATGGCGGATGTGGTGCCAGGTAGGAGGATGATGTGCTATGGTGTGGAGGTTAGCTGGGCGTTGCCGCTTTAAGTAGCGCATTCCGGTGAGGCCAAGCATCCGGGTGCGTCATTAAGTTGCCGGAGTTGGTTCCTCGGGCACCGAGCCTCGTAACGACAACATACGAACATACGACATGAATGCGGGCAGCTGGCGCCGGTTGGGAACGCACCGCGCGACGGCGCGAGGGACGAGGGCTTTGGTGTGCCAGGTTAGTCAGCTGCGGTCATGGCAACGTTGGAGATGCCCTTTGCTCAAATGTGATCCCCGCATGTCATTGAAAAAGCAAGATGACCCGGCATGGTCTCAGGTCCAGAGGATGCAGTTGGCCGCGCTACACCACTCCGCGGATGCGTCCCGGTGCCCTGTGCATCCTCGACGAGTCGGGTGTTGGGGTGTGTTTGGATTGTGGCCAAAGTGCACCTTACCAAAATTTTGGTCATGACCCAAAGATTGGTCTTTGTTTGGATGGTTGCCATTTCTTTGGCATGCCAATGAACTCTAGCCAACTCTAGTTCATTTTTCCTGCCAATGTCGGCCAACTCATGGGCAACCAATAAATCAACCGAAATTTTGGCTACCCAATGCTTTGATGGGGCAACCTTGGGCACAAACCAAACAGACCGTTGGTCATGCCACAGCACTAATGCCACCCTCGGCACACTGAAACCGACCGTGTCTATCGACGATATGAGCGTGTCGCTCACCACGGTCGCCGTGTCCAGAGGCGGTACTGGAGCTGCGCCCCGTTGTTGGACCCAACGACCCACATGAACGGTTGTCAGTGGCGAGGAGTTCGTGGGCCAGCTCCTCCATTGGACTAGTCTGCGCTACGTCGTCCCGATGGGTGTGCCCCACATGTCGGTTTCCCTGTTTTCGGCCATATTCGAGCGTCTGTCCTCCGTGTTGCGCATTAGGCCTTTCACTATGTACGCCAAGCGAGACAACTTATTGTTTATTTGAGCCGTTCAAGTGTAATCATGTGGTTTTCTTATTTCTCATTCCTCTCCAACCCTCTTCTCCATCGATCATGTCGCCCTCCAGTCGAGTCCATCCTCCCGCATGCCTCATTTGAACATTCCATCGAGTATCATTCGCATGTACCCACCCTAGTCCTCTTTCAATAGATCTCCGGACCCCGAGATGAAATCGAGAGGAAATGAGTGGGGGCACGTGATACCTAAGGCGGATTCAAAATTTTGAACCGGTGATCATAGCATCCGCAAATCATATATAAAGGGTATTCAATGTTCGTTTCGTTTTTGAACGTACAATATACTCCCTCCTATCCTTTCTACTTTACATATAAGTTTTATGTGTAGTCAGAGTATCTCTACTATGATAAAAAAGGTATCAACATTCAACAACGCCCAATCAATATTGTTAGATTCGTATGTACTCCCAGATTTGTACTCGAGATGGTTTCCAATTTGACTATTGACAAGATTAGTAGTACTCCTTTCACATAGGTGAGTAAGTCATCTTATATAGGTTGTGCACCGTGACCAAGGAGGAGGGGGAAACGAGAGAAATTAATGATTATTTGCTAATTAATAGTATTGCATGCAATGAACTAACCACTGCATGTCATGTTTGATAGTCTCAGGTCATTAAAAGCATGCACACCCTCATCTCTTAATGGTTGATATGTCAAAAACAAGAAACGAGGTAGAAGTTAATGCACCACGCCTACTACCTCTGTCCTGGTTTATAGGTCCCCTTTGTAGTTTGTGTCAAATTTTGACTAAAGATTTAACTAACAAAATGTTAATGCATGTCAAGAAAAATTATCTCATTGGATTCGTATTTGAACATAGTTTTCAAAAATATAATGTTTGGTGACATGCGTGAACATTTTGTTAGTTTAATCTATGGTCAAAATTTGGCACGAAACACAATGGGGACCAATAAATCCGGACGGAGGTAGTACGTGTTTTGGGATTATTTGGTTTTCGTAAGATGACTTACACACCTAGACGGAGGGAGTACATGAGATGTATAATGTGAAAATTATATCATTGGAAACTCCTTTCAGATACGAAATGGACTGTATGCTTTGTGTAAGTTGCATGTCATATATTATTACTCTAACATTTGGTCAAAGTTAGCCTCGAAAAAAGCATTAGACCCTGTATGCTTTGTGTAAGTTGCATGTCATATATTATTACTCTAACATTTGTGTAAGTTGCATGTCATATATTATTACTCTAACATTTGGTCAAAGTAGTATAGTGGAAGTGGATCCTCTGACGTAGGTATCCCTGCCTTACCCTCCCTTTCGGTCACATACTGGCGGACCCCATGCTTGCTAGGCCCCGCATGTCAGTTACTCAATGGGTTCGTCCACGTCATGGGATCCTCATCCGTAGTATACTCCCTCTGTTTTTATTTACTCCGCATAAAATGGAGGGAGTGGTGATATAATAAATGACGCAGGCGGGGGAGGGGGAGGGACGTCGGTTTGCTCTCAACTGCGGTCCCACAAGCGAGCGAAAACGCAAGATGAAGCGCGTTCTATTCGATGAGCGACGTGGAGGGTCCAGCGTTCCGGGCTGCAACGCGAACGCGACAAGAGTGATGTATAGTCAAAACCGATTGACCGGTCATCACCGGAACCACTATTCACACCAGAACCTTCGCTGCTCGGCCTACGCCAGCCACTGCCCTAAAACCACACCAAATCTCTAGCCCATTCCCCCACCTTTCGATCCCCTAGCCCACATCAAGCGTCCCCTAGTTCGCCGGAAAGCCATGGTGTGCCGCATGATCACTTACTACAAGATGCTGACGCCGGAGCGCCGCGCAGAAATTGCAGCGGCGGTCGGCGCCATAGACCTTCGTTCCCAAGCTTGCTTTGCGGCGGGCCAATCCCTGAGTTCTCTGGAGCCAAGCTACAAGGAGGAGGAAGCCGATCCAATGTTCACTGCAGAGGTCACGGTGCAAAAGGCCCCCGATGGGTATCAGACGATGGACGTCGACTTCGTGCCGGCGTCCGAGTCCCCCATGGTGCAGGCGGACCAGCGGTTCAACATGGCGATACTAAAGGAGGACCAGGAGGCAGAGGCTCAACTCAACACGGAGCACGCGCATGCTACTGCCATCGAGGCTCCCCTGCAGGCGGAATCGGATGTCGTGGATGTGAACCGGGCGGCGGAGGCTCAACTTGAGGCGGAGCGCGCGGATGCCGCTGCCGTCGAGGCCCTCCTGCAGGCGGAACCAGACGTCCTGGACATGAACCGGGCGACAGAGGCTCGACTCGACACAGACCGCGTGGATGCCGCTCTCATCGACGCCCTCCTGTAGGCGGAATCGGAAGTCCTGGACTTGAACCGAGCGGCGGAGGCTCGACTCGACGCGGAGCGCGCGGATGCCGCTGCCATCGAGGCCCTCCTGCAGGCGAAACCGTACGTCGTCGACTTGAACCGGATTGTGCTCTCGTCTGTGCAGAGCGCCCGCACGCTCCACTTGAATGAGTAGCTGGAGGCCGAGGACAACCACGGTGCGGAGACACACGTCGGCAGCGACGGCTGGTTCGCGCCGGCTGCCAAATATGACGAGGCCGTCTCTTTCCGCGAGCAGTGATAGTTTTTCTTTACGTTGTTGTTTTTATGGATCTTTTGCTGTGTAAAAACATACTATTTGTTATGCAAGTCGCCTGACTTCGGTCAGTCTACCATTTCAGGCGATTGGATGAATATCTTACGTCTCCTAACCCTTCTTTCCTTCTTCCTCACCTCTTCTTCTTCCCCAACAGACCACCGCACGGGCCGTACGGATACTCTCCAACATGCGGTTGGATAAAAATACTCTATGAACGAAAATTATGGGTCAGCAATAGGATGGCTGAGTTTTGTTTGTTCACATGCGACAACACGTGTCAGGGAGGGTGCGTTCCCTTGGTTGGGTTTGCGGCGTGCAGGAGCGACTGTGTGAGGGTGCGGTGCGACCGCGGCGTGCAGGAGCTATCGTGTGAGGGTGCGGTGCGACCGCGACAGCCGTGCGCAAGTGTACCTCCTTCTCATTTTGAAAACTTTAGGCAAGCTTGGCAAAAATGTGTGGCGAAGTTTGGCAATGCAAGGCCTAGACCCAAACAGGATAAGTACGTACGTACTAGGAGTACTAGTGTTAAAAAATAAAGGCGGGGTTCTCCTTTGATACAAATCCTTGTTTCACGTGTCAATTAATGCATATATTTTTCTCGAAAGACCAAAGAGCTAACCATCTCACTCCTCATGGCTTGATTAATGCAGCGCCATGTAAACAAACCTTCTCACTTCCGCATGCATGCAGGGGATATTAATGTCCTTGGTTGCTAACCCCATCAATTTTGCCTCGATTAGTGTTAGTGGCCTTTTGCAAATTGTAATTTTGATATACTGGCCTTGTGTACAAAAAAATGGAGGTAGTAACTATATTTGAATTCCTTGCCCATTGCGGTGATGTCGACGATTTTTTTTGTGGTTTGGTGAAGTGCGTTCGACGGAGAACACCATTGAGGGAGACCACGGTAAATCGTTCGCAAGTGCCGCCTGCAAGCTGAGACAACTGCCTTATTTTCATCCAGGAAGTCCTTTACTAGTACTGCTACTAGGAGTACTAGTGTGGTGAGATGGTTTCTCGAAGAAGAAGATGGAGAAGCGGAGTCAGCAAAGAGTGAAATGATGGTTGCTTCGTCTGTGCTTTGTGATTTACCGCCTCACTACTTTGTGATTTGTGATAGAAGGGACAGGGGAGTAGACTCTATGCTCTATACTATACTACATGCGTCCAAGCATGGGAGAAAGATGAGATACGTTGCATTTTTCTATTCCTTCAATCAATTAATCAAGGAGCTTCGGTTCCATCTTTTTGGCTTTGGCAACACCATCCACAATGGTTCCCATGATGCCAAAAGCTATTTTGACATTTGGCTACACATTGTGGATGCCCTTAACCGTACTACTTGGTTTTGCTCCTGTGTGCTATCTATACAAATCTCAATTAAATTGATCAAAAAATTATAGAATCAAAGATTAGTAAAAAGGAGGTGATTTTGCCGCACGGATGGCGGGGGAGGTTTCTTATTTTCGGAGGATGTTGTCCTGGCGGTTTGGTAACATGCGGTCCCACGTGTTAGTGCTTTACCATGCAGATCCGCGTCCCACATGAGGCAGAACAACAGCAGAAGCAACACGTGGTTAAGTTGAAGAAGATGAGGGAGAAGAGGATTCAGCAACGAGTGAAATGATGGTGTCTTCGTCCCTCCAACTTCTTTTTTTAGCATTATTACTTCGTCCCTCCAACTTAACTGTGGGAAAGGTGCAGCTTTGTGATTTGACGCCTCATTTCTCATTACTACGCCGGCGCCATGACTGGGGTGCTTCACCCCGGCTTCTCCGCACTGTATTCCGGTATGGCATGTGGAGCCGGTAGCTTGATGTCCCACATGTCGGCGAAAGGGACTAGAAGATTTATGGAAGCGAGCGCTCCACTCTTACAACGGAGGAGTAGACGACACGACGGCCGAGTGAACTGTTACTTGTACTATATAGTACTATAGTTTTGCTGTTTCGCACGATCCATCGATACAAACCCGATTAAACAGGAAAGGGCGGGATTTTTCCCGCGCGGTAGATGATACTGGCCATACATTTCAAAGGCAATTTTAATGTATGCAAACTGAATAATTATCAGTAACAATATGATATCTAGTAAAACTAAAAACACATATGATTTATTGTGTTAGAGTGTAGTAGTAGTGTTGTATTGCATAGTTGTTAGATGTAACATGCGAGAATGTGTAGAGATGTAGTTTTGGAGGGCCTACAGAGAGAAAAGCGTAATACGGTCACCGAACTTCAGAATAAGCTGATTACAGTCACTTTATGCATTTTGCGGTGATTATCCGGTCACTTGCTCATAGTTCAGCATCGGATTGCATTCTTTTGACCGGCCAAATAGTCTGCGTGGCGCCAAGTTGACTAGTTAAATTGACCATGTTCATTGTGGGTCCCACCTGTCAGTTCGCATAGGGAAAAGGTCAAATAAACACAAATTTACGCAGGCGCGACAAGGCTCCAACCCGTGCGCGGGAATCACCTGCTTGTGTATGTGTCTCTCAGGGCCTGATGTGTGCGCATGCACGTGTAGGTTGAGCACTTGAGCGTGAGAGTGTGTGTTGGTCATGTGGTGTACTGGTGCGTGCATGCATGCGTGTGCGTGTGCGTGTGAGTGTTGCATGCGTGTGTGGCTATGTGCGTACGTGTGAGTGTTACATGCGTGCGTGGGTGGATGTGTTTGTGTGAGTGTTGCGTGGATGGAGTTCATGTGCATGCGTGCGTGTGTGTATAATCACCACACCAGCTCCTGTGTGTTAAAACAGACGGCTCAGCATACCAATACAAGGCCACCTTGTCCGCTGTGCCCGCGGTCATGACTTCGAACCACCGTCAAAATATATTTTTTGTCGTTTGTTTTCATTCTTACTAGCAAGATGCCCGTGCGTTGCACGTAACATCAAGATGCATTTGTAGGACTTGTTTATCTTGTGAGAGAAAAGGATGAATGAGGGAAGGCCTTATTTTCAAATGTGGAGAGGTGTGTGGGTACCTTTTTGCAAAATTGCCATAGTTTCTTTCCTATCCGTCAGATATAAATCGGACAGCCTATATTGTAGGATGGCAGGCACACAATCATCACCAACTCTGTTTTTATAAGAGTGTATTTTATATTTTATGTATTTTATAATAGTGTAGATGTAGAGTAGATACAAGTCGACAGGTGGGCACGATGGTAGTGAGATAATGTGATGCAACACTAGAGGTTCCATGTGGAGCGTTTAACTGGTCAACTAGTCATGTCATGAGCAAATACAAAGTTGTACGGTGAAGCCATGACTGTATAATAACCACTAAATGTAAACGGTGACCGTAATGAGTGGATTATGAAGTCCAATGTATGTATCGTGCTTTTGCTTAAAATACAATCATCGTCATTGCATATATCGCGAGAGAAAGATGAAACACGCGTGAATTTTTTGGGGGCTTACTTTTAGAGGACCTGGAGATAGTTTTGTGTGCATATTTGAAAGGGGCGTACAGGGGGGGATGCGATGGAGAGAGAGAGATGCTCTTCATTTCTCTTTATTATGACTAACTTTGTATATAGTATAAAAATGTACAAATTCATAGTGCGGAATAAATATCATTGTGGGCACCATGCAATGCAAATTAGCGTTCGTACTCCTCCATATAACTTTGTAATGTTGTATATATGTAGAAACTCTAAAATAATTTTTTGGCCACACTTTATTCAAAAGGAATGTTGTATGCGAAATAAACGTGAAGAGAGGGCTTTTTAGATCAATGGGGTACGTGATGTAACATGTGTGAATGTGTAGTTGATGCATTTGGCGGGGCCTAGAGAGGTATGTGTGTGTATTACGTATTCGAGAGAGGCATGGATAGAGGGGCCGACGGGGGGCGTGGGAGAGATAGCACGAGAAATGAGAGTGGTCTAGAGAGAGAGAGACGAATATGACGTCGCGACAAGAGATTCCATTCCCTTGAGTGTGTATATGCAAGGGGGGAGGGAATAGAGGCACCATGAGAAATTTTCTGTGTGTGTGGTGTTTGTGTTGGTATGTGTGGGTGTGAGAAGATAATGAAACGTGGGGGCAGAGGGTGTGTAACCGCGTGAGGTCCGGTGGGTCGAGGTGAGGCCCTTCGTCCGGTTCCGTCCTGTGCCACATTGGTCGGCCCATGACACATTTAGGAAGACCCATGGATGACTAGTCGTACAATACAAAGATAGCAGAATTGTGAAGGACTCTGTGTCCACTGACAAAGCCGGCTAGGATTTGTAACCCTAGGTTCTCGGACTAAGGTAACCCCTTTATCTCTGATATTACTATTCATCCAACCTAACTTTAAGGGGCATCCAACAGAATGCTCTGCTAGTATCATACTCGTCGATTAGGAAGAGAGGTGTGAGATAATGCGTGAGAGGCAGGCGTAAAGATAATGTGCATACATGAGACACGTAGGCAGGTCCATGTATATAGAAAGGGTTGATGAGGATTGTGCGTGTGTATGTTTGCGAGAGGAAGAGTGCTTGTGATAAAGGTTAGTGAAAACAGTTGTAAATGGTTACGAGAGGGAGGGAGGGTTATATCTATAGCATGTGTGCGAGAAAGAAACCTCGGGAGAGAGTGTGTGAGCATGTGTGAGAGACCACCGATGGAGAGTGAAACTACATGTAAAAGACTGCTCTACACATTGATTAAAGATATAAATTGTATCCAAATATTAGGATGGGATCATGATATTTGCAATTCGCGTAAGGAGCGGTCATTGATCCATCAGACATCTAGATTCTATCAAATTTGAGCATGTCTATGTTATTATTCGACACAATTGATCCACATAGTTAGTATTTTGAACTCCAGACAATGCATCGCTTTAGCAATCGAATATAAACGTGAGTATAGTTCATGTTGTGTGTGTAAAGCACATTATACATACGAAAGTTACACAATGGACATTTATAAATAGCTACCTATGAACTAGCATACATTTGAATTCAACCTAAGGTGGTTTAAAAAAATCAAATTCAACATGAAGTCCATTCAATTATTTGAATTTGATATCATGGCATTTGTAAACCATACCTAAACTATGCGGGTACCAATCTTTGCTCTGATTTTGTACATAATAGCATATGTAGTCGTGTACAAAATAGATTCAATTTTAGCTCCTCCATTCCAAAATAATCGTAGTTATAGGATTTTCAAGTGTCAAAATTTCAAAAGGAAGCGGATAATTTAATGAGGTTTTCAAACATACAAGGTCAAATATAACGTTGTCTATTTAGGTCAATCCTCATAGTTCAAGACTACTCTAAACGTGAATGCTTGTGTTTCAAAATTTCGAACGAAGCGCCAAAAGAGCCTCTACTCGCCTGAAACCGCGTGAGACCAATGTTTGGTAGTACAAGGAAATTACTTTTCTAATAACTCCAACCCGTGAAACCTACCGGCCCGACGTCCAAAGGTCTAAACCGGGGTAGGTTTGTAGCTTCATCTAGATGACACGCAACCACCTCCGAAAAATATTCATACACAATGGCCGCCTAAGCACACATGCGCGCGGCCGAAATCGCTCCCGCCCACTATTTGGGACACCCAGGATTACCATCCTACCCCGGACCTGCAGTAGGTCCGAAATTTAAGAGGGGGGCAAAGTTTGTACTTTCCCCAAATTTCAAACAAGCGCGTCCCATCTTCTGTTCAAAAAAGCTAAAAACAAGCGCGTCCCAGACCAAAACATGGTTCCCCCCCCACCCGTCTGTTTCCCCATTCGTACTCCATGGGCCCCAAAACTACCTCTCCACCAGTCGCGAAACCCTGGCGTCCTCCGTCCGCCATCCCATCCCACTCACCAATCGCCGCCCTCCTCCATCACGCCGGAGCCGATACCCCGATGTCGTCGTCCACCACAACCTCAACCGCAACGCCCTCCACGGCTAGTAGTTGAAATCGAGGTCGAGCCGTCCGTACCTGAGCCAGTTCAACCACGCCGTCATGCGCCTCACCGCTGCCGCTCCAACTTCTCCACCCTCCACCGCACCGGAGCTGTTCCTGCTACGCCGTCCTTCGCTGCCTCGTATTTGCTTCCCCTCCGCCGACATACGGCCATGGCAACACAGTCAACAATTTGGCCATGGGTTCGTCGAAGCCTGCACCCTCCAGAACATTGGTTTCCCCGGTAAAAAGAAGAAGATCGGCGCGACATGTGGAGGTGACCACACCGGCAACCGAAGAAGGTACTCCTCTTCCCTTATTCATGCAAATCTTACGTCTCTGCTTGCACGGTATTCATCCCACAGAAGACACTAGTTGACCGCTTCTTCTTGATACTAGATGTTCCTAGTAACTCACGATGCACAAGGTTTCTCCTCATATACTATTTCACCATAGCTAGAGGTCCGTCGCCCCCCTGAATTTCAATTTCTGGCTAGTTGATTCCTAATTAACGGAAGCATTCCCCGGCGTAACAGGCGCTAGTATGACTATTACGCCGGGGAAGCAACGCCTTGGTGTTTATCTTAGGGGAGTGTGCGGCCTAGAGCTACTGGCGCCCGATCTGGAGGTCGGCCGGGATTAAAGGGATGGGTTGGGGGTGCTGCCAAGCACGGCGGTGGTGTGAGGTCGATGGGAGGGCGGGGCGGCGGAGGCATGGGTCTGGGCCGGTGGTCGCTGGCGGTTCAAGAAAGATCGTCAACAGTGACTGGCGGGAGGTAGACGAAGGCCATCTGCCCGTTCCTTATAGATTGGACGGTTCATTAAAGAAATCGACTGACCTATTTATTTTTAGTCGACTGTTATCTTAGACATGAGCACATGTGGTGGTGTGCTGGAGGAGTACGTGCATTTCATGTGCTCATATATTACAAAATCATACGGAGTGGAATCTAATTTTGTTTGCCATGCAATGTTGTAGAGCTATCATATGTCTCCTATCATTTATTTTTCCGCCACCTCCTATCTGCTACTTTTACAGTGCACTAGTTCTGCACACACTTCATCCATACTCTCACTATTGTGCTTTTATGCAAGGGTATTTCAGAGTCTGCCGAAAGCGAAGAAAAAAAGAAAAGAGACAAGTCGTGCCAGCTTTCTACGCAGCTAGGCGCGACACGTTACAACGCTTTAAAGGTTGCAGTGTCGGCAGATGGAGACGGTAAACGTTGCTCTGGAGTTGATGACCTCGCTCGCAATGAACCACCATCCTAGGTGCTTGCTTTAACTTCGCGGTGTCATATGTGGTTGCATGTTCCATATGGTGTCTATCTTGTATTCGAAAGGCCGAAGTCGGTCTTTATTAAGATAAGGAAAGATATGTTTTACATGAACCACCATCCCGTGAGCACTAGAAGACAAATATCTAGTCAGGGCACTGGCCGAGCCAGTGACAAGCCCAGCAAAGACAGGCATCACCTGGAAGCCAACTAAAAAGCCATGATGGTGGCGAAGCAGCCCACGTCCCACCAGGCTCTCAGGTCCTAGATGATCATGTTCACCACTCTAGCCGGATGTCTATCTTGTATTGCATCCAATTTGGTTAAATTGCATCTTCTTAGCTGACACATTATACCTTTGAATATGACATGCCTTTCTATTTTTGGTACATACTAGTACATCTGTGTATTAACCATGTTCTTACATCAAACTAATGTTCTTGTGTATCCCTCATCAATCACTTATGACGAGGCAGGCAGGCAAGCGGACTACTCCTCATTTAAAGAATGCAGCGTCAGCCTCCCGACATGATTCTCAAGAAACATAAATGCTAGATGAAGATAGTGAACGTAGCTCTATAGTTGATTACAGCATTTCCCCTACACTAGCATCGCAGGTGCTTGCTCTAACTTGGCAGCGTGATATGTGGTTGCATGTTGCATATGGTGTCTATATTGTAATTCTTCCAATCTGGTTAAACTGCATGTGCTAGTCTGCTTAGCTTATACTCATGTAAATGTGACATTATACCTGTTAATCTGACATGCCTTCTTGTATTTAGTACATAGTACATCTGTCTATTAAGCATGTCCTTACACAAAACTATTGCCTTTTTTGTATCCCGCATCAATCAATATGACGAGACACCTTTAGTATATGCAGTGCGATATTAGTTGCGTCCTTCATATGATTTATAGCATGCGCTGCTTCTAATTTGTTGAAATTCCATTTATGATGGGACGCTTTTAACTTGGCAGAGTCATATTGGTTGCATCTTTCATGTGGTGTCTAGCTTGCATTGCTTCTTATTTGCTGGAATGGTTTCTGCTTAGTTTACACAAACAGTTGTGAACATGCCATGCCGTCCTATTTTTCGTACATATTCCATCCTGGTATCATGTGTTTGCCTTACATCAAAGTAGTGATTGTCAGTATCATGCTCAGTTCTGAAGAGAGAATTTTATTGCTTTTTCTTGTCGGTTTTACTTGACAATTCAAAATCAATAAAGCGGAAGGAAGTTAGCAAGGCAACGGATAAAGGTTCTCCTTCCAAACGGAGGGCCTCTACAGTTTCTACTCCTCCACACCCCAAGATGATTTCCAAGACAACACATGCATAGACACTCAACAAAGCTGTGTTTATGATGAGCACGTCTCCCCTAGTGCAGCATCACTGGTGCTCCCTCTAACTTGGCATTGTTATATGTGGTTGCATGTTATGTGTGATGTCTAGCTTGTATTGCTTCTAATTTTGTTGAATTCCATCTGCTTACTTAACACATTATACTTGAATAAGACACATGTTCTTGTTTCTAGAACATACAATATCTATCTATCACACCATGTTCTTACATCAAATTACTACTATTGTGTAACCTGCAACAATCACTTATCATAAGACATGTTTGACTTCGGAGTGTGATATAGGTTACATCTCACATTCTTTTCTAGCTTGTACTACTAATTTGTTGAAATGGCACTTATGACGAGACAGTTTTAACTTGGTAGAGTGATATTTGTTGCATCTTTCATATGGTGTCTAGCTTTCATTGCTTCTAATTTGTTGAAATGCCTTCTCCTTAGTTTACACATCATAAGATGTGAATATGCAATGCTGTGAATATGCAATGGCACTAATGACGAGAGACCTCTAACATGGTAGTGTGATGTTGTTTGCATCTTGCATATGATTTATTTCTTGTACTGCTTCACATTTGTTTAAACACCATTTATGCTGAGACACTGTTAACTTGGCAGAGAGATATTTGTAGCATCTTTCATATAGTGTCTACCTTCCATTGCATCGCTTCTAATTTGGTGAAATGTCTTCTTCTTAGTTTACACATCATAGTTCTGGTTATCTCTTCTGTCCTGTTTTTCATACAAATTAAATCCTCCTATCATGTGGTTGTCTAACATCAAAGTTCAGTTCATTTGCATCCGCATCAATTTGTTCTGAAGAACTAAATTGTTATTCGTTTTTCTTGTCGGCTTGACTTAACATGGCACAGAGAAAGAGGAAGAAACACAGAATGGCAGGGAATGAGAAGCGGATGAATCCGATAGATTCTGCTGGTACTGATGGTGCAATAGAAGGTGAAACTCCAGCGGAAAATTCTACAAACACGGCATCCCATGCTACACGAGCTGCAAGAAAAGCCAAACAGAAACAAATAGCTGCCACCAAACAAGCAGAGACAGCCCTAGTTCTTGCAAAACCTACCACAGTACTACCAGCTACACGACATACTCGTGCTTCAACTGAGCTAGCAGCCCGTTCCCAAGCTCCCTTGTCACCTAACACTACTTCCCAAGCACTCTTGACACAAGACGAGTTGGCAATATCAGATGAACCTTGTGATATTCAACAGCAAGAAGGTAGTTGCTGGAGTCAAGTTACAGTTGCATGCTTCTTTATATGTAGTATCACAGTTTGATGTACACTAACACTTCCTATGTTCGTTGGTGGACTAGCGCTTGGGCGCAAGAGGAAACAAACATCAGGGATAATGCTCGATAGGTTAACTAAATCTAGAGGAGGAAGAATGGAGATCCGTTTTGAGGCAGGTTTAAAAAGGCCACGTGATGCTACAGAGTCAACCAAGTTAGTATCAGAGGCAGCGGTTGCCGTTAGGTGCCATGTATGTATCCTCCCAACATGGATTCGGTACAGGAATGACAAAGACAAAACCCAGTTCAACACCTTCCTCGACCATTTATCTCTAAGTATGATTATGTATGGAAACTAGTAATATCGTCTTGCTCTGTCCCATACTTTCTAGGTTGCTGCTAATGAGACTCCCATAATTTTCAACAGATGAGGTTCAAGTTGGATAGCCAAGATGATGCAACCAGACAAGATTGCATCCATGTTTTTAAGTCTGCTCTACGACAGTATCGGTATAACTTGAGGAAAACTCACTTTGAAGGCAAGGCTAACAGTGAACTTTCCCAAACATCTCTAGTGGAAAATATATCGGATGAAGACTGGAGGGGCCTTGTTAAACACTGGTCTGATCCGAAGTATCAGGTACATTATATATGTGTGATCAGATCACATGTTGATGTCCTATTGACGCATGTGCCACACAAATCTATCTTCTTGTAGGTGAACTATTCAAAGAACAAGGCCAACCGTACGAAAGTGAAATTCCAACAGACGACAGGATCTCGTAGCTATATTACACACTACGAGGCTCTTGTAATTAGCTGCTGTTTCACTCTTTTCGCTGTACCATATTATCAGATCTATATTGACTTGTTCGAAATGCAGAGGAAAGCCCGCAAGGACCAAAAAGTACCTGAACCAAATGTTGTGGAAATCTTCAAGGACTGTCACACCAGCAAGAAGAAGGGCATGACTACACCAGCCAAAGTCGCTGTTGTAAGTCCTTAATCCTCATGCATTTTAACTACTACTTACTCTGACTTGTGCCTTGAACTGCATGTCTTGCAGCCAATGTCTATTACTCTTTTCAATTTTATACACAATTATCTTAGCGTATCATTGCACCTTACAAGGTTTAAAAGGGAGGAGTGATGTTCCTTTGATCTTGACCCGTAATCTAGTTCCGTGATGGACTTGCCCACACAATGTTACAATTGCCTGTTTGTTTGTTCTCAGTTGTTTTGTGATATGAATGATGTCATACTATGCTTATCGTATTATAAACTTCGTCTCTTTATCCTTAGCCCTCAATACAATGTGAAGAAATAGACAATACATTAGCGATGGTACATGGTCATATGTTTGGAACCTGGTTTTATTATGTACTTTGCAATAAAATACAACTAATATTTTACATGGGTTCACTAGAATAAGTTCTGTATATAGACCAAAGCTATTTTGTTTGGTTTTGCTGCCTCCTTAATATCTTCTATTCTGGTACTACTAATGTAAAACCTCAACTTTTCAGTGACCTATGGAAAAAATGGTGGAACCGCCACCTTCTGAAGGTGGCGAGGCAACTATAACCGCAATGTCAGCTCTTGCTGCAGTGGGTCAGTACCTGTCCACTAACAGTGCCAAAAGCGCATTCCTGTGTAATACTGGGTTGGTTGTTAAGGCAATATCATCCAAACTGCCTCATGATCAAGATATGCAAGCTCAAAGCAATGTTGTATCTGCGCTCCAGACACAAGTCCATTCCCTAACAGAGGCCCTTTGTGAAACAAGGAGAAACATTGCTCAATGTCGTCAAGATATGCATGGTTTAGAAACCAGACTATCAGACATTTGCTATGTTGTTCAGGAGCATAGGGGAAATGCAGGCGAGGGTTATGGTGCTCCATTGGACAATACATCATGAAAACGTAACAGTCAGGTCAAATGAACCGAGCTTCTGAACTTCTGGTGGTGCATTTATCTGCTAGACTGTTAACTTTTATGCCAACCTTCCTTTTGTTATATAGTTGTAATTTGTTTTGGTGTGATACATAATTTATTCTTAACGTGCATCCACCGGCTGAAGAAAACAGTAAGCCATTTTTGTATAGTGTAGGGTGTTCCCTATATTTGCACTGGTGGCGATCTTTGATGCCGAGTGGATGTAATGTGTGCAATCGCCTTAATAGCCTAGCGTTAGTTTCGGCCTTATTTATTTCCTAGTCTTCTTTTTCCCTGGTTTGCTAGTGGCAGCAACTACCCATGGGCCATATACGGGCCGTAGGATCCATGGGTCTCCTACGGGCCGTCGATAAATGGGCCTGTAATCGGTGGGCCTCGGGCCGTCGGATAAATGGGTGGCCGTAATCGGGCGTAATTGGTATCGGCCCAGCATGGTAACGGGCCGTTAACAGGCCGTAGGACTGCAAAAGCTTAATTCTGTCACAGGCATAACGGGTCGTTAATGGGCCAGAATATAGGACGGGCTGGCCAGAAACGGGCCGACTCTTGCCATGGGCCGAATTTGGCCAATTAGGGTAACAGGCCAGTAACGGGCCGACTATTGCCATGGGCTGAATTTGGCCCATTTGTGGAACGTGCCAGTAACGGGCCGACTCTTGCCATGGGCCCAATTTGGCCCATTAGGGGAGCAGGCCAGTAACGGGCCGGAAGTAATCGAGGGCCGAAAAGGAGCCCAAGAATGTATGGGCCGTCAATACGCCGAAAGATAACATGGGCTGGAAACGGCCCATGTAAGTCACGGGCTGTTAAGGGTACAAAGAAAATTACTGTTCATTATGGGCTAGAGTCACCGTGGGCCTGTAAAGGGCCGAAAGATACGAAGGCCTCATATGGGCCGAAAGACGTCGTGGGCCATACATGGGCCGAAAGTGAAATGGGCTGGTGTTATATTTGGCGGCCCACATGACGTTGTTGGGCCGATTTCCTTTAGTGCCTAACGGGCCGTGAGTTAACGGGCCGTAAAATGGGCTATTTGCGAAGAGACCGTTAACAGGCTTTTCATGGGCCAGCCCGTTAACTTTTGACCAAGTCAAACGGGCCGGCTTTGTAAGCTAAATGGGCTAGTGGTGGGCCGTGGCACGTGTCGACATATCATAGGCGCCTATCTGACCCACTGACGAGCTGACACGTGTTTTGTCCGGCCAATAAGAATTTTACACGTGGAAGTTTCCCACTGGTCGGGGCTGTTAACGGGTTATCGGATCCAAAACCCGACCTGATAGATTAACGGCGTTCCGTTACGGTGGATGCCACGTGTCGGTCACCCTTGATGAAAGCACTTCTGTGACGTGCGATTTATCGTCGTGGAAGTGGACACTTCCGTGATGATAATTTTGGTAATGTCATGGAACACTTCTACGACAGCACAGGTATGACTATCTTGATTCTGTCATAAATTTGTCATGGATGTACATGCATGACAAAAAAACGCGACCTACTATAACAAACACGTATCATCACGGAAGTGTATTTTTTTTGTAGTGAAACATCACGCACAGGCTCCCAGCGGAGGGGCAGATCATCCCCACTCCGAAACCTTAGGAAAGAGTAGTGTTCCTTTCTCATTCCATCCGTGGATTGGGATTTCCTCTCCACCCATTTGTCCGCGGGCTCATGTTTTACTATGGGCTAGATTTTCATAATCTGGACCCAAATTTCATCCTCAACATCTCGGCGTTTATCGGCATGTGCGAGGCTTTCCTCTGAATAAAGCCCCACTTCGCCCTGTGGCTGAAGATCTTCAACGTGAAGCCAAAGATTATGGTCGGCCAGCAAGCGGAGTGCGGAGGCGCCATGGTGGGCAAGATGCCCAATGTTAGCTAGCTTGAAGGCTCCTACGTGGAGATCGTGAAGGGTTGGCAATCGTTTTGTTCAGAAGCTTATGGATATAGACACGGTTGATGATGTGACATGCTATATCAATAGCTTCAGGCCAGAACTTTCTTGGTGTCTTGTACTCGTCGAGCATTGTTCGAGCCATCTCAATGAGGGTTATGTTCTTGCGCTCTACAATGCCATTTTGCTGAGGTGTGTATGGAGCAGAAAACTCATGAGTGATTCCCATTGTATCCAGATAAAGATCAAGCCCGGTGTTCTTGAACTCAGTGCCATTGTCACTTCTTATATGCTTGATCTTGACGCCATAATTGTTCATGGCTCGATTTGCGAAGCGTCTGAAGACATCTTGCACTTCAGTCTTGTAGAGAATTATGTGCACCCATGTATATCTTGAGTAGTAATCAACAATGACGAAGCCATAGAGACAAGCTGTTGTTGTGAGGGTAGAGTAGTGAGTAGGGCCAAATAAGTCCATGTGTAACAGCTCGAAGGATTTAGATGTCGTCATGATTGTCTTCGAGGGGTGCTTCGCCCTAGTCATTTTTCCAGCTTTGCAGGCACCACACAAATGATCCTTCTTGAACTTGACACCCTCAATGCCTATGACATGCTTCTTCTTGACGAGTGTGTGTAAGTTTCTCATGCCAGCATGCCCCAGCCTCCGATGCCACAGCCAGCATTCTGAAGCTTTTGCAAGAAGACATACGACAAGCTGTGGACCTGCTGAGAAATCTACCATGTATAGATCATCTTTCTGATACCCTTCAAAGACTAGAGACTTGTCAAATTCCATTAGTACAAGGCAACGATATTTTCCGAATAGCACAATCATGTTCAAGTTACAAAGCATTGAGACAGACATTAAGTTGAACCCAAGGGATTCAACAAGCATCACTTTATCCATGTGTTGATCCTTTGAGATTGCAACTCTACCTAGACCCAATACCTTGCTTTTAGCAGTGTCAGCAAATGTGATGTGACTCTTGTCTGATGGACGTAAGGTTGAATCCATGAGAAGACTTTGATCACCAGTCATATGATTAGTGCATCCGCTGTCCATAATCCACTCTGAAGCATGAGGTGTCATACCCTACAGTGCAGTTAGGAGGATAGGCTTCACAAAGTGTGTTGTGAAGCATAAGCATTTGAGGCACACAAGGATTATTACAGCTTTGATCAAGGTTAGAACTCATAGTATGACTGGTAAGCGATTCTCATGTGAAATACATAGTAAGACAATTTTATCATGTGTCCCTTATTGTGTTTTAGGTCCCCAGCAATAGTATCGGACGCCTTTGATTGCTGGCTGGAGACCTTTTTCTGCAAAAGAAAGTTAATTCTTCTTCACCACCCACATCTTCAGGGGTGGCTTAGAAGCAATGAGTCTAAGTGCGGCATCTGAGAATTTCGGCTTTGGAGCCCTAGCAAATAGCCTTGCAGGAGATGAATGATACTCATATGAATAAGCAGAAAAGTTCTTAGTCCTATGAACATAGTGGTTTGAAGACACACACTCATATTCATAAGTTTGAGTATGATTTTCCTGCAAAACATTGGCGTTAGGGTGACTCAGGTGAGTCACATATCTGTATGAAGCCGTTGGACCATATGACGCCTTAGGTTTGGGGTTTGTCTTCTTCCCTGGTGGTGTCATGACCACATTCACAGGAAGATTCTCAAGACAGCTTTTGGGAACCCAGATCTTCTTCATAGGTGGTCCATTCCTGCAGTTAGTACCAATATACCTGGCAAACACTTCACCATTCTGATTTTTGAAAAGTTTATAGTTTGCATCAAAGGATTCATCAATGATAATAGGATTAGCACAGGTAAAGCCAGATAAGGTGGATGGATCCACTGAAGGTTCCTTTGCAGCAACCCATATGGTTTTGGGATACTGCTCAGGCTTCCAGTAGGAACCATCAACATTCATTTTCCTCTCGAACCCAACACCCTCTTTCCTAGGGTTTCGGTTCAGAACCTGCTTTTTGAGGACATCGCAAAGTGTGTGATGTCCTTTCAGACTTTTATACATCCTTGTTTCAAGCAATGTCTTCAACCTAGCATTTTCATCAGCAATAGTAGTGGTATCCTCAGCAGAGGGGTTAGTTACCACATCAATAGTTAAAGACAAAGCAACAGTAGCAGCAGTGGAACATTTAACAACAGAGGTAGCATTATCACGCTCAATGCATTTCAGACATGGTGGTTCAAATCCTTCCTGAGCGGAACTGATCTGTTGAGCACGAAGTGACTCATTCTCCTTTTGAAGATCTTTATGAGCCGCTTTCAATTTCTCAAGCTCTTGCTTCCTTTGAAGATAATCATAGGAGAGCTTTTCATAAGAGGTTGAGAGTGTCTCATGAAGACTTTCAAGTTCTTGGTACTTAGCATGAATATTTTTTTATGTCTTCAACTAAGGACTGTGAACGTGTCATTTCCGCGTCCAATAGGTCATCGCTTTTGTCTAACAGTTTTTGAGTATGTTCCATAGCTTTTTGTTGTTAGTTGCAATTTTAGCAAGAGTTTTGTAGCTGGGCTTGGATTCATAATCAGAGTCATCTTCACTTGATGTTTGGAAGTAAGCATCTCATGATTTTACCTTGGCACCACGTGCCATGAAGCAGTGGGTGGGAGCAGGATCGTCCTTGTCATCAGCTTCAGCGTTGGTGTGGAAGTCATTGTCTTCAGTGTTGAAGATGGACTTGGCAACATAGGCTGTGGCTAGAGCCAGACTTGCAACGCCAAGGTCAGACTCCTCTTCAGATTCCACCTCCGCCTCCTCACAAGCAGACTCCTCCTCTGAATCCATTTCCTTGCCAACAAAAGCACGAGCCTTGCCAGATGAGCTCTTCTTATGAGATGAAGACCTTGATGAGGACTTAGAAGAAGACTTTGAAGATTTCTTCTTCTTCTTGTCATCAGAATCATATTCCTTGCTCTTCTTCTTCTTCTTCTCATTTTCCCACTCTGGACACTCAGAGATGTAGTGCCCAGGCTTCTTGCACTTGTGACATGTTCTCTTCTTGTTGTCATGAGTGGAAGCTTCATCATTTCTTGAATTAGATCGTGAAGACTTTCTGAAGCCCTTCTTCTTGGTGAACTTCTGGAACTTCTTCACAAGCATAGCAAGTTCCTTTCCAATGTCTTCAGGATCATCAGAACCGCAGTCAGATTCTTCTTCAGATGAGGAAACAACTTTGCCTTCAAAGCGCAAGTTCGGCCATAGTTGGGACCATAGATATCTCTTTTCTCAGAAAGCTGGAACTCATGTGTGTTGAGCCTCTCAAGTATATCAGACGGATCGAGTGTCTTGAAGTCAGGGCGTTCTTGTATCATGAGGGCAAGGGTGTCAAAGGAGCTGTCAAGAGATCTCAGTAGTGTCTTGACGATTTCATGCTTGGTAATCTCAGTGGCGCCGAGATCCTGAAGCTCATTTGTGATGTCGGTGAGGCGATCAAACGTGAGCTGGACATTTTCATTGTCGTTTCCCTTAAAGGGGTTGAAGAGATTGCGAAGAACACTGATCCTTTGATCTCTCTGAGTTGAGACAACTTCGTTGACCTTGGATAGCCAGTCCCAGACTAGCTTTGACATTTCCAGAGCACTCACACGGACATACTATCCTTTGGTCAGATGACCACAGATGATGTTCTTTGCAGTCGAGTCTAGTTGAATGAACTTCTTGACATCAGTAGGGGTGACACCTTCACCAGTTTTGGGAACGCCGTTCTTGACGACATACCAGAGGTCGACATCAATGGCTTCAAGATGCATGCGCATCTTATTCTTCAAGTAGGGATATTCAGTTCCATCGAACACGGGGCAAGCAGTAGAGACTTTGATTATCCCTGCAGTCAACATAGCTAAACTCCAGGTGGTTAAACCGAATCACACAGAACAAGGGAGTACCTTGCTCTGATACCAATTGAAAGTGCTAGTTATCGACTAGAGGGGGGTGAATAGGCGATATTTATCAAAGTCTTCAAGACATGGAAGTTTCGAAGACAAGCAATAGAAATGACCTAATTGATATGCAGCGGAAGATAAACTACAACAAGCAAGCCATAGTCAAGTATGCAATAATGTGAAAGTACAAAGACTAATAGCAGCTTGGTAGTAAGGATCAGGATGGAAGATAGTATGAAGCCAATCAACGATAGTAGTCAAGCAATGAAGTCAAACAGGTACGACAAATAGGCAATGACTTCACGAAGACAAACTCAAAGTAAAGGGAGGGAGAGTATAGAACCAGTCACTTGTTGAAGACACATGATTTGTTGGACCAGTTCCAGTTGCTATGACAACTGTACGTCTGGTTAGGGAGGCTGAGATTCAACTCAGAAGACCGCGTCTTCACCTTATTCCCCTTGAGCTAAGGACACATAGTCCTCGCCCAATCACTCTGGTAAGTCTTCAAGGTAGACTTCCGAACCTTCATAGACTTCGTTCACCGGCGATCCACAATGACTCTTGGATGCTCAGAACACGATGCCTAACCGGCTGGAGGATACACAGTCCTCAAGTGTAATAAGTCTTCAGGTCACTCAGACAGAAAGACTTCAGTGATGCCTAACACTCTTTGACTCTGGGTGTTTGGGCTTTGTCCTCGCAAGGATTTCTCTCTCTCAAAGGCTTCGAGGTGGGTTGCTCTCAAACGACAAAAGCCGTGAACTAACTCTGAGCAACCACCAATTTATGGTGTAGGGGGTGGGCTATTTATTGCCACAAGGCAACCCGACCTGATATGTCCGAAATGACCCTGGGTCACTAAGGAACTGACACGTGTTCCAACGGTCAGATTTCAAACACACACGACAACTTTACTTGGGCTACAAGCAAAGCTGACTCATCCAGCTCTATATAAGATTTGCTCTCAAAGTCTTCGCTCGAAGACATAGGATTTGGGTTGAGCATCACTTCAGTCATTCTGACTTTGTTCACTTGGACCCCACTTAAGAGTATGGTGGTTCCTATGACTCAACAAAGAAGAAAAGGAAAGAACAAAACAACATAGTCTTCGCGCTCCATAGTATTCACTCAATGTCTTCTCATGTCTAGTCTTCAATGTGAATATCTTCACATACCACCATTGTCGTCAATGTCTTCAAACATTTTTAGGGGTCATCTCCGGTAGGTAAACCGAATCAATGAGGGACACTACCTGCGTTATCCTGCAATTCTCACAAATGCATTAGTCCCTCAACCAACTTTGTCGTCAATACTCCAAAACCAACTAGGGGTGGCACTAGATGCACTTACAGGGGTAAGCACAGGAGCCAAGCAACCCAGCTTGGCCAAAACTTAAGTCATATCGATGCATATAATGGTGAATAAAAGGTACATGCGGAAGTGTGACACATGTGTTGGGCATGAGGCCCGTATGAACAAGCTTCTGTTAAATAAGCCCCCAGGTATAATGAGCGAGGATAACGCGTCAATTGTGTGCGAACGAGGCGCAAACGAGCCCTTAGAAGGCTGTAATAGAAAAGGAGGGAGAAGGAGAGAAATATAAGACAACTAACATGTAAAAAATAGACAGAGGAAGGAGACGAACGCAGAGTCCGGCACTAGGCGTAGAATCTTCATAGGCGTGCTGCGTTCCATGGGTTCGCAGACGGTACACTCCACCAGTCAGGACTTGGTCGATTATGAAGGGACCTTCCCATTTGGGCTTGAGTTTTTCCTTTTTCTTGTCTGACAGGCGTAGAACTAATTCGCCAACAATTGTAAGTTTTGGCCCGTACTTCTCTGCTTTGATATCTTCGAGCCTGCTGTTGATAGAATGCGGAACGGGCTTTCGCCACATCGCGCTCCTCCTCCAATGCGTCCAAATTGTCCTGCCGATCGAGTTCTGCTTCTCTTTCTTCGTACATGCGCACGCGAGGTGAGTCATGAATTATGTCGTAGGGCAGGACTGCCTCTGCGCCGTATACCATAAAAAATGGTGTGAATCCGGTAGTGCGATTTGGCGTGGTCTGCAGCCCCCAGAGTACGGAGTCGAGCTCCTCTACCCAGTGCGTGTTAGATTCCTTGAGGGACCGCACTAGTCTGGGTTTGATGCCGCTCATGATTAGACCATTTGCCCGCTCGACTTGACCCTTAGTTTTTGGGTGATAGACTAAAGCATTGTCAAGCATGATGCCCATGTTTTTACACCAGAGTTTTACCTCGTCGGCCGTCAAGTTCGTGCCATTATCAGTGATGATGCTGTGGGGGGCGCCGTAATGGTGTACCACCCCTGATATGAAGTCTATCTCTGGTCTGGATTCAGCCGTCTTGACAGGCTTGGCCTCTATCCATTTGGTGAATTTTTCAACCATGACCAATAAGTATTTTTGCTTGTGGGTTCCCCCTTTAAGGGGTCCAACCATGTCAAGCCCCCAGACCGCAAAGGGCTAGGTGATGGGTATAGTTTGGAGGGCGGTGGGTGGCATATGGCTTTGGTTAGCGAATAATTGGCAGCCGACGCATCGTTGTACTAAGTCCTGATCATCTGCACGGGCCGTAGGCCAATAAAATCCAGTACGGAAGGCCTTGCTTACAAGGCCCCGGGCTGCAGCGTGGTGCCCGCTGAGTCCGGCATGAATTTCAGCCAAAATGTTCCGCCCTTCCTCTTCGGAGATACACCTTTGAAGGATTCCGGTGGTGCTTTTCTTATAAAGCTCTCCTTCGTTGACTTTATAGGCTTTAGATCGCCGCACTATGCAGCGTGCCTCGTTTTGGTCCTCGGGAAGTTCCTGCCTAGTTAAGTAGGCTAAGAAAGGTTCTGTCCACAGGGCAATGACTGCCATTATTACGTGGGCTAAGGATGTTACTTCGTTGGCAGAGCCTCCCATTGTGCTAGAATGTTCGGTGTCAGGTGGTGCGGCTGGATCCGGGTTGTTATTTCCGGATTCCCCTTCCCATTGTATGGATGGCTTGAATAGCTGCTCCAAGAAAATGTTGGGGGGGACTGCATCGCGCTTTGCGCTGATGCGTGCCAAGACGTCCGCTGCCTGATTGTTTTCCCGGGATATATGGTGAAATTCGAGCCCTTTGAACCGAGCTGATATTTTTAGGACGCCATTGCGATAAGCTGCCATTTTTGGATCCTTGGCATCATAATCTCCATTTATTTGGGATATCGGGAGGTTCGAATCCCCACGCACCTCAAGGCATTGGATGCCCATGGAGACTGCCATCCGAAGACCATGTAGAAGGGCCTCGTATTCGGCTGCATTGTTAGAGTCCGTATACATTATCTGGACTACATATTGAACTGTATCTCCTGTTGGGGACGTCAGAACGACGCCAGCCCCCAGACCCACTAACATTTTGGAGCCGTCGAAGTGCATAATCCAGTTGGAATATGTGCCGTACTCTTTAGGGAGTTCGGCTTCAGTCCATTCGGCGACAAAGTCGGCCAGAACTTGCAACTTGATAGCTCACCGTGGCTTATAGGTTATGTCGAACGGGAGGAGCTCAATGGCCCATTTGGCAATCCGGCCCGTCGCGTCGCGGTTGTTTATAATATCATTAAGAGGTACTTCGGAGGCTACTGTTATTGAACACTCTTGAAAGTAGTGTCGTAGCTTCCGGGATGCCATGAACACCGCATACGCTATCTTTTGATAATGCGGGTACCATGACCTGCATGGAGTGAGGACAGTGGACACGTAGTAAACTGGTTTTTGAAGGGGGAATTTGTGTCCGTCCGTTTCTCGTTCGACGACGAGCACTGCGCTTACAACCTGATGAGTTGCCGCAAT
>NC_041385.1:165674130-165718823 GCF_002162155.2 Triticum dicoccoides | reverse complement strand
ATTGCGGCAACTCATCAGGTTGTAAGCGCAGTGCTCGTCGTCGAACGAGAAACGGACGGACACAAATTCCCCCTTCAAAAACCAGTTTACTACGTGTCCACTGTCCTCACTCCATGCAGGTCATGGTACCCGCATTATCAAAAGATAGCGTATGCGGTGTTCATGGCATCCCGGAAGCTACGACACTACTTTCAAGAGTGTTTAATAACAGTAGCCTCTGAAGTACCTCTTAATGATATTATAAACAACCGCGATGCGACGGGTCGAATTGCCAAATGGGCCATTGAGCTCCTCCCGTTAGACATAACCTATAAGCCACGGCGAGCCATCAAGTCGCAAGTTTTGGCCGACTTTGTCGCCTAATGGACTGAAGCCGAACTCCCTAAAGAGTACGACACATATTCCAACTGGATCATGCACTTCGATGGCTCCATAATGCTAGCGGGTCTGGGGGCTGGCATCGTTCTGATGTCCCCAACAGAAGATACAGTTCAATATGTACTCCAGATAATGTATATGGACTCTAACAATGCAGTCGAATACGAGGCCCTTCTACATGGTCTCCGGATGGCAGTCTCCATGGGCATTCAACGCCTAGAGGTGCGTGGGGATTCGAACCTCACGATATCCCAAATAAAAGAAGATTTTGATGCCAAGGATCTAAAAATGGCAGCTTATCGCAATGCCGTCCTAAAAATGCCAGCTCGGTTTGAGGGGCTCGAATTTCACCATATAGCCCGGGAAAACAACCAAGCAGCAGACGTCTTGGCACGCATCGGCGCAAAGCGCGATGCAGTCCCTCCCAACATTTTCTTGGAGAGGCTATTCAAGCCTTTCGTACAATGGGAAGGGGAGTTCGGAAATAACAACACGTACTCAGCCGCACCACTTGACGCCGAACATTCTGACACAATGAGAGGCTCTGCCAATGAAGTAACATCCTCAGCCCACGTAATAATGGCAGTCATTGCCCCGTGGACAGAACCATTCTTAGCCTACCTAACTAGGCAGGAACTCCCCGAGGATCGAAACGAGGCACGCTGCATAGTGCGGCGATTTAAAGCCTACAAAGTCCATGAAGGAGAGCTTTATAAGAAAAGCACCACCGGAGTCCTTCAAAGGTGTATCTCCGAAGAGGAAGGGTGGAACCTTCTGGCTTAAATTCATGCCGGACTCGGCGGACACCATGCCGCAGCCCGGGCCCTGGTAAGCAAGGCCTTCCATACTGGATTTTATTGGCCGACGGCCCGGGCAGATGCTCAGGACTTAGTCCAATGATGCGTCGGTTGCCAATTATTCACTAACCAAAGCCATATGCCACCAACCGCCCTCCAAACTATACCCATCGCCTGGCCCTTCATGGTCTGGGGGCTTGACATGGTTGGACCCCTTAAAGGGGGAACCCACAAGCAAAAATACTTATTGGTCATGGTTGACAAATTTTCCAAATGGATAGAGGCCAAGCCTGTTAAGACGGCCGAATCCGGACCCGTGATAGACTTCATATCAGGGGTCGTACACCATTATGGCGTCCCCCACAACATCATCACTAATAACGGCACGAACTTTACGGCCGACGAGGTAAAACTCTGGTGCAAAAACATGGGCATCAAGCTCGACTACGCTTCAGTCTATCACCCACAAACCAACGGTCAAGTCGAGCGGGCAAATGGTCTAATCATGAGCGGCATCAAACCCAGACTAGTGCGGTCCCTCAAGGAATCTAACACACACTGGGTAGAGGAGCTCGACTCCGTACTCTAGGGGCTGCGAACCACGCCGAATTGCACTACCGGATTCACACCATTTTTTATGGTATACGGCGCAGAGGCAGTTCTGCCCTGTGACATAATTCATGACTCACCTCGCGTGCGCATGTACGAAGAAAGAGAAGCCGAACTCGATCGGCAGGACAGTTTGGACGCCTTGGAGGAGGAGCGCGACGTGGAAAAAGCCCGTTCCGCATTCTATCAACAGCAGGCTCGAAGATATCAAAGCAGAGAAGTACGGGCCAAAACCTACAATGTTGGTGAATTAGTTCTACGCCTGCCGGACAAGAAAAAGGATAAACTCAAGCCCAAATGGGAAGGTCCCTTCATAATCGACCAAGTCCTGACTGGTGGAGCGTACCGTCTGAGAAATGCATCGGATAACCGACTCGAGCCGAACCCATGGAACGTAGCCCATCTACGAAGATTCTACGCCTAGCGCCGGACTCTGTGTTCGTCTCCTTCCTCTATCCACTTTTTACACATTAGCTGTCTTTTATTTCTCTCTTCCTCCCTCCTTTTCTCTCACAGCCTTTTAAGGGCTCGTTTGCGCCTCGTTCGCACACAATTAACGCGCTATTCATGCTCATTATACCTGGGGGCTCCTTTAACAGAAGCTTGTTTGTACGGGCCTCGTGCCCAACACATGTGTCACACTTTCGCATGTACCTTTTATTCACCACTATATGCATCGATATGACTTAAATTTTGGCCAAGCTGGGTTGCCTGGCTCCTGTGCTTACCCCTACGTTCCCGATTGTTCGGCTAGGTGGTAAAGGGAGCACCTCTGCGATTGTTACTGGCGGGTCAGCCGGATGTGTACCTCAGACTGGGTGAAGCTGAAAGCTAGCGTTCTTAAGGGAATATTCGGTCGGTGAACTAAAAGATGATTTTTCACTTGTTTATTTATCTGCCCACAGATGTTTTTCTGCTTTTTTCGCAGTCCGGACATGCACTTTAGGGCATGCCTCCCAGGGAAAGGAACCCCTAACGGAACTATTCTCCTTGGAAGATGTTTCTTACTAACCATGTAATATAACATAACTAGTTGGGCACTTGTCTGCTAAAGCACTAATGACCCCTATGCCTGGTCTCCACGCATGCCCCGGTTCTTACATAACTGAGAGGGTATTCGGACACACTCCGGACTATTGGGTCCAGAGGTTGAAGCGAAAAGGTCCGCAATGACAAATGATCTACAATCCGGCTAGAAGGCATTTTACATGTCATTTTAAATTACATAGTCAATTTGACTGGGTGTATTCTTCTTCAATACCATCCAACAGGCTGTCCAATTTATAGTCCTGTTGGGAATACTTGGCGGCCAGCTCTACCTGGCCGTACACTAAACTGACAGGGATCTCCTTCCCATCAGGCCCCACAGATCCGACCTCGGCCATGTGGTTTGGGTCAGCCTTCGTGTACCGCGTCTTCACCATGGCCCAGGCCTCCCTGGCGCCTTGACGGCAGGCCGATATCTTCCATAATCGGAAGCGCTGCCGTGCTCCCTTTAGCTTCTCTGCAAGCTCTCCAAGGCCTTCGGGCATGGAGAGGGATGTCCACAAAGCCTGGACGACGCCTTGCATCGGCTGCCGAACTCGTTCGTGCAGTTGCGATAGCTCGAGAAGAAGGTCACCCATAGAACCGGGCATTTCCTCCGCAGGCCGACCTGTCAGCATACCTACACACATAACTCTGTCAATCGACTTCCTCGCCGAACTATTTTTTCGAAGGTTCATTTAAGCACTTACTCAAAATGTCGCGTCAAAGCTGCCGATTCTCCTTTACGGAATCTGACAGCTGAGCACGAACATCCTTTAGTTCCTCGCCCAGCTGGGTGTTGGCATCTTGAAGCTTGCTCTTCTCTTGCCTCACCCTCGTAAGCACGCTCTCGCCGGCCTTTAACTGGCGCAAGAGTTGCTACTTGTCCGCATCCACTCCGGCGCCATCTGCACTGTTATTGTCAGAATTGCACACATGTCGCACTTCACAACATACTCATCTTTCAAAGCATATATTACTAGAGGGGGTCTCCTTGGCATTCCCTGTTGCGGCTAGTGCAGCCTCAAGTTGGGCCTTGCACTCTTCCAGCTCCTGGGACAGTTGCATTATCTTTTTTGTAAGATCCTGAATAACAAATGATCCTTAAATCAATTATTTTAACTGTTTCAAGTCTCGGGGGCTAGTGACATATATAACCATCGGATTTTCTCACCCGTATGTCTTTTACATACTGCTCTGTGGCTCTGGCTAGACCATTTTGAGCGGCACAGAGGTACGCATCTCATGCATTAAAGGCGTCCAACGCCTCTTGGGAAAAACATGCGTCACGAAGAACAGTCCGGCGACGCCTGTGGTTCATGGAACTCTCCACCTCTGAATTGGTGGCAGATAGCCCATCCGCGTCCTCTGTCAGAGGAGCGTCCGGTGCACGCCCTATGTTCGCCTCCACTTCCGGACCCGTCTTTGAAGCCTGGCCGGTGGATATAGTCTGGCGGGCGCTCTTCTTCCTGAAGAGAGCATGAGTGTTAGTATGCCTTGAAGGCATAAACCCTGAGCATTAAAGTTGCACGCCGTACCGTTGCGTTGGTGTCTCGATCCGGTCCGCACTTCTTTTTAGCCCGCTGGGCCTCGATGGCCCTTGTTGGCTAGCCACCGCGGGCTCGGCCCTCCGCCTCAAGGACTTCCCCTGCAAAAAACACCATTGGTATACGACGATCAAAAATAAGCACGGATGGATCCTCTTGAAAGTACTGGGACTTCGGTCTCGGCTACCTTTGAGGCTGGAAGTAGTCCGGGATAATCGGCCGTAATGGCCACTAAGGTGTTGTCCTTACTCAATTGATGAAACACCCCATCAATCAGCTCCACGCATAAGTCCGGGTCCTCTTGGGAGTCCGGGTTGAGGGACCGTTCCGGGTCCTCGGGTTGTGGAGGAGGGTTGTTTATCTCCTTTACAGTGTGGCATAGCTCCTGCATTAAAATTGCTAGACTAAGTGCTTAACTATGGGAATATGAAAACGGATAGGCAAGTGAAAGTGTTCGCTTACCCAACTTGGAGGATTGTACATAGAAAATCCGCCCGTGGGTTGAAATGGAGGAATTCCTCCTCTTCTCCCTTGCGACCACACCGGGTGGCGTCGTCCTCCCCGTTGAAATCCCACATGGGGTGGCCTCTGTACTGAAGCGGCTGCACCCCCCGCGTAATGCGTGTGGACATGACCTCGATCATGGTCACTCCAGAATGAGCTAACAACCTTATCCGGCTCATCAGGTAAAGGACGTCCCTGTCATTTTCCTTCTGAGGGCTCCGTGGACGCCAGCTCAGGTGTTTCTTCAAGGGAGCATTATCGAACTCAGGGAGGCCGATCCGTACAGGGTCTGGCAGGGGGACGTCTTCTATATAAGACCATTCTAAAGGCCAGTCCTCGGACACCTTCTTTGGGGTTCCGGATAGATATCCGGTCCCGGCGATGCGCCATAGTTTGGCTCCGCCCACTTGATATATCGACCCCTCTTGAGAACGGGGCACGAGGCAGAACAACTTCTTCCACAGCATGAAATGGGCCTCGATGCCCAAAAACAGCTCGCAAAGGGCCACGAAGCCCGCAATATGCAATATGGAGGCAGGCGTGAGGTTGTGTAGCTGGAGGCCATAGAACTCCAGTAGCCCCCGGAGAAACGGATGAATCGGAAATCCGAGCCCTCTTATTAAGTAAGGGACAAGGCATACCCGCTCTCCTTTGGAGGGATTGGGGACGCTCCCCGCCTGCTCTCCGCCACTATAGGTGGCAAGCCCGGCTCGAACTGGGACCATGTATGCTGGGGGGGAGGAGCCCCTTGGTTTGGAGCGCTACTTGCTCGTTGTGCGGGACGGAACACCTCTCTCAATCTCCAGGCCGAGGGTTGGAGGGGCGAGAGGAGGAGCTGCGTTGACCGGCCATGATAGAATGGATCTCTGTCGAATGTGCTCCGATGAATGCTCACGGAGGGAAGATGGTGTGATTCGGATCTAAATCCCCATCTCTTTTATAGGCGGCCCGTTTGCGCAGCTAGGGGGGTAAATGAAAAAAAACTGTCTTTTCGCATTCTTTTGACACGTGGAAGATGGCCATTATTGGGCGCGGAAGCCAAGGAGCACAATATTCATCAGAAGCCGGACACTATTCGATAGGTATATGGGATTTGGAGAAGAACCCGCCTTGCAATGCCGAAGACAAATCTATGCGCCGGACTCATCGTCATTGAAGCCTGGTTCAGGGGCTACTAAGGGAGTCCTCGATTAGGGGGTGTCCGGATGGCCGGACTATGAACTTTGGTCGGACTCCCGGACTGTGAAGATACAAGATTGAAGACTTCGTCTCGCGTCCGGATAGGACTTTCCTTGGCGTGGAAGGCAAGCTTGGCGATACGATATGTAGATCTCCTCCCATTGTAACCGACTCTGTGTAACCCTAGCCCTCTCCGGTGTCTATATAAACCGGAGAGTCTTAGTCCATAGGGCAAACAACAATCATACCATAGGCTAGCTTCTAGGGTTTAGCCTCTCTGATCTGGTGGTAGATCTACTCTTGTACTACCCATATCATCAATATTAATCAAGCAGGAGTAGGGTTTTACCTCCATCGAGAGGGCCCAAACCTGGGTAAAAACATCGTGTCCCTTGCCTCCTGTTACCATCCGCCTAGACGCATAGTTCGGGACCCCCTACCCGAGATCCGCCGGTTTTGACACCGACACCCTTGTTTTGGTACCTTACGTTCCGTTACATCGGCTAAGGTAGCGCAGGGAGAACTACTACGATTGTGTCCCGGTTCTTCCAGACGAGCACCTCAGTAGAGAAAGCCAAAAACTGACCATCATGATGCGGCGAGAGCTGGTCGCTGTTCGAGAGGTACTAAATCCTTAACGATTTTTTCCGCTTAAAGCAAGGAATCGGCCTTGTCCGATTTAGGCGTGTATAGCGCCCCAGTTCGGCCTTTCGAATAGTAGGGGCTTCACCGAAATTTAAAATTATAGACTTCTATGGCCAAGTGAGAGTTATAAAGCCGCATAGTCCGATTGCCTTGTTCGCTGCACTAAACACCTCCTTAAGGGACCAAAAATTTGGATAAAGAGTGTTTGGATTTTCCACGAACACCCCAATACTAGTTACATGGGTGTGGAAGCCGACGACTGGCCTACTTTCAGAATTTTATAAACGGCCGCATAGAAGGTAACATTTTAAATCAACAACGTAGTATATAGCGCAAACCAACTCGTTTTCATATTACAATAAAACGACATGAGTACATTCACTCAAAGATTGTGTTCTTGGCACATTCATTGGCCACAAGGCGAGCACCTTTCATAACACCATCATAAAATTTTTCGGGGTAACGATGCTCCTTACCCTCCGGGGGTCCATCCTTCACAAGTTTCTCAGCATCCAGTTTGGCGCCATGGATCTTCGCGCGGGCAAAGGTCCGGCGGTCACCCTCAATACAGACGGACTGCTTGATAACTTCAAGCCATGGACACGCATGCACCATCCGCTTTATAATGTCAAAGTAGCTGCCGGGAAGGGGCTCGCCAGGCCACATCCGGACTATGAGGTCCTTCATGGCCAGTTCGGCCGCCTTGTGGAGTTCGACCAATTGTTTCAGTTGGTCGCTTAGAGGCATTGGGTGTTCGGCTCCAGTATATTGGGACCAGAACAACTTCTCCATCGAGCTCCCCTCTTTAGCACGATAGAACTCCGCGACATCCAAAATGCTGCGTGGCAGATCTGCAAATGCCCCTGGAGAGCTCCGAATTCGTGTAAGTAAAAGAAATGACTCCTCCACATGCTTGCTTTGCATAAAGAATGCCTTACCCTCCACTATCTATTTGGCCGCCTGGATCTCTTGGAGGGCCTTTTGGGATTCGGCCTTGGCGTCTGTCGCACTCTGGAGGGCCTTCACAAGCTCAGACTCCTGTGTCTTGAAGTCATGCTCCAAGGACTCGAACTTCTTGCCGAGCTCCAGGAGCTCTTGCTGTACCTCTCCCACCCGAGCATCTTGCTTTTCGCGCTCGATGTGCTCCATAGCCGACTTGACTTCGGCCTCGGACAGCGCTCTCTTCAGTGCCGCCACTTCGGTTGTGGCCCCTATTAAAAATCATGATGCTTTTTGTTAAGCATCCCCAATTTTTCTCCTCTATACGACACACGGAAGGGGTTTCACTTACCTTTGTTCTCCTCGAGCTGCCTCCTCACGAGGCCGAGCTCTTCTTCAACCTGCCCCAGGTCACGCTTGAGTCCGGCAACCTCAGCTGTGCGCATAGCGGCTGTCAGCAGCAATGCCTGTTTATTAACATAGACAAGTACTATAAGATTCCTGCGGTTTTCTAGTTGACCCTCCGTTTCGCTTTTCTTTCCGAACACTGATGTCTACTACACAACCTTCTTCTTGTAGACGTTGTTGGGCCTGCAAGTGCACATGTTTGTAGGACAGTAGCAAATTTCCCTCAAGTGCATGACCTAAGGTTTATCAATCCGTGGGAGGCGTAGGATGAAGATGGTCTCTCTCAAACAACCCTGCCACCAAATAACAAAGAGTCTCTTGTGTCCCCAACACACCCAATACAATAGTAAATTGTATAGGTGCACTAGTTCGGTGAAGGGATGGTGATACGAGTGCAATATGGATGGTAGATAAAGGTATTTGTAATCTGAAATTATAAAAACAGCAAGGTAACTAATGATAAAAGTGAGCGTAAACGGTATTGCAATGCTAGGAAACAAGGCATAGGGTTCATACTTTCACTAGTGCAAGTTCTTTCAACAATAATAACATAGATAGATCATATAACAATCCCTCAACATGCAACAAAGAGTCACTCCAAAGCCACTAATAGCGGAGAACAAACGAAGAGATTATGGTAGGGTACAAAACCACCTCAAAGTTATTCTTTCGTATCAATCTATTCAATAGTTTGTACTAGAATAACACCTTAAGACACAAATCAACCAAAACCCTAATGTCACCTAGATACTCCATTGTCACCTCAAGTATCCATGGGCATGATTATATGATATGCATCACACAATCTCAGATTCATCTATTCAACCAACACAAAGTACTTCAAAGAGTGCCCCAAAGTTTCTATCGGAGAGTCAAGAACGTGTGCCAACCCCTATGCATAGGTTTATGGGCGGAACCTGCAAGTTGGTCACCAAAACATACATCAAGTGGCACATGATATCCCATTGTCACCACAGATAAGCACGGCAAGATATACATCAAGTGTTCTCATAAAAGACTCAGTCCGACAAGATAACTTCAAAGGGAAAACCCAATTCATCACAAGAGAGTAGAGGGGGAGAAACATCATAAGATCCAGCTATAATAGCAAAGCTCGGGATACATCAAGATCGTGCCATAGAGGGAACACAAGAGAGAACGAGAGAGAGAGAGAGAGAGAGAGAGAGAGAGAGAGAGAGAGAGATCAAACACATAGCTACTGGTACATACCCTCAGCCTCGAGGGTGAACTACTCCCTCCTCATCATGGAGAGCGCCGGGATGATGAAGATGGCCACCGGTGAGGGATCCCCCCTCCGGCAGGGTGCCGGGCAGGGCTCCCAAGAGGTTTTTGGTGGCTATAGAGGCTTGCGGCGGCGGAACTCCTGATCTATCTTGATATTCGATGTTTTTAGGGTACGTAGGCTTATATAGGCGAAAGAAGTCGGTTGGGAGGTGCTCGAGGGGCCCACGAGACAGGGGGCGCGCCCAGTAGGGGGGGCGTCCCCTATCTCCTGGTCTCCTCAATGATCTTCTGACTTAAACTCCAAGTCTCCAGGATGACATTCTTCCCAAAAATAACACTGCCGAAGGTTTCATTCCGTTTGGACTCTGTTTGATATTCCTTTTCTTCGAAATACTGAAACAGGCAATAAAACAACAATATGGGCTGGGCCTCTGGTTAATAGGTTAGTCCCAAAAGTAATATAAAAGTGTATAATAAAGCCCATAATCATTCAAAACAGATAATAAAATAGCATGAATGCTTCATAAATTATAGATACGTTGGAGACGTATCAAACACCATATAGAGTATCAGGGGCTACTGTCTATTGGGTGATATTTTCTCACACTTTTTCATTTCTTACCTCAAAGCCTATTAGGAGGCTAGTGCAGGCTTCGTTCAATCCACTCTTGGCGGACCGAACCTTCTCAATCACCGTACTCATAAGAGTGCGGTGCTCATCGTCGATGGAAGCGCCTCGAAGAACTTCTAATAACTTATCCGATGCCTCCGGTTGGGCGGAGGTCATCGGCACGGCCGGCTCACCCTCCTTCGTGAGGGGCTGGCTACTAGAATCCAAAGCCTTTGGAGGCTCTGGCGCAGTAACCGGCTGGGAGCCAGACTTGCTGTGGATCCCATAAGCATAATCCATGGGGGTCTTACCCCCCACGTGCCCGGCATTTGGGATTTTTCCTTGGGGCGTCTCCGGGGCCGTCACCCCCTGCTCTGGTATCCTTTGGGACAACACCTCGGTGTCATCCGCAGGTCATGGGGAGGTGGCCGTCTGGAGGGAGTTCATCTCCGGCTCGCTCAGGGACCCTTCCGAAGAGGATACCCCGAGATTGGACCCAACCGGACTGCACACATGTGTTCGGCATTATTACGAACTATGAAGTTAAAGTCGCAAGCGAATTATTATGGGGTGCGGATACTTACGACTTTGCCCGGGGCTTGCGCCTGGGCAACCTCTCCTCTTCGCTATAAGCGGCACTGGAGGAGTGATCCGGAAGGGACACCTTCCCTTTCTTCGGTGTCCTGGCCTCCCCCTGCGAGGCGGCCTTCCTTTTCCTCTCCTCCCCAGTGCGGGGAGGGGGCATTTCTTCATGTTTCCCCCCTTCTCCGTGGGAGGAATCTGCCTCGTCATCCTCGGATGATGAATCAATCACAGCCCTGCACCGGAGGCCTTTTCTGGTCCCCGCAACCGCCTTCTTGGACCCTTCGGCCTCCTCGGATGGGGCGGCCTTCTTTTTCTTCTTCGTCTTCTTTTTTCCTCCCCTTCGTGGGAGGAGTGTGCCTCATCATCTTCGGGCGAGGCATCCGGTGCGACCTCGTGCCTGCGACCCTTCCTGGTCCCCGTGACCTTCTTCTCGGCCTTCTTCTCCGGCACCTTGTAAGGCGTCGGAGCCAGCATCTCCGTCAGGAGTGCGGTCGCTGGATCTTCGGGAGGCGGAGCCGGACAGTCGATTTGCTCCGCCGTCTTCACGTAATCCTGTTTTGTCAGCATTGTGACTTAAAATCCTCCCACGAATATGCCGGGACATGTACATCTTTCGATGGTTAGAGGACTTACCGGATTGTCGAGGCGCTTTGCGCTAAGCCCGTAGTCCTCAGAAATGGGAGGAGGAACTTTGCCGGTCTTGAACAACACCTTCTAGACGTCCATATGCGTCGTGTCGAAAAGCTCATGCAGCATCTGGTATTCGGCCGGATCGAACTCCCACATATTAAATGCCCGTCTTTGACACGGGAGAATCTGTCGGACGAGCATGACCTGGACCACGTTGACAAGCTTGATCTTCTTATCCCTCATACTTTTAGTACAGGACTCGAGTCCGGTCAGCTCCACAGGTTCGCCCCAGGCCAGACCCTTCTTTTCCCAAGAAGTGAGCCGCATGGGGATTCCGGATCAGAACTTGGGGGCCGCCACCTAGTTGGCGTCGCGCGGCTTGCTGATGTAGAACCACCCTGATTGCCACCCTTTCACGGTCTCCAGAAAGGAGCCGTCAAGCCATCTAATGTTGGGCATTCTGCCCACCATGGCGCCTCCGCACTCCGCTTGTTGGCCGCTCACGATCTTCGGCTTCACGCAGAAGGTTTGCAGCCATAGACCAAAGTGGGGCTTGATGTGGAGGAAGGCCTCGCACACGACGATGAACGCCGAGATGTTGAGGACTAAATTTGGGGCTAGATCGTGAAAATATAGCTCGTAGTAATACATGAGCCCGCGGAAGAACGGGTGAAGTGGAAATCTTAGTCCGCGGACGAAATGAGGGAGAAATACTACTCTCCCCCGAGACTTTGGGATGGGGGTGATTTGTACCTCTGCTGGAAGCCTGTGCGCGATGTTTTCGGCCAGGTATCCGGCCGCCCGAAGCTTGGTAATGTCCTCCTCTGTGACAGAGGAGGCCATCCACTTGCCTCCCGCTCCGGACATGCTGCGGTCCTACAGAGAAGGTGAGAACTTGGGCGCTGGGGCTCGAGAATGCGAGAACGGATGAGCAAAGGAGGAAGAAGGCGTGGGTGAAAACGGGAGATCCTTATCCCTTCATAAAGGTGGTATGGAACGTGTGCCTCCCCACTTGCCTCTTGAAATCTCTTATTTTCCAAGCGCCTCTGTTAATGGCGCTGGTTGAGTTACCCATACCCGTATTGATGAAGATCCCGCGATAAGGGGACACGATCTCTGCTTTCATAAGATGTGCCAAATAAACCGCCTCGCAATGTGTGCGGTAGCTGGTTGTGGAAAATGGTTCGAATAATGATCGGGCCATGGCGTGATGTCATGCTGCGAAGAACTGTTAGCAGATGGGATTTGTGATGTATTATTCTCTCTACGGTGGTATGCAAAATTTGTCTTGCAGAGCCGGACATGATTTAAGTGTTGAAGATTACTTTGGAGTATTCGTAGATGGAACCCTTCTTGCAATGCCGAAGACAATCTGTGCGTCGGACTCATCGTCATTGAAGCCTGGTTCAGGGGCTACTGAGGGAGTCCTGGATAAGGGGGTATCCGGACAACCGGACTATATACTTTGGCTGGACTGTTGGACTATGAAGATACAAGATTGAAGACTTCATCCCGTGTCCGGATGGGACTCTCCTTTGCGTGGAAGGCAAGCTTAGCGATCCGGATGATAGATCTTTTTCTGTGTAAACTGACTTTGTGTAACCCTAGCCCCCTCTGGTGTCTATATAAACCGGAGGGTTTAGTCCGTAGGACAACAACAATCATACCATAGGCTAGCTTCTAGGGTTTAGCATCTACGATCTTATGGTAGATCAACTCTTGTAATACTCATATCATCAAGATCAATCAAGCAGGAAGTAGGGTATTACCTCCATCGAGAGGGCCTGAACCTAGGTAAACATCGTGTCCCCAGCCTCCTGTTACCATTAGCCTTAGACGCACAGTTCGGGACCCCCTACCCGAGATCCACCGGTTTTGACACCGACAATAGGAACTCCCCTTGGCAACTGCCAAGCTTGGGGGAGATGCCCTAGTATCATATCACCATCACACTCCTATCTTTACCGCTTTTACTTAGTTTGATTCCTTTAGTAATATCTTGATCTAGTAGATTAAAGTTTTGATATGAATTAGTTTTGAGTTTTGCTATGTGATCTCTATGTAATCGAGTCCGTGAGTTATCTATAAGAAAGATTAGTGTTGAGTCAAAGGGCTTTGCTATCTTGCCATGATCTTGAGAAAAAAATAGAAATAATAAAAGGATTAAAAGAGTTCATATTGATCTTGTGGATAGTAAAGACTTCGCACATAGAAAGTATGAGGCTTAAAAGTTGTTGAGAGTTGACAAACGTAGTTTTGGTCATTGTTGCAATTAATAGGAAGCAATAAGGAAAGAGAGGTTTTCACATATAAATATAATATCTTGGACATCTTTATAATTGTGAGCACTCATTAAAGTATGACATGCTAAAGAGTTGATGTTGGACAAGGAAGACAACGTAATGGTTTATGTTTTCTCACATCTCAGTTAAAGTATATTGTCATGGATCTTCCTAACATGTTGAGCTTGCCTTTCCCCCTCATGCTAGCCAAAAATTCCTAGCACCAAGTAGAGATACTACTTGTGTTTCCAAATATCCTTAAACTTAGTTTTGCCATGAGAGTCCACCATATCTACCTATGGATTGAGTAAGATCCTTCAAGTAAGTTGTCATCTATGCAGGCAATAAAAATTGCCCTCTAAATATGCATGACTTATTAGTGTGGAGAAAATAAGCTTTATATGATCTTGTTATGGAAGCAATAAAAGCGACGGACTGCATAATAAAGGTCCATATACAAGTGGCAATATAAAGTGACGTTCTTTCGTATTAAGATTTTGTGTATCCAACCCTAAAAGCGCATGACAACCTCTGCTTCCCTCTGCGAAGGGCCTATCTTTTACTTTATGCCTTTTACTTTATGCAAGAGTCAAGGTGATCCTCACCTTTCCCTTTTTCATTTTATCCTTTGGCAAGCACCTCGTGTTGGAAAGATCCTGATACTTATATCCAATTGGGTGTTCGTTAGCATGAACTATTATTGTTGACATTACCCTTGAGGTAAAACGTTGGGAGGCAACATTATAAGCCCCTATATTTCTCAGTGTACGATTAAAACTCCATAACCATAAGTATTGTGTGAGTGTTAGCAATTGTAGAAGACTATATGATAGTTGAGTATGTGGACTTGCTGAAAAGCTCTATTCTTGACTCTTTCTGACGTTATGATAAATTGCAATTGCTTCAATGACTAAGATTATAGTTTGTTTGTTCCCAATGAAGTTTATGTTCCATACTTGACATTGTGAATAGATTGTTACTTGAGCATAAGAAATCATATGACAAAATATGTATATGTTGCTGTTATAAGTATGATCATGATGCCCTCATGTCTGTATTTTATTTTTATTGACACCTCTATCTCTAAACATGTGGACATATTTTTCGATTTCGGTTTCCGCTTGAGGACAAGCAAGGTCTAAGCTTGGGGGAGTTGATATGTCCATTTTGCATCATGCTTTTATATCAATATTTATTGCGTTATGGGCTGTTATTACACATTATATCTCAATACTTATGGCTATTCTCTCTTATTTTACAAGGTTTACCATGAAGAGGGGGAATGTCGGCAGCTGGGATTCTGGCTAGAAAAGGAGCAAATATTGGAAACCTATTCTGCACAGCTCCAAAAGTCCCGCAACTCCATGAAAGTCATTTTTGGATTTAATGAGAATTTATGAGCAAAGAAAATACCTGAGGGGGCCCACACCCTAGCCAGGAGGGTGGTGGCGCGCACACCCCTACTAGGCGCGCCCCCTGTCTCCAGGGCCCCCTGGTGGCTCTTCGGTGCCCATTTTCTGCTATATGAAGGCTTTTACCCTAGAAAAAATCAAGAGGAAGCTTACGGGTCGAAACTCTGCCGCCACGAGGAGGAACCTTGGAGGAACCAATCTAGAGCTCCGGCAGAGTTGTTCTGCCTGGGAAACTTCCCTCCGGGAGGGGGAAATCATCACCATCGTCATCACCAATGATCCTCTCATCGGGAGGGGGTCAATCTCCATCAACATCTTCACCAGCACCATCTCCTCTCAAACCCTAGTTCATCTCTTGTATCCAATCTTGTATCCAAAACCACAAATTGGTACCTGTGGGTTTCTAGTAGTGTTGATTACTCCTTGTAGTTGATGCTAATTGGTTTACTTGGTGGAAGATCATATGTTCAGATCCTTAATGCATATTATTACTCCTCTGATTATGAAAATGAATATGCTTTGTGAGTACTTACGTTTGTTCCTGAGGACATGGGTGAAGTCTTGCTATTAGTAGTCATGTGAATTTGGTATTCGTTCGATATTTTGATGAGATGTATGTTGTCTTTCCTCTAGTGGTGTTATGTGAACGTCGACTACATGACATTTCACCATTATTTGGGCCTAGAGGAAGGCATTGGGAAGTGATGATGGGTTGCTAGAGTGACAGAAGCTTAAACCCTAGTTTATGTGTTGCGTTGTTAGGGGCTGATTTGGATCCACTAGTTTCATGCTATGGTTAGGTTTACCTTAATACTTCTTTTGTAGTTGTGGATGCTTGAAATAGGGGTTAATCATAAGTGGGTTGCTTGTCCAAGTAAGGGCAGTAACCAAGCACCGTTCCACCCACATATCAAATTATCAAAGTACCGAACGCGAATCATATGAGCGTCATGAAACTAGCTTGACGATAATTCCCACTTGTCCTCGGGAGCGCTTTTCTCATTATAAGAAATTGTCCAGGCTTGTCATTTGCTAAAAAAAGGATTGGGCCACCTTGCTACACTTTATTTACTTTCATTGCTTGTTACTCGTTACAATTTATCTTATTACAAAACTATCTGTCACCTACAATTTCAGTGCTTGCAGAGAAAACCTTACTGAAAACCGCTTGTCATTTCCTTCTGCTCCTCGTTGGGTTCGACACTCTTACTTATCGAAAGGACTAAAATTAGATCCCCTACACTTGTGGGTCATCAGTCCTCGGACAGTCGGACTGTTGGACTATGAAGATACAAGATTGAAGACTCCGTCTCCGGATGGGAATCTCCTTTGCGTGGAAGGCAAGCTTGGCTATTCGGATGTGTAGATATCCTTCTCTGTAACCTACTCTGTCTAACCCTGGCCCCCTCCGGTGTCTATATAAACCGGAGGGGCTTAGTCTGTAGGACAAGAACAATCATATCATAGGCTAGCTTCTAGGGTTTAGCCTCTACGATCTCGTGGTAGATCAACTCTTGTAATACTCATATCATCAAGATCAATCAAGCAGGAAGCAGGGTATTACCTCCATCGAGAGGGCCCGAACCTAGGTAAACATCGTGTCTCCCGCCTCCTGTTACCATTAGCCTTAGACGCACAGTTCGGACCCCCTACCTGAGATCCGTCGGTTTTGACACCGACAACGACCTCTCCGGTAAGAAGGTATCAAGCATACAAAATCCTGCCATTCTCTACTTCATGATATTCCTTGCCAATACTATTTTTGGTATGGAGAACATCAGGGGCATGTCAAGCTATGACATGTGTGTGATTCACGCACCACTCCACCCCACTACACTCCCAAGCCTAATATGGGAGATTTTCTAATTCACCACCTCGGCCGGCAGTACAAGCAGCTGAGGGGAGTTGTTCTTGTGGAAGGCATAGTGACTCTACTTGTTGAGCACTTTGGCCTCAATGTGGATGATATGCAACACGTCCTAGGTTCCACGGTGCTCAACTGTAGGATCATGACTAACATAAATTTTATTGGTCCCGTACAAGGGGAGCATTGTTACAAATGCCCCCTACCTAACTCTAAGACTACTGATGTGCGCTTGCCCATGCCACAAGCTTTTACTGTGTCTACGCTTGATGTGTGGTTGCTCTCCATTGATGAAATCAATGAGCACAGACACGCAACCGGGTTCAGTAACGATGTTCAACCCGATACCGCTCCTGAGTGGGATGCCGCAGCAGTGGGGCATGCTCACGGTTTGGATGCATGGGGCAATGCACCCCAGTATGCACCAACTTTCCACCACAGCCTGCACAACAGTATGACCCGCAGGTTCACTTTAGGGAGCCACATGACTATGTGCCTTGGGTTGAGTTTCAGCAGGAGATAGGAGGAATCCGTTCGGACCTCCGAGAGGCTAAAAACAACATTAACCTGCTCAGTGGGAACATATAGTCCCTCTTTACTTTTTGGCAGCCACCCCCTGGAACGGGAGGCCAGTCCTCTAGTGGCCCCTCTGAGATGCAGTGGTCACACTTTGGCCTGGGGGTAATAGTGACGAGGACATGGACTAGAGAGTAGGCTGAGAGCCTAAGCTTGGGGGAGCTCATTGTTGGCGTCAAAACCGGCGGATCTCGGGTAGGGGGTCCCGAATTGTGCGTCTAAGGCTAATAGTAACAGGAGGCTGGGGACACGATGTTTACCCAGGTTCGGGCCCTCTCGATGGAGGTAATACCCTATTTCCTGCTTGATTGATCTTGATGTTATGAGTATTACAAGAGTTGATCTACCACGAGATCGAGAGGCTAAACCCTAGAAGCTAGCCTATGATTATGATTGTTGTCCTCCTACGGACTAAACCCTCCGGTTTATATAGACACCGGAGGGGGCTAGGGTTACCCCAAGTAGGTTACAGAGAAGGAGATCTACATATCCTAATCGCCGAGCTTGCCTTCCACGCAAAGGAGAGTCCATCCGGACATGGGACGAAGTCTTCAATCTTGTATCTTCATAGTCCAACAGTCTGGCCAAAGTATATAGTCCGGCAGTCCGAATACCCCCTAATCCAGGACTCCCTTAGTAGCCCCTAAACTAGGCTTCAATGATGATGAGTCTGGCGCGCAGATTGTTTTCGGCATTGCAAGGAGGGTTCCATCTCTGAATACTCCATAGAAGATTTTGAACACGAGGATCGTGTCTGGCTCTACAAAGCAAATTTCACATACCACCGTAGAGAGCATAATATCTCACGAATCTAATCCACCGACAACTTTTCCTAGCGTGATATCACGCCGTGGCCCGGTCATCCTTCGAACCATTTTTCTCAACCAGCTGCTGTGCATATCGTGAGACGGTTTCCTGGGCACGTCTTGTCGAAGCAGAGATTGTGTCCCCTTATCACGGGATTCTCATCAATACGGGTGCGGGTAACCCAACCATGCCATCAATCATGGATCTTGGAGAACAAGTGAGTTTTACCATGCAAGTGGGGAGGCGCACAGTTCCTGCCGCCTCTATAAAGAGATAAGGACCCCTCTTTCTCACCCACGCCTTCTTCTCATACTTTCCCTTTCGCTCGAGCTCTAGTGCCCAAGCGTTCGTCTTCTCCACCCAAAGAGGTTTCCCGCAAATGTCCGGATCTGGAGCAAGAGGCAAATGAATGGCCTCTATCGTCCAGGACAAGGATATCAAAAAGCTTCAGGAGGCCGGGTACCTGGCCAAGAAAATCGGCCGCCGTCTTCCGACAGCGGGACAAATCGTCCCTACTCCAGAACCCCACGAGAGGGTTGTATTCCTTCCTCATTTTGTCCGCGGGCTACGGTTTCCCCTTCACCCCTTTGTTCGCGGCATCATGTATTATTATGGGATTGATTTTCACGATCTGTCCCCCAATTCCTTCCTCAACATCTCGACGTTTATCATCATGCGCGAGGCCTTTCTCCGCATCTCGCCACACTTCGGCTTATGGCTGAAGATCTTCAATGTAAAGCCCAAGGTAGTAAACGGCGAACACGCCGAGTGCGGAGGCGCCATGGTGAGCAAGATGCCCAAGGTCATATGGACAACATGCACTTTCAATGATTCCGTCAAGGAGTGGCAGCAGCAGTTGTTTTACATCACTGAGCCGTGCGGAAAAAAGTGGGCCGCTGCTCCCGGATTCCGATCCGGAGCTCCCCTGTAGCTTACGTCCTGGCCCAAGAAGGGCCTGAACTGGTCTTCGTCCGACGAACTGTCGGTACTCCACACACACATCAAAGCTATGGAAGACAAGAACATCAAGCTCGTCAATGTAGTCCAGGTGATATTAGTTTGCCGGATTCTTCCCTATCAGAACCAGGATTTCAATTTATGGGAGTACGACCCGGCTGAGCACCAAACCCTGCGGGCACTCTATGGTTCCTCCCATGAGGACATCTGGAAGGTGCTCTTTAAGTCCGGCAAATCGTGGCCAGACTCTGCAGAGGACCGCAGGTACGAACTGTCCCGCCCTGCAAGTCCAGTAAGTCATCGCCATGTCCGACAATTCATATGTTTCATTCGCATATCCTGAGGAAGATGCTTAATATGCTTCTGATAATGCTCCTAGGGCTGGGCGAAGAAGGCGGGGCGGATCCACTGTCCGGCCCCATTGCCGGAAGAATCGGCCGGCCTGCTTTTGACGAAGATGCTGGTCCCGGCGCCCTACAAGGCGCCGGAGAAGAAGGCCGAGAAGGAGGCCAAGGAGACCAGGGGCGGCCTTCGTCACTGTAGCACCCCGGACACAAAATCCAAAGACTCCAATGCCCATTCTTCCCCTGAAGAGGACGAGGAGGAGGAGGAGGAAGATGAATCCCCCGTAAGGGGAAGAAAGAAAAGGACGGCCTCCTCATCTCTGGAGGCCAAATCGCCTAAGAGGGGAAGAACCCCCCTTCCAGAGGCGTCCGCCACTGGTGTTGATAGCAGCCCGGAGTGGGATCCCAGGGCCCAGCCCCTGGTGAACTCGTGAGTACACGAAATCCGAACACACCTATGCGTCCAGGATTATTAAGGCGTAATATTTTAACTTGCGCCATAATTTTTGCAGTCCGGCAAGGTCCCGCACCGAACAATCCTTGTCGGAGGACTCGTTGAGTTTGGATGCCATAGAGAGCGGGACACCCCCGAAGGCCCCTTCCCATAAGCATAGGAATCACACCAAGGTGTCATCCTAGAAGGACACGAACCAGGGAGGCCAAAGTTCAGGGGCCGTATATATGGGAGCGACGGCTCCTATGAGCGTCGACGGCGGGGGCGATCTCGAATTCGGCCCACAGCCGGACACAATCCCGGAGACTTTTAAGGATCCAGAGTCAGGCAGGCAGCCTCTCTCGGCTGGAGGGGGCGTGCCTGCTCTGCCGACAACCTCTGTCCAACCAGAGGTGCAAGGCAGCTTATCGACGACGCTAAAAAGCGCTTCCATCGTTGATGAACATCGCGCCCTTATGGGTGCAGTGATTGAGAAGATTCAGTCCGCTGAATGTGGACTGAATGAATCCTGCATTAGCCTTATAAAAGGCTTTGAGGTATGTTTTATGAGGTTTTGAAGATTGTCATACTATGGATAGTATCCCCTAATACATTGTTCGGTGAAAGAAAGAACCGGACAGAGGATCAAATTTCCGTTCGCAGGAGACTCAGTTGATGACATATCTTCCTTTATAAGCAGGCCTCTGTGGCGATTGCCATTGTCGGTGTTCTGGGAACTGAGGTCACCAGACTTGCCTGCCTGCGGCCTGTAGCGTGGCTCAAGTGGTGGCCCAATGCGGCCCACCTTTGTCTGCTCAAGCTCAAGACCCTCGCGAGGGGCCAAGCCTCGCGGGCCGATGATGGAAGGCTTCCTCCGGGGCGGCCTCGCCACGCTAACTCGCGAGGAGGCAGAGAGATGAAGGCAAGGGTACCTCGCGAGGTGCCCATGACGCAAGCCATGACGATCAAGACCAGGCGGGCGCCAGGAGGGCGCCGGCCTGTGCAGTGTCCTTGTTTCCTCTTTGGTGCAAAGGGAGCAAGCGCAGACGTCTAGTATCGAGGCGTCAAGTAAAGGTTACCATTTCAGTGCAACGAGACCAAGACTAGCAGAGCGGCAGGCGGAGGTCACCATGGAGCTCAAGACAGCGTCATCACCAGTGCCTTTGGCAGTCAAATACCAACTTTAGTGAGGATAAGTTGTACTAGATGTTCCCCTTCAAATTGGCCGTTGTTGGCACCCTTCCCGCTCGATATTTGGGAAGAGGACCAGGGCCTCTATATATAGGTCTAGCCACCATAGTAGGAAAGGATCGAATCCTTCCCAAGCATAGCACCACCACAAGAACACCCCTCGCGAGGCTGTTCTTCCTCTGTACTATTCATCATCAGCCCACTGAGGCAATCCACTCACCACACATTTGAGTAGGGCATTACACCACGATGGTGGCCTGAACCAGTATAAACCTTGCGTCCCTTGTGTTGTTCATCGTGTAGCTTAGATTCTCAGTGAGGCATTAGGGCGTGGATCGGTAGGGGAGAGATCTTCGCGTGCACCCCAGAGTTCGAACCTTAAGGGTTTTGTCAGAACCCGATATCCAACATTTGGCGCGCCAGCTAGGGGTGCGCCGGAGCTCTCCCTGCCGTCGACCCGCTCTCCGTCAACACCGCGCTTCGCCCTCATGGCGGGCAACGTGCCGCTCGCTCCGGCCGTAGGAGCCGGCGCTGGGCCCCGGGGGCTTCGAGCTCTGGCCCTCGCCTTGCGACAGGTGCGGTGGCCGAACAAGTTCAAGCCAGAGATGCCGCCGTGCTACGACGGCACGGTGGATCTGCTAGCTTTCCTGCTGGCATATGAGGAGGCCGTCCTCAAGGCTGGGGGCGATGATCGGGTCATGGCCAACTGGCTGCCCATGGCCCTCGTCGGCGTCCCGCGCATGTGGCTGCTCCACTTGCCAGTGTCTTCAGTGACTTCCTAGGAGGAGCTGTGCAGCCTCTTCCTCGCCCACCACGCTGCGCCGGCACTCCTAGTCATCGTGGCTCTCCTAGGTGGCTTGCAAGCCCCACCCATGAGTCACCACGTCAAGCCGTTCGTCCGCCAGATCAGTGCCGCCCTCACGCGCCGTGAAGCTCCTCCAGGTCGGGTGGCCCCCAAGGCCGACTTGACCTTCAGCTTGGGTGATCACCCTGCCAACACTGCTTGCTCGGGTGCACTCCCGATGCTGTGCACTCCTACCATCTGCCAGGTGGCCGTCACCAGGACCCGCATCGACAGTAGGGCTGGCCTCAATGTGCTCTCGGTCGAGGCCATCGGCCTCCTCCACGTGACGCTAGAGCAACTCCGACCCAGCCAGCCCTTCTCGGGCGTCGGGGGCAGTTCCACTAGCTCACTGGGGCAGATCCGCCTCCTGGTAACCTTTGGCACCCAAGCCAACTTCCGCACGGAGTTGGTCGACTTCGACGTTGACCCCATTGGCCTCCCATACAACGCCATCCTCAGCTACCCAGCCTTGGCCCAATTCATGGCAGCAACCCACCCGGCCTACAACTTGATGAAAATGCCCAGGAGCAGCGGCGTCCTCACCGTAGCCAGAGATGCAAAATATACCCTGCAGGCGCTCAAGCTCGCTTTAAAGGCGGTTGCAGAAGCGTAGCCCACCAGCGCCGATCCCCTCAAGGCCAAGGGGGCTGTGCCAACCAAGAAGAGGCAGCTGCTCACCCAAGACAAAACGGAGACCAAGCAAGTACCAGTCGACGAGGATGGATCCGCCGACACCACCTTCACCATGGGCGCTAATCTCGACCTCGAGCAAGAGGAGGCCCTAGTGAAGTTCCTACGCGTGAACAAGGAAGTGTTCGCGTGGGAACCCAAGCAGCTGGCAAGGGTCCCCAGGCAGGTGATCGAGTACCACCTGAACGTATGCCCCAATGCACGCCCCTCGAAGCAGAAAGCAAGGCGGCAGTCCACCGAGGAGCAGGCCTTCATCGTCCAAGAAACCCGCAAGCTAGAAGCTCCGGGAGTCATTTGCAAGGTTCGCTATCCGGAATGGCTGGCGAACCCCGTTGTTGTGCCGAAGAAGGGAGGAAAGGAGCGCATGTGCATCGATTTCACCAACCTCAACAAGGCTTGCCCTCAAGATCCGTTCCCGCTCCCCCATATCAATCAAATCATCGACTCTACCGCTGAGTGTGACCTGCTGTGCTTCCTGGACGCCTTCTCGGGCTATCACCAAATCAAGATGGCAGTAGAAGATGTGGAGAAAACAGCTTTCCTGGCCCCGTGTGGGGTGTACTGCTACACCTGCATGCCGTTCGGATTGCGCAACACAGGCGCAAGCTTTCAGCGACTGATGCATATCGCCTTGGGCTGGCAGCTCAGGAGAAACGTCGAGGCTTATGTCGACGACATAGTGGTGAAGTCTCGGGAGGCGATGACCCTGATACAGGACCTGGAAGAAACCTTTGCGAGCCTTCGTGAAGTGGACCTGCGGATTAACCCAGAGAAGTGTGTGTTCAGTGTTCCTTCTGGCAAGCTTCTGGGCTTCCTCATATCCCACAGAGGGATCGAGGCTAACCCAGAGAAGGTCAAGGCAATCAAAGACATGAGTCCGCCGCAAACCCTCAGGGAAATGCAGAAGCTCGCCGAACGAGTAACCGCATTAGGGCGCCTTATCTCCAAGCTGGGGGAACGCGCTTTACCCTTCTTCAAGCTGATGAAGAGGAAGGGCCCGTTCGAATGGACTCAAGAGGCTGACGAAGCGTTCCAAGATCTCAAGAAATACCTGACCAACCCTCCGGTGATGGTAGCACCACGCCCTCAGGAGCCCTTGGTGCTCTATCTCGCCACCACACCATATTCCGCCAGCACAGCTCTGGTGGCGGTCCGGGAAGAGCGCCGGGCCAACACCGCATCAGCTGCGACCCCAGTCGCGACAGCTCAAGGCCAGGAAGGCCTCGCGAGGGTCGCGACCTTGGCGAATGCACGTCTGCCTCAGCAGGAAGGTGCCTCCGTGGCTGAAGGGACCTCACTAATCAGTCAGGAGCTGGGGGCTCTTAAGCCTCGGGAGGCGCTCGACTCCCCGGAGGGTGCGGGTTTCGTCGCTGCGCCCACCCTCGTCAAGCATCCCGTGTATTTCATCAGCACAGTGCTGCGGGATGCAAGGGCGCGGTACCCCATGCCCCAGAAGCTCTTTCTCATGCTGTTAGTGGCCTCTCGGAAGCTGCGGCACCACTTCCAAGGCCACCCCATCAAGGTCGTCTCGGTGTATCCGTTGGAAAGAGTACTCAGAAGTCCCAACTCAGCGGGAAGGGTTGCAGAATGGAACATCGAGTTGCAAGCGTTTCAGTTGGAATTCAGCACGACGAGAGTCGTCAAAGGGGCCACACTTGAAGATTTTGTGGTAGAATGGATAGAGGCACCGGGGCTCGAGGCCGGCGAAGATCAGGGGCTTTCCCTAGGAAGTGAGGCGCTGGATGATCGGGTCATGTACTTCGATGGGGCATTCTCACGACACGGCGCGGTGGCTGGCGCGGTGCTTATATCCCCCACTCAAGACAAGCTCTATTATTTCGTACAACTTCATTCCAACATGGAGAGAAGGTCTCCAACAATATTGCAGAATACGAGGGCTTGATAGCAGGCTTTAAGGCTGCAGCGGCCTTGGGGGTAAAGCGCCTCGTCGTAAAAGGTGATTTACAGCTACTCGTCAACTTCTCCAACAAGGTGTACGAGCCGAAGGACAAGCACATGGAAGCGTATCTCACGGAGGTCCGCAGAATGGAAAGGAAGTTTTTGGGGTTGGAGTTGCAGCATGTGCCACGGGGCACCAATCAGGAGGCTGATGACATCGCCAGGAGGGCATCCAGGCAGCTGCCTCAAGAGCCCGGCATGTTTGAGGAAATACTCTTCAAACCCTCAATAGCACCGCCACCATCAAGCACAGCGCAACCTCAGGAGGAGCTCCCTCAACCACCTGCCTCAGGAGCTCCGGCCTGTGGCCCGACCTCAGGAGCACGCTTGCTCCTGGCGCTAGAGCCTCAGGAGGGATGTTGGAACGTGGAACTCAAGAGTTACTTAATGCAAGGGACTCGGCCAGAGAAGGAGGAGGTCGCAGAATGCGTGGCACGGCAGGCCACGACCTACTGCATTCAAGACGGAGAGCTCTACCAGAAGCGGCCGAACAACGTGTCCCTACGTTGCATTTCCAGGGAACAGGGGAAAGAACTGCTGGCAGATATACACGGTGGAGATTGTGGGCAGCACTCGTCATCACAAACCCTCGTTGGCAAGGCGTTCCGCAGTGGGTTCTACTGGCCTACAGCACTCAACAACGCCATAGAGCTGGTGAAAGCTTGTGAAACTTGCCGCCCTGAGGAAAGGCCCGATGCATGTGAAGAAGGCCAATGCCTATGAAGCTCGACTCCCCCAAGGAAAGGCCCGGTGCCTGTGAAGAAGGCCAATTCCTGTGAAGCTTGCCGCCCTAAGGAAAGGCCCGGTGCCTGTGAAGAAGGCCAATGCATGTGAAGCTCGACTCCCCCAAGGAAAGGCCTAGTGCCTGTGAAGAAGGCCAATGCCTGTGATGCTCGACTCCCCCAAGGAAAGGCCCGGTGCCTGTGTGTTGGGGAACGTTGCATAAAATAAAAAATTTCCTACCTTCACCAAGATCCATCTATGAGTTCATCTAGCAATGAGAGAGAGATGCATCTACATACCACTTGTAGATCGCGTGCGGAAGCGTTCAAGAGAACGGGGTTGAGGTAGTCGTTCTCGTCGTGATCCTATCACTGGAGATCCTAGCGCCGAACGGACGGCACCTCCGTGTTCAACACACGTACGATCAGCGTGACGTCTCCTCCGTCTTGATCCAGCAAGGGGGAAGGAGAGGTTGATGAAGATCCAGCAGCACGACGGCGTGGTGGTGGATGCAGCAGGACTCCGGCAGGGCTTCGCCAAGCAGTTGCGGGAGGAGGAAGAGGTGTAGCAGGGGGAGGGAGGCGCCAAGACTCAGGGTGCGGCTGCCCTCCCTCCCCCCTCCTTTATATAGGCCCCCAGGGGGCGCCAGCCCTGGAGATTGAATCTCCCGAGGGGGGCGGCGGCCAGGGGGGTGGAGTGCCCCCCAAGGCAAGTGCTGCGCCCCCCAACCCTAGGGTTTCCAACCCTAGGGGCAGGGGGGGCCCAAGTGGGGGGCGCACCAGCCAACCAGGGGCTGGTTGCCTCCCCACTTCAGCCCACGGGGCCCTCCGGGATAGGTGGCCCCACCCGGTGGACCCCCGGGACCCTTCCGGTGGTCCCGGTACAATATTGGGTGACCCCGAAACTTTCCCGTTGGCTGAAACAGCACTTCCTATATATAATTCTTTACCTCCGGACCATTTCGGAACTCCTCGTGACGTCTGGGATATCATCCGGGACTCCAAACAACATTCGGTTTGCTGCATACTCATATCCATACAACCCTAGCGTCACCGAACCTTAAGTGTATAGACCCTACGGGTTCGGGAGACATGCAGACATGACCGAGACGGCTCTCCGGTCAATAACCAACAGCGGGATCTGGATACCCATGTTGTCTCCCACATACTCCTCGATGATCTCATTGGATGAACCACGATGTCGAGGATTCAAGCAAGCCCATATACTATTCCCTTTGTCAGACGGTATGTTACTTGCCCGAGATTCGATCGTCGGTATCCCAATACCTCGTTCAATCTCGTTGCCGGCAAGTCACTTTACTCGTACCGTAATGCATGATCCCGTGACCAGACACTTGGTCACTTTGAGCTCATTATGATGATGCACTACCGAGTGGGCCCAGTGATACCTCTCCGTTATACGGAGTGACAAATCCCAGTCTCGATCCATGTCAACCCAACAGACACTTTCGAAGATACCTGTAGTGCACCTTTATAGTCACCCAGTTACGTTGCGATGTTTGGTACACCCAAAGCACTCCTACGGTATCCGGGAGTTACACTATCTCCTGGTCTAAGGAAAAGATACTTGACATTGGAAAAGCTCTTGCAAACGAACTACACGATCTTTGTGCTATGCTTAGGATTGGGTCTTGTCCATCACATCATTCTCCTAATGATGTGATCCCGTTATGATCGACATCCAATGTCCATAGTCAGGAAACCATGACTATCTGTTGATCAACGAGCTAGTCAATTAGAGGCTCACTAGGGACATGTTGTGGTCTAAGTATTCACACGTGTATTATGATTTCCGGATAATACAATTATATCATGAATAAAATACAACTATCATGAACAAAGAAATATAATAATAATCCTTTTATTATTGCCTCTAGGGCATATTTCCAACAGTCTCCCACTTGCACTAGAGTCAATAATCTAGTTACATTGTGATGAATCGAACACCCATAGAGTTCTGGTGTTGATCATGTTTTGCTCGCGGAAGAGGTTTAGTCAATGGATCTACGACATTCAGATCCGCATGTACTTTGCAAATATCTATGTCTCCATCTTGAGCATTTTCACGGATGGAGTTGAAACGACGCTTGATGTGCCTGGTCTTCTTGTGAAACCTGGGCTCCTTGGCAAGGGCAATAGCTCCAGTGTTGTCACAGAAGAGAGTGATTGGCCCCAATGCATTGGGTATGACTCCTAGGTCGGTGATGAACTCCTTCATCCATATTGCTTCATGCATTGCCTCCGAGGCTGCCATGTACTCCGCTTCACATGTAGATCCCGCCACGACGCTCTACTTGCAACTGCACCAGCTCACTGCTCCACAATTCAACATATACACGTATCCGGTTTGTGACTTAGAGTCATCCAGATCTGTGTTGAAGCTAGCGTCGATGTAACCCTTTACGAGGAGCTCTTCGTCACCTCCATAAATGAGAAACATGTCCTTTGTCCTTTTCAGGTACTTTAGGATATTCTTGACCGCTGTCCAGTGTTCCTTGCCGGGATTACTTTGGTACCTTCCTACCAAACTTACGGCAAGGTTTACATCAGGTCTGGTACACAGCATGGCATACATAATAGATCCTATGGCTGAGGCATAGGGGATGACACTCATCTCTTCTTTATCTTTTGCCGTGGTCGGGCATTGAGCCGAGCTCAATCTCACACCCTGTAATACAGGCAAGAACCCTTTCTTGGACTGATCCATTTTGAACTTCTTCAAAATCTTATCAAGCTATGTGCTTTGTGAAAGACCTATGAGGCGTCTCGATCTATCCCTATAGATCTTGATGCCTAATATGTAAGCAGCTTCTCCAAGGTCCTTCATTGAAAAACACTTATTCAAGTAGGCCTTAATGCTGTCCAAGAATTCTATATCATTTCCCATCAAAAGTATGTCATCTACATATAATATGAGAAATGCTACAGAGCTCCCACTCACTTTCTTGTAAACGCAGGCTTCTCCATAAGTCTCCATAAACCCAAACGCTTTGATTATCTCATCAAAGCGAATGTTCCAACTCCGAGATGCTTGCACCAGCCCATAAATGGATCGCTGGAGCTTGCATACTTTGTTAGCATTCTTAGGATCGACAAAACCTTCCGGCTGCATCATATACAGCTCTTCCTTAAGATAACCGTTAAGGAATGCCGTTTTGATGTCCATATGCCATATCTCATAATCATAGTATGCGGCAATTGCTAACATGATTCGGACGGACTTAAGCTTCGCTACAGGAGAGAAAGTCTCATCGTAGTCAACCCCTTGAACTTGCCGATAACCCTTAGCGACAAGTCGAGCTTTATAGATGGTGACATTACCATCCGCGTCCGTCTTCTTCTTAAAGATCCATTTGTTTTCTATCGCTCGCCGATCATCGGGCAAGTCAGTCAAAGTCCATACTTTGTTTTCATACATGGATTCTATCTCGGATTGCATGGATTCTAGCCATTTGTTGGAATCTGGGCCCGCCATCGCTTCTTCATAGTTCGAAGGTTCACCGTTGTCTAACAACATGATTTCCAGGACAGGGTTGCCATACAACTCTAGTGTGGAACATGTCCTCGTGGACCTACGAAGTTCAGTAGCAACTTGATCCGAAGTACCTTGATCATCATCATTAATTTCCTCTCCAGTCGGTGTAGGCACCACAGGAACATTTTCCTGAGCTGCACTACTTTCCGGTTCAAGAGGTAGTACTTCATCGAGTTCTACTTTCCTCCCACTTACTCCTTTCGAGAGAAAATCCTTTTCCAGAAAGGATCCGTTCTTGGCAACAAAGATCTTGCCTTCGGATCTAAGGTAGAAGGTATACCCAATGGTTTCCTTGGGGTATCCTCTGAAGACGCATTTTTCCGACTTGGGTTCGAGCTTTTCAGGTTGAAGTTTCTTGACATAAGCATCGCATCCCCAAAGTTTTAGAAATGACAGCTTAGGTTTCTTCCCAAACCATAATTCATACGGTGTCGTCTCAACGGATTTAGACGGTGCCCTATTTAAAGTGAATGTAGGTGTCTCTAGAGCGTATCCCCAAAATGATAGCGGTAAATCAGTAAGAGACATCATAGATCGCACCATATCCAATAGAGTGCGATTACGATATTCGGACACACCGTTACGCTGAGGTGTTCCAGGCGGCGTGAGTTGTGAAACGATTCCACATTTTCTTAAGTGCGTACAAAATTCGTGACTTAAATGTTCTCCTCCACGATCCGATCGTAAGAATTTTATCTTTCGGTCACGTTGATTCTCTACTTCATTCTGAAATTCCTTGAACTTTTCAAAGGTCTCAGACTTGTGTTTCATCAAGTAGACAAACCCATATCTACTTAAGTCATCAGTGAGAGTGAGAACAAAACGATATCCTCCGCGAGCCTCAACGCTCATTGGACCACACACATCAGTATGTATGATTTCCAATAAGTTGGTTGCTCGCTCCATAGTTCCGGAGAACGGAGTGTTGGTCATTTTGCCCATGAGGCATGGTTCGCATGTGTCAAATGATTCATAATCTAGAGACTCTAAAAGTCCATCAGCATGGAGCTTCTTCATGCGCTTGACACCAATGTGACCAAGGCAGCAGTGCCACAAGTATGTGGGACTATCGTTGTCAACTTTACATATTTTGGTATTCACACTATGAATATGTGTAACATTACGTTCGAGATTCATTAAGAATAAACCATTGACCATCAGGGCATGACCATAAAACATATCTCTCATATAAATAGAACAACCATTATTCTCAGATTTAAATGAGTAGCCATCTCATATTAAACGAGATCCAGATACAATGTTCATGCTCAAACTTGGCACTAAATAACAATTATTGAGGTTTAAAACTAATCCCGTAGGTAAAATTAGAGGTAGCGTGCCGACGGCGATCACATCGACCTTGGAACCATTCCCGACGTGCATCGTCACCTCGTCCTTCGCCAGTCTCTGCTTATTCCGCAGCTCCTGCTGTGAGTTACAAATAAGAGCAACGGCACCCGTATCAAATACCCAGGAGTTACTACGAGTACTGGTAAGATACACATCAATTACATGTATATCACATATACCTTTAGTGTTGCCGGCCTTCTTGTCCGCTAAGTATTTGGGGCAGTTCCGCTTCCAGTGACCCTTACCTTTGCAATAAAAGCACTCAGTCTCACGCTTGGGTCCATTCTTTGACTTCTTCCCGGCAACTGGCTTACCGGGCACGGCAACATCTTTGCCGTCCTTCTTGAAGTTCTTCTTACCCTTGCCCTTCTTGAACTTAGTGGTCTTATTGACCATCAACACTTAATGTTCTTTCTTGATTTCAACCTCTGCTGACTTCAGCATTGAAAATACTTCAGGAATGGTCTTCACCATCCCCTGCATATTGTAGTTCATCACAAAGCTCTTGTAGCTCGGTGGGAGCGACTGAAGGATTCTGTCAATGACCGCCTCGTCCGGGAGGTTGATCTCCAGCTAGGACAGGCGGTTGTGCAACCCAGACATTTTGAGTATGTGCTCACTGACAGAACGGTTTTCCTCCATCTTACAACTATAGAACTTGTCGGAGACTTCATATCTCTCGACCCGGGCATGAGCTTGAAAAACCATTTTCAGCTCCTCGAACATCTCATATGCTCCGTGTTGCTCAAAACTCTTTTGGAGCCCCGGCTCTAAGCTGTAAAGCATGCCGCACTGAACGAGGGAGTAATCATCAGCACGTGACTGCCAAGCGTTCATAACGTCTTGGTTCTCTGGGATGGATGCTTCACCTAGCGGTCCTTCTAGGACATATGCTTTCTTGGCTGCTATGAGGATGATCCTCAGGTTCCAGACCCAGTCCGAATAGTTGCTGCCATCATCTTTCAGCTTGGTTTTCTCTAGGAATGCGTTGAAGTTCATGTTGACATGAGAGTTGTCCATTTGATCTACAAGACATATTTTGCAAAGATTTTAGACTAAGTTCATGATAATTAAGTTCATCTAATCAAATTATTTAATGAACTCCCACTCAGATTTGACATCCCTCTAGTCATCTAAGTGTTACACGATCCGAGTTGACTAGGCCGTGTCCGATCATCACGTGAGACGGACTAGTCATCATCGGTGAACATCTCCATGTTGATCGTATCTTCCATACGACTCATGTTCGACCTTTCGGTCTCTTGTGTTCCGAGGCCATGTCTGTACATGCTAGGCTCGTCAAGTTAACCCTAAGTGTTTATGCATGTGTAAAACTGTCTTACACCCGTTGTATGTGAACGTAAGGATCTATCACACCCGATCATCATGTGGTGCTTCGAAACAACGAACTTTAGCAACGGTGCACAGTTAGGGGGAACACTTTCTTGAAATTATATAAGGGATCATCTTATTTACTACCGCCGTTCTAAGTAAACAAGATGCATAAAACATAATAAACATCACATGCAATTATATAAAGTAGTGACATGATATGGCCAATATCATATAGCTCCTTCGATCTCCATCTTCGGGGCTCCATGATCATCTTCGTCACCGGCATGACACCATGATCTCCATCATCGTGCCTCCATGAAGTTGCTCGCCAACTATTACTTCTACTACTATAGCTAACGGTTTAGCAATAAAGTAAAGTAATTACATGGCGTTAAATCATTGACACGCAGGTCATACAATAATTAAGACAACTCCTATGGCTCCTGCCGGTTATCATACTCATCGACATGCAAGTCATGATTCCTATTACAAGAACATGATCTCATACATCACAATATATCATTCATCATTCATCACAACTTTTGGCCATATCACATCACATGACAATTGCTGCAAAAACAAGTTAGACGTCCTCTAATTGTTGTTGCATCTTTTACGTGGCTGCAATTGGGTTCTAGCAAGAACGTTTTCTTACCTACGAATAACCACAACGTGATTTTGTGAACTTATATTTACCCTTCATAAGGACCCTTTTCATCGAATCCGCTCCAACTAAAGTAGGAGAGACAGACACCCGCTAGCCACCTTATGCAACTAGTGCATGTCAGTCGTGGAACCTGTCTCACGTAAGCGTACGTGTAAGGTCGGTCCGGGCCGCTTCATCCCACAATACCGCTGAAGCAAGAAAAGACTAGTGGTGGCAAGCAAGTTGACAAGATCTACGCCCACAACAGATTTGTGTTCTACTCGTGCAATAGAGAACTACGCATAGATCTAGCTCATGATGCCACTGTTGGGGAATGTTGCATAAAATAAAAACTTTCCTACGTTCACCAAGATCCATCTATGAGTTCATCTAGCAACGAGAGAGATATGCATCTACATACCACTTGTAGATCGCGTGTGGAAGCGTTCAAGAGAACGGGGTTGAGGTAGTCGTTCTCGTCGTGATCCTATCACCGGAGATCCTTGCGCCGAACGGACGGCACCTCCGCGTTCAAAACACGTACGGTCAGCGTGACGTCTCCTCCGTATTGATCTAGCAAGGGGGAAGGAGAGGTTGATGAAGATCCAGCAGCACGACGGCGTGGTGGTGGATGCAGCAGGACTCCGGCAGGGCTTCGCCAAGCAGCTGCGGGAGGAGGAAGAGGTGTAGCAGGGGGAGGGAGGCGCCAAGACTCAGGGTGCGGCTGCCCTCCCTCCCCCCTCCTTTATATAGGCCCCCAGGGGGGGCGCCGGCCCTGGAGATTGAATCTCCCAAGGGGGGCGGCGGCCAGGGGGGTGGAGTGCCCCCCAAGGCAAGTGGTGCGCCCCCCCCCCCACCCTAGGGTTTCCAACCCTAGGGGCAGGGGGGGCCCAAGTGGGGGGTGCACCAGCCCACCAGGGGCTGGTTCCCTCCCCACTTCAGCCCATGGGGCCCTCCGGGATAGGTGGCCCCACCCGGTGGACCCCCGGGACCCTTCCGGTGGTCCCGGTACAATACCGGGTGACCCCGAAACTTTCCCGATGGCCGAAACAGCACTTCCTATATATAATTCTTTACCTCCGGACCATTCCAGAACTCCTCGTGACCTCCGGGATCTCATACGGGAGTCCGAACAACATTCGGTTTGCTGCATACTCATATTCATACAACCCTAGTGTCACCGAACCTTAAGTGTGTAGACCCTACGGGTTCGGGAGACATGCAGACATGACCGAGACGGCTCTCCAGTCAATAAACAACAGCGGGATCTGGATACCCATGTTGGCTCCCACATACTCCTCGATGATCTCATCAGATGAACCATGATGTCGAGGATTCAAGCAACCCCGTATACTATTCCCTTTGTCAGACGGTATGTTACTTGCCCGAGATTCGATCGTTGGTATCCCAATACCTCGTTCAATCTCGTTGCCGGCAAGTCAGTTTACTCGTACCGTAATGCATGATCCCGTGACCAAACACTTGGTCACTTTGAGCTCATTATGATGATGCACTACCGAGTGGGCCCAGTGATACCTCTCCGTTATACGGAGTGACAAATCCCAGTCTCGATCCATGTCAACCCAATAGACACTTTTGGAGATACCTGTAGTGCACCTTTATAGTCACCCAGTTACGTTGTGACGTTTGGTACACCCAAAGCACTCCTACGGTATCCGGGAGTTACACAATCTCATGGTCTAAGGAAAAGATAGTTGACATTGGAAAAGCTCTAGCAAACGAACTGCACGATCTTTGTGCTATGCTTAGGATTGGGTCTTGTCCATCACATCATTCTCCTAATGATGTGATCCCGTTATCAACGACATCCAATGTCCATAGTCAGGAAACCATGACTATCTGTTGATCAACGAGCTAGTCAACTAGAGGCTCACTAGGGACATGTTGTGGTCTAAGTATTCACACGTGTATTACGATTTCCGGATAATACAATTATAGCATGAATAAAAGACAACTATCATGAACAAAGAAATATAATAATAATCCTTTTATTATTGCCTCTATGGCATATTTCCAACACTGTGAAGGAGGCCAATGTCTATGAAGCTCGACTCCCCCAAGGAAAGGCCCGGTGCCTGTGAAGAAGGCCAATGCCTATGAAGCTCGACTCCCCCAAGGAGGGCCCAGTTCCTGTGAAGAAGGCCAACGCCTGTGAAGCTCGCCGCCCGTGACACTCTCACATAATAATGAGTTGGGGCTGTACACACCCCAGAGTCTCCGGAGTGCCGCCCTGGGGCCTCGGGGGCTCCCACCCATGCCCAGGGGCAGCACTTAGCTCTGCACTGGTAAGAAGACTAGATTAGATGCCGGATGCGACTTTTCATTTGCTTTCTGCAGTTGGCTAGTTCATCTTTGTTTGGGGCTTTAGTTGGAGTTGCTTTTGATGTTGTACGCCGTCCCCGGCCTGTGGTTTCCTGTCTTTGCTATTCGCCTGACTCGTCTTTCCTTTCGCAAACCTTGCGAGGGGGAGCTGCGTGGGCACCCTCGTGAGTATCTTCTCGCTTAATTTCGTGAGTTCTCCCAACCTATGTTCACAGCGGGAGCACTCCTCCCGGTCCATGCCCCATGGGCATCGCGACACGAACGCATGACCTGAGCTGGTCGCCCTCACAGCTGAGGGATGGAGCCTGTCCCTCCGGCTAATTTTTTGCAGGCCTCAAGGCGCACGACAAGGCCTCTGGCCGGAGCCTCCCGAGGCGAATGCCGCGACAAATCCCCCCGAGCTAAGTTATTCCAACACATGAACATGCAATACCGAAACGCGGCATAGAAATAATAGAAACGACATGCTAATTGAAGGCAACAGTCTAGCATGCCCCCACGGGGTTCCACACTTCTCTCTCTCTCTCTATGCAGGAAATGAAAAAAATAAAATGAGCACGGCTCGCCCAGCGACAACCCGTAGAAGAGGGTTCGCATCACCCTCCGGAGTTCAAATGGACCCCTCCTCATGCTTCACTGAGGTACGACGGCGGGATGATTCGCCACCCCCCTCGAAGCAGGCACGGCGACGCGGTGGCTGATCATGGCAGCCGCTGGAGGAACTGCCGTCAAAAGGGGAGTCACCGAAGCTTGGCGAGCTGCGGGCACCGCCTGGCACGGGCCTGTCTTCATCTTCGCCACGGCCGTCTCCAAGCTGAGCATCCGGTCGCCTTCATCACCCTCGGGGCAGCACCCGACACGGTGGCCTCCTTCTGCGAACACCTTCATGAAGAGGATGGCGTCGCCGTCGAACTTGAAGTGCAGGGTGCACCGCTGGCCCGGGCCACGCGCGCGGGCAAACGACTGCCAGCCGCGGGCCAAAGCCACGTTCCCGGCAATCGAAACCTCCACCGCCACTCAAGAGGCTCTGCTGCAGCAGCCGTCCGCCTGAAGCTAGAGCCTGCTAGTAGCACCGACTGGCAGTTCACCGGTGAAGAAGCGGGGGAGCTGAAGCCAGGTAAGAGCCGGATCCTCCAACCAAACGATAAACTCCGGCAACACTTCCGCCGAGTGAAAGCGGGGGCGGGGAGGCCGCGCGGCCGCAGCATGCCTCCCCCCATCAATCAAGCGGCCTTCACCGAGCGAGGGACCTCCGTCGCGACCACGAGCGGCCACCCCAGGAATCGCGGGATGCTTGCGGGGGCGACCTCGGCTGCTCTTGGACGGAGGGGAGCCGGGCCCCTCCTGGCAAGCCTTCCCCTTCTCTGTGGCAGAAAACTTCTTCGTAGGCACCATAAGACACAACAAGTTGGTGGAGGGGGAGCAATGAAGAAGAGACGGAGCAAGGAGAGATGGACTAGGAGGGCTCATGTTGTTCCGTACTTATAGCCGGAGGAGGCCAACCGTCGGCCTCCATGATTCCAAGTAACCATGACTCGTTTGCATGCAGGGACCTGTCAAGTCAGGCAGTTGTCGAGGCGTCGTGGGGAAGCGGAGACGCCCACGTCCAGTCAACCACCATGCGGTGCCCAAGGCCACAGGCCGTTGGGGCCCGCGGCTGTCACAGCCCTAGAGTTTGTTTGCAAGTAGTTGCATAATCATCCATGCATCATGTCTAAATTTATTGGAAACTTGAAATGGGGATGCTTAAACCCTAGCACCAAATGATTTCAACTAGGGTCAAAAAAATCTTTTTCATTGAACTCAAAATGCCCTCTAAAAATGTTCAACATTTCTGGTTTGAGGTGAAAGCATCTACCAAAAATGGTTTATATTTTTCCAGGACATATTGGGCTCTGAATTAAGTCATACCCTATTTGCATTTGGGCATTTAAATGCTATAAAATATTTTAAATGCTCAAATAATCATAAACAAAAATGTTTACTGTTGGATATATTCTAAACAGTAGCCATGATTAGTTTCATGATTTTGGATCTGTTTAAGTATTTTTAATAAAGCCACACAGTTACAGAAAAATAGAAAATAGTAATTAAAATAGAAAATAGAGAGAGAGAGAGAGAAGGACTACCTGGCGCTTACCTACAGCCCAGATGCCCACTACTGTGCGGCCCAGCCCACCAGGCGCCCCCCTATCGCCTTCCTCCTCATGCCAATAGGCAGAGGAGGGACACCGCGATGCCGCCGAGCTCGCCACGCCACCAGGCTGCCTGCATGCGTCGCCTGGCCACCGCGACGCCTCGCGTCATCTCCTCGGCGCCGCCCCGACCCCCTGGACCCCCTCACTCTCTCCCTCTCCCTCGTTCCCCTCCTCTGTCTCGCTCTCACACGCACGGCCGAACGCCACCGCCGCCGTTCGCCATAGCCGTAGCCGCAGCCATCCCCGAGCCTCTCCAACACGCACACGAGCTCCGCCTCGTCCCTCTCTTCCTCCTCACCGAGCCGCCCGACGCCGGAATCCCCTGGAAGTCGCAAGCACCGCCGTTCCCCTCGTCGGCCACCGGAGATCGTCGACGTCGATTTGCTACCTCCGGTGCCTCCCCAAGCTCGCTGGCCCTTCCGTTTAACTCACCGTGAGCCCCTTTTCCTCTCCCCTCTTCTCTCAAGCTCGCGCTCGTCCCCTAGCTTCATTTTGCACCGCGGCCGAGAGCATCTCGCCGCCGTCCATGGCATAGACGTGGCCACAGCCGCGCAAGCTCGCGACCGAGCGCGCCACGGTGATCAGCACGTTCCCAGGAGTCGACCGCGACCACCCGCGGCTCCTGTCGTTCCCTGCATCGCCTAACCCGCCGTGGGCCGAGCTCCGGCCACCGCGGCCAAGCTCCTCGCCGTCGCTACCGGCCACCCCAGCCGCTGACTTCAGTCCCGTTGGATGCGGAAGAGCGCCAGCTACGCGTAGAGCCTCTCCGCCGCTCGTTTGGCCGCCGGAGACGCAAACCCGAGCCATTCCGCCGTGTCTGGCCTCGCCGGCGTCGAGTCGCCGGCGGGTTTGACTCGTTTGACCGCGGTTGACCACTGGTTTGACCTTCCCTGACATGTGGGCCCAAGCCCCTAATTAGTTAACTCGAAATTAATTTGAGCTAACTAATTTAGTTAACTAAACTAGACACTGACATGTGGACCCCGCCCTGCTAACAGCCTGGTTAGGGTTAGTTTAGCACTAACTAACTCAGTTAGTCGACCGAGTCACTGACCAGTGGGTCCCCAGGTCAGGTTTGACCTGGAGGGCGCCTTTGACCTGCTGACGTCACCCCGACGTCAGGCTGACGCAGTAATTTATTTTTCTGGATTTATTTTTATACAGGAAATTCCAGAAAATGCCCAAAACTTCTAAAAATCATAGAAATTCAACCGTAGCTCCAAATCAAATAATTTATATATGAAAAATGATCAGAAAAATCCAATCTATCCATCTGTACTGTTTTCATGCATGTTAGAACAAATTATTGCTGCTGTTTAGGACAATTCAATTAAATGGCATATAAGAAATCACATATGAAGTTTGAATTTGAATCTTTGATTCAAACCAACTTCATTTAATCTAGTTTTAGTTGCATTAGCACCAACCACAGCATATTTCCATGTCACATTCATGCATCATATTGTTGCATTGCATTGATTGTGTTTCTTCTTTGTTTGTCGGTGCTTGTTCCCTCTCAGTAGACGTGTACCGACGATGTGATCGATGACACCGATGAAGAACTATATTATCTTCAGAAGTGTCAGGCAAGCAAACCCCCTTGTTCATTCCGATAAAATCCCACTCTCTCGCTCCTGCTCTCTTTTACTGCATTAGGACAACAACGATTCATCTGGTACTTGCTGCGGTAGCTGAACCCCTTTATCCTCTGCATGACCTGTCATTGCCACAGTAAATAGATGAAACCCACTAGCATGAGTAGGAGTTGTTTGAGCCCTGATGTGCCTACTCATTCATGCTTGTTTGTCATGCCTACTACTGCTTAGAGTTGAGTCAGGTCTGATTCATCGGGGATGAATTAGAGGTGTGTGAACATGTCCTACTGTTGAGAGCAAAGTGTGTGAACACGATTTGGTAAAGGTAGCGGTGAGAGGCCATGTAGGAGTACATGGTGGGTTGTCTCATTGCAGCCGTCCTCAGGAACTGAGTTCTGTGTTTGTGATCCATGAACAGCTACTACCACACATTGGGTTCCGGTAACTCGGCCCCTCTCGGCTTATTAATCAACTTGATCTCTGTCCAGGAGTTGCAACTAGTTTCTGGTGTTTGTAGGTAGTGTTAATAGTCTACCAAGTGGCACCCGGTACAGGTGGGCTTGGGACAGACTAGGCACAGTGGCCCGGTGTACCAAGTGGCACCTGGATGGTGGACTTGGGAACCCTGCACACATCGTTTGGGGCCGTGAGCGACACCCCGGCCGGATCTCCTTGCGGATGGAACCCGAATAGGCGATAAACCTGGACGAGAGACTTGTGCGGTTAGTCAGGTCGTGGCCGACACCCTCGCTAGGCTTCCGCTTGAAGGTTGCCGAGTACATGTCGTGTAAACGGTGGTAAGTGGTGAGAGCGTGTGTGAAGAAGTACACCCCTGCAGGGTTAACATTATCTATTCGAATAGCCGTGTCCGCGGTAAAGGACTTCTGGGTTGCCTGTACAGTTCATAGACAAGTGAAAGTGGATACTCTAAAATACGCAAGATAAGCATGAGTGCTATGGATGGCGTTCTCGTAGGGAGACGGGAGCGGATCCATAGTGGTGTATTGATATGGTGAATGTGTGGACTCGTGTGCGCCACCTCAAAGAGTTACTTGCAGTCGTAGTTCAGGATAGCCACCGAGTCAAAGCTGGCTTGCTGCAGTTAAACCCCACCACCCCTTTGTTGATAATGATGCATATGTAGTTAGTTCTGATGTAAGTCTTGCTGGGTACATTTGTACTCACGTTGCTTAATTTATGTTTTTGCAGAGAGACTTCAGTCTCGCTAGTAGTACCGCATGGACTTCGACGTTTAGCTTGTTACCTCAACTACGATCTTGTGCCCTCGGCAGGATCTGGTAGATAGTCAGGCTTCTCAGCCTTTTTCATTTGTAGATGTCTGTACTCAGACATGTTGAGCTTCCGCTTGTGCTTTGACTTGTATGCTCTGAATGTTGGATCATGAGACTCATGTTTGTAATATCTCGCTCCTCGGAGCCTATTGAATAAATACTTGAGTCCTAGAGTCATGTTGGGATGCCATGTTGTATTTGCACATATCGAGCATATTGTGTGTATGTTAATGAAATGCTTGGTATGTGTGGGATCTGACTATCTAGTTGTTTATCCTTAGTAGCCTCTCTTACCGGGAAATGTCTCCTAGTGTTCCCACTGAGCCATGGTAGCTTGCTACTGCTCCGGAACACTTAGGCTGGCCGGCATGTGTCCTTCTTCGTTCATGTGTCTGTCCCCTCGGGGAAATGTCACGCGATGAATTCCGGAGTCCTGTTAGCCCGCTACAGCCTGGTTCACCGGAGTCCTGCTAGCCCAGTGCTACAGCCTGGATTCACTCGCTGATGACCGACACGTTCGTTGTTGGGTCATGTATGCCTGTCCCTGTAAGTTAGTGCCACTTTGGGTTCATGACTAGCCATGTCAGCCCGGGTTCTTTGTCATATGGATGCTAGCGGCACTATCATATACGTGAGCCAAAAGGCGCAAACGGTCCCGGGCCGGGTAAGGTGGCACCCGTGGGAATACCGTGCGTGAGGCCGCAAAGTGATATGATGTGTTACATGCTAGATCGGTGTGACTTAGGATCGGGGTCCTGACAGCTTTGGTATCAGAGCTTGACTGCCTGTAGGATTACCAAGCCAAACTGGTCGAAGTTGAGTCTAGAAATTCTTTAGTTATATAAGGGAATTGATTGTGGGATGGAACGTAAGGCTCTTTTACTCCTTATACCTTATGCCTTCTGATCTGAGTCATCTTATCTTTCCTACGGGGTTAAGAACTAGGCTTCTCGTCTATCTATCAGGATCACGTGTTACTAATCAGTAGACTCATAAGATTGGTGGATTCAAGCCTCAGTTCAGTTCCTACTGTCTCCCGTGTATTCATAGTTGGTCTCAGAATCTTGATATTATGATGATCGAGTGGTTATGCCACCATTTTGTGGGATGTCTCAAATCATTTTGAGCATTTACAGTCGTTATGCTGTCTGAGTCATCCCAGGTTTCTAAACAATCTGATGCACTTGCAGAATCCTTTCCCTCTGGTTTCGATGTTCTTCTATGCCAGGTTAATCACACAAATCAATGAGTTGAGGTACTTTATTGCCTTGACATATATGTTGGAGCTAGTATTATGACCCTAGGTGTCTTAGGGGATCATCTAGTAATCTAGCCATGTTCGTGTTTCCAGTGTGATGATTCTGGCCATCATTCTTGAAAGCATCCCGTGATGCCACATAGTTAGTAGGCATTCTAATCCTGGGTCTCCGAACCCGAGATTCACCCTACTTACTTCATGTTGATAGTGTTTGCTAGTCCCTTTAGGATACTAGTAACCTTTGCGATAGTCCTCAAGGTCCGTGGTATTTCCTTCTTCCAAATACTGTGAACCACTTATGGCAGAAGTTTGTTGGATCAAAAGATCATAACAGGAGTGCTCTCGATGAGTTCTTCATGTTATATTGTGACTCTGCCAGTTCAACCTTTCGGCATGGGTTATCCGGAAGAAATATGTTGAGTTTTGTTCGACATTCTAATCCATGCGTCCACAACTCATAAAATCGTATGTTCTTTTGAGTTGTCTCCCTTAGTCGTCTTCTGACCCTCGTCTATCAATTGATAGTCAAGAGTATGTGTGCATTCGTTCATTGATGGCTATTACTTTCGTGGTCCGTCAAGCCATTCTATCCGAGAATAACTAGGAGAAACAAACTCCAGTACCTCATCCATATCCAGGATTGGGTCAAAGCAGTTGTGTTCCGCAGATCAAATACTAATCCATCTTTTGTTCTATTCTACCTTGGAGTATCACCATCTTTATATTAAGGTTATCATGGGAATTGCACACCATCCGATGAACTCTTGATACAGTGATACTTCTCGCCATCGATATTCATTCCTTGGTTCCCATGTTATTACAACCGTAGTACCGACAAGTGAATCATGATGTGTGAACTCAATACTCCTAGCAACTGTGTTGCTTGGTAGTTAAAGGACAATAATTTCATTCTTAGCGTGTTGGTTCTTGAATCATCATTCTAAGACTGCTCGTGCTACCTAGTCCTTATTTCCGGTGCACTCTTCGATCAATGAGTTAGGATTATTCAATCCCTTGATTATTCAATCATATCGTCTTGCCCTGAAAAGCAAGATTGTTCTTGAGTTTAGTAGCATATCGGTGGTTCGTGATTTTCCAAGTATCTTCTCGGTAGTATTACCAGGTTGTCACCTGACCGCTATGTTGAGTTGTGAGCTAGTTGGTTTTCTGTAAACCACCCTTTCTCCAAGAATCTCTGTCGGATACCCCTGAGCTAATTGGTTAAGCTGGACAACAACTTGGAGAGTTGGAAGATAAAATCTTGTCCGACTTAGTTCATGTTAAGGGATATCTTTGTGTTGTGTGTGTGTTGAAGAAAGATGATATCTTCACCAATTGGTCCTCGTGATCAATTGTTGGATTTATTGCCTTGTCAAAACTTGATTTGAGTGTGGGCTATTCTCAAATCAAATCAGAACCAACGATGTTCGTAATGTTTTCTTACTCATGGTTGATCCCTCGAGCATACACCATTACATCTTTTGGTCTGACCAATGCTATCGCCGTGTTCACACAATTGTGGAACTCCAACTATATGGAAACCTGGATGAATTGTTGTTGAGCCCATTGACAACATCCTTATCTCCTCCATGATTTTGTTGAACATTAAGCTAGTGTTGGAAACTTGTGTAAGCATTTTCTTCATGCCCCGTTCATGAAGTATATGTTTGGATGAAAGAAGTGACTTCCTTTGATTCACGTGCATTTGATGTAAGTTGCCGTCGTGAATTCGAGAAAGTTTGTTTTTTCTCCTCTGGAATCATCCCAAGTCAGTCATGCATGTGCGAAGTATTATATGGTCTGATAGACTGATCATCTTCATTCAATATGTATTCCCTAGCACACCAAGCCACTGATTGACTTGTTCTAGGTAAAGAAGTCTAAATTAAGTGCACAAGACTTCGATATCCTCGATGATGGTTCCCTACCTAAACTCGGTAGTGTTTTATTGTAAGACTACCATGTGATCATGTTTGTCTGGGACAGCGTGTTCACATGTGTGTAGCAGAACCAGCTCATGTTTTGGAGCTTGCTATCATAGTTCATCTCCCGAGAATCTCGCAACGTCATCTCGTCGATTTGTGTTGCAAACTTTCATTTTTCTTCCTAGACTTGATGAGTCTGGATTATTCTAACACCAACCACATCTAAATCTCAGGCAGATATGATGGTTGGAACGTTTCCCAAGAACTATAATAATGGTCTCTCTGTAACCCGGTAAAGTGGATGTCGTGGCCAACACACCCAACCGGAAGACCTCTTGTTGTAGTATCTTGATTGAGGAAGTTGGCCACCTCCCCATAAGGATTTCGTAGGATCTACTCCCTAGTTGTTCCTTATGGATTTTTGTGTTCCCGAAGTCCGACCTTTTACTTGATGTTCTAGATATCAAACCATAATTATCTATGGATTACGCTAACACATCAAGGAGAACGTTAGAAGCAGAGTGCTAAATGTCTCTCGGTCGATCATCCAGATTTTGTTTCCTTGGCCTTGCTAAGGTGAAATTTGAGAAGTGTTATCCTCCTTTGCATCTGCATCGTCCATTGTTGTTCATCATGGTAGTATGATGTGTTGCCAGGATCCCTGACACGGATGTTGGTAAAACCTTGATGAATATGGAAATGCTCAAGTTCTTGAGAGAACGCGCAAGCGCTAGGTGTTATCATCGGCACTAACTGGGTTTGCTCTCAGTTTCTTCGGTTATGCTATAACTTTTCAAACAGTGGACTCACTCTCTTCTGTTGAGCTTCTCCCCAGTTACTAAAATCATCCCTTCTGTTGTTTTCAACAAGGTAATCCACATCATCCATTTCAATCCGGGTATGCCATTCTACCCAACCCCTCCAAACGATCACTCGAGAATTGCCTTAGACTGGTATAAAGAGTTTCAATGATCTTTGAATCAAAGGTAATTCTTTTTGCCACTTAAGGGGATATTTCTACAAGTCACCTTCCCTAAAGTGCATCATTATGGTATCATGGCAACTCAACTACTCGCTACGTTGACAACCGTTCACCACCCGCTTAAATGTGGAATTGTTGTCTACCTAGTGGACCTTCGCCATACGTTCCACTCCATCCCTTCGGATGAATGCTTCGTATCTCAGCTCGAGAGATGTTCTTACCTCTCACTCCATGAGTTGATCTTGAATACTCGATCTTCAAGGAGATCGTCTTCTGTAGAGTCTCCTTATGTCGTCATCGTGTTGGATGAAGACCTTGCAAGCAAAGACGTCAAGATTGTTTTGAGTCAACAGATCAACACCTCGAGAAGACAGTTGGATCTTGGAGCTCATGCTATTAGTTTGTGTCCCCTTTGTCTTCTTACCTCACGCCTTGAATCTCGGGGCGAGATTCTTGTTTAGTGGGGGTGAGTTGTCACAGCCCTAGAGTTTGTTTGCAAGTAGTTGCATAATCATCCATGCATCATGTCTTTGGAAACTTGAAATGGGGATGCTTAAACCCTAGCACCAAATGATTTCAACTAGGGTCAAAATAAAATCTTTTTCATTGAACTCAAAATGCCCTCTAAAAATGTTCAACATTTCTGGTTTGAGGTGAAAGCATCTACCAAAAATGGATTATATTTTTGCAGGACATATTGGGCTCTGAATTAAGTCATACCCTATTTGCATTTAGGCATTTAAATGCTATAAAATATTTTAAATGCTCAAATAATCATAAACAAAAATGTTTACTGTTGGATATATTCTAAACAGTAGCCATGATTAGTTTCATGATTTTTGGATCTATTTAAGTATTTTTAATAAAGCCACACAGTTACAGAAAAATAGAAAACAGTAATTAAAATAGAAAATAGAGAGAGAGAAGGACTACCTGGCGCTTAGCTACAGCCCAGATGCCCACTACTGTGCGGCCCAGCCCACCAGGCGCCCCCCCCCCCCTGTCGCCATCCTCCTCGTGCCAGTAGGCA
>NC_041385.1:165657124-165673735 GCF_002162155.2 Triticum dicoccoides | reverse complement strand
CCCCTGGACCCCCTCGCTCTCTCCATCTCCCTCGTTCCCCTCCTCTGTCTCGCTCTCACACGCACGGCCGAACGCCGCCGCCGCCGTTCGCCATAACCATAGCCGCAGCCATCCCCGAGCCTCTCCGACACGCCCACGAGCTCCGCCTTGTCCCTCTCTTCCTCCTCACCGAGGCGCCCGACGCCGGAAGCCCCTGGACGTCGCAAGCCCCGCCGTTCCCCTCGTCGGCCACCGGAGATCGTCGCCGTCGATTTGCTTCCTCCGGTGCCTCCCCGAGCTCGCTGGCCCTTCCATTTAACTCACCGTGAGCCCCTTTTCCTCTCCCCTCTTCTCTCAAGCTCGCGCTCGTCCCCTAGCTTCATTTTGCACCGCGGCCGAGAGCATCTCGCCGCCGGCCATGGCATAGACGTGGCCACAGCCGCGCAAGCTCGCAACCGAGCGCGCCACCATGATCAGCATGTTCCCAGGAGTCGACCGCGACCACCCGCGGCTCCTGCCGTTCCCTGCATCGCCTAACCCGCCGTGGGCCGAGCTCCGGCCACCGCGGCCGAGCTCCTCGCCGTTGCTACCGGCCACCCCAGCCGCTGACTTCAGTCCCGTTGGATGCGGAAGAGCGCCAGCTACGCGTAGAGCCTCTCCGCCGCTCGTTTGGCCGCCGGAGACGCAAACCCGAGCCATTCCGCCGTGTCTGGCCTCGCCGGCGTCGAGTCGCCGGCGGGTTTGACTCGTTTGACCGCGGTTGACCACTGGTTTGACCTTCCCTGACATGTGGGCCCAAGCCCCTAATTAGTTAACTCGAGATTAATTAGAGCTAACTAATTTAGTTAACTAAACTAGACACTGACATGTGGACCCCGCCCTGCTAACAGCCTGGTTAGGGTTAGTTTAGCACTAACTAATTCAGTTAGTCGACCGAGTCACTGACTAGTGGGTCCCCAGGTCAGGTTTGACCTGGACGGCGCCTTTGACCTGCTGACGTCACCCCGACGTCAGGCTGACGCAGTGATTTATTTTTCTGGATTTATTTTTATACAGGAAATTCCAGAAAATGTCCAAAACTTTTAAAAATCATAGAAATTCAACCGTAGCTCCAAATCAAATAATTTATATATGAAAAATGATCAGAAAAATCCAGTCTATCCATCTGTACTGTTTTCATGCATGTTAGAACAACTTATTGCTGCTGTTTAGGACAATTCAATTAAATGGCATATAAGAAATCACATATGAAGTTTGAATTTGAATCTTTGATTCAAACCAACTTCATTTAATCTAGTTTTAGTTGCATTAGCACCAACCACAGCATATTGCCATGTCACATTCATGCATCATATTGTTGCATTGCATTGATTGTGTTTCTTCTTTGTTTGTCGGTGCTTGTTCCCTCTCAGTAGACGTGTACCGACGATGTGATCAATGACACCGATGAAGAACTATATTATCTTCAGAAGTGTCAGGCAAGCAAAACCCCCTTGTTCATTCCGATAAAATCCCACTCTCTCGCTCCTGCTCTCTTTTACTGCATTAGGACAACAACGATTCATCTGGTACTTGCTGCGGTAGCTGAACCCCTTTATCCTCTGCATGACCTGTCATTGCCACAGTAAATAGATGAAACCCACTAGCATGAGTAGGAGTTGTTTGAGCCCTGATGTGCCTACTCATTCATGCTTGTTTGTCATGCCTGCTACTGCTTAGAGTTGAGTCAGGTCTGATTCATCGGGGATGAATTAGAGGTGTGTGAACATGTCCTACTGTTGAGAGCAAAGTGTGTGAACACGATTTGGTAAAGGTAGCAGTGAGAGGCCATGTAGGAGTACATGGTGGGTTGTCTCATTGCAGCCGTCCTCAGGAACTGAGTTCTGTGTTTGTGATCCATGAACAGCTACTACCACACATTGGGTTCTGGTAACTCGGCCCCTCTCGGCTTATTAATCAACTTGATCTCTGTCCAGGAGTTGCAACTAGTTTCTGGTGTTTGTAGGTAGTGTTAGTAGTCTACCAAGTGGCACCCGGTATAGGTGGGCTTGGGACAGACTAGGCACAGTGGCCCGGTGTACCAAGTGGCACCCGGATGGTGGACTTGGGAACCCTGCACACATCGTTTGGGGCCGTGAGCGACACCCCGGCCGGATCTCCTTGCGGATGGAACCCGAATAGGCGATAAACCTAGACGAGAGACTTGTGTGGTTAGTCAGGTCGTGACCGACACCCTCGCTGGGCTTCCGCTTGAAGGTTGCCGAGTACATGTTGTGTAAACGGCGGTAAGTGGTGAGAGCGTGTGTGAAGAAGTACACCCCTGCAGGGTTAACATTATCTATTCGAATAGCCGTGTCCGCGGTAAAGGACTTCTGGGTTGCCTGTACAGTTCATAGACAAGTGAAAGTGGATACTCTAAAATACGCAAGATAAGTGTGAGTGCTATGGATGGCGTTCTCGTAGGGAGACGGGAGCGGATCCATAGTGGTGTATTGATATGGTGAATATGTGGACTCGTGTGCGCCACCTCAAAGAGTTACTTGCAGTCGTAGTTCAGGATAGCCACCGAGTCAAAGCTGGCTTGCTGCAGTTAAACGCCACCACCCCTTTGTTGATAATGATGCATATGTAGTTAGTTCTGATGTAAGTCTTGCTGGGTACATTTGTACTCACGTTGCTTAATTTATGTTTTTGCAGAGAGACTTCAGTCTCGCTAGTAGTACCGCGTGGACTTCGACGTTTAGCTTGTTACCTCAGCTACGATCTTGTGCCCTCGGCAGGATCTGGTAGATAGTCAGGCTTCTCAGCCTTTTTCATTTGTAGATGTCTGTACTCAGACATGTTGAGCTTCCGCTTGTGCTTTGACTTGTATGCTCTGAATGTTGGGTCATGAGACTCATGTTTGTAATATCTCGCTCCTCGGAGCCTATTGAATAAATACTTGAGTCGTAGAGTCATGTTGGGATGCCATGTTGTATTTGCACATATCGAGCATATTGTGTGTATGTTAATGAAATGCTTGGTATGTGTGGGATCTGACTATCTAGTTGTTTATCCTTAGTACCCTCTCTTACCGGGAAATGTCTCCTAGTGTTCCCACTGAGCCATGGTAGCTTGCTACTACTCCGGAACACTTAGGCTGGCCGGCATGTGTCCTTCTTCGTTCCTGTGTCTGTCCCCTCGGGGAAATGTCACGCGATGAATTCCGGAGTCCTGTTAGCCCGCTACAGCCCGGTTCACCGGAGTCCTGCTAGCCCAGTGCTATAGCCTGGATTCACTCGCTGATGACCGACACGTTCGTTGTTGGGTCATGTATGACTGTCCCTGTAAGTTAGTGCCACTTTGGGTTCACGACTAGCCATGTCAGCCCGGGTTCTTTATCATATGGATGCTAGCGGCACTATCATATATGTGAGCCAAAAGGCGCAAACGGTCCCGGGCCAGGTAAGGTGGCACCCGTGGGAATACCGTGCGTGAGGCCGCAAAGTGATATGATGTGTTACATGCTAGATCGATGTGACTTAGGATCGGGGTCCTGACAGCGGCGCTCCGCACTTGCTCCTTTGCTTCCTTGCTAAGCCAAGTCCGAGTGCACCTTGGGCCCGGGGGCTACTGTCGGCGTTCTGGGAATGGGGGTCCCCAGACTTGCCTGCCTGCGACCTGTGGCGTGGCTCAAGTGGTGGCCCGATGCGGCCCACCTTTGTCTGCTCAAGCTCAAGACCCTCGTGAGGGTCCAAGCCTTGCGGGGCGAACGCCGAAAGGCTTCCAAAGGGGCGGCCTCGCCAGGCTAGCTCGCGAGGAGGCGGAGAGATCAAGGCAAGGGTACCTCGCGATGTGCCCATGATGCAAGCCATGACGATCAAGACCAGGCGGGCGCCAGGCGGGCGCCGGCCTATGCAATGTCCTTCTTTCCTCTTTCGTGCAAAGGGAGCAAGCGCATGCGCGGAGTACCGAGGCGTCAAGTAAAGGTTACCATTTCAGTGCAGCGAGATCAAGACTAGCAGAGCGGCAGGATGGAGGTCACCATAGAGCCCAAGACGGCGTCATCACCAGTGCCTTTGGCAGTCGAAGACCAACTTTAGTTAGAATAAGTTGTACTAAATGTTCCCCTTCAAAATGGCCGTTGTTGGCGCCCTTCTTGCTCAATATTTGGGAAGAGGACCAGGGCCTCTATATATAGGGCTAGCCACCATAGTAGGAAAGGATCGAATCCTTGCCAAGCAGAGCACCACCACAAGAACACCCCTCACGAGGCCGTTCTTCCTCTGTACTATTCATCATCATCCCCCTGAGGCAATCCACTCACCACACACTGGAGTAGGGTATTACACCATGATGGTGGCCTGAACCAGTATAAACATTGCATCCCTTGTGTTGTTCATCATGTAGCTTAGATTCTCAGCGAGGCATTAGGGCGTGGATCGGTAGGGGAGAGATCTTCACGCGCACCCCAGAGTTCGAACCTTAAGGGTTTTGCCGGAACCCGATATCCGACAGCCGCCTCTCATACGGCGGAAGTATCCAGACTGAAGCAGAGTCTGGAGCGAGCCGAAGAAGAACTTGGACTAGTGAAGAAGCAGTTGGAGGACAACCGAGGTATGCCGAAACCTTGGTCCGTTCAGCACAAATGAATAAGTGTGCCTGAAGAAAGTATTTGTATCTGTGCGCCCTAGGGGCGATGGCCGAAATTGAGGAACTTAAGAAGGTTGTGGCCGAAGCCGAAAAGAAGGCAGCCGCGGAGCAGGCCCTTCGCAAGAAACACGAGGCCAGGGGGATTGAAGCTGAGCGAGAGCTTCAGAATTCCGTGAAGAAAAGCGAGACTTTCAAGCAGAGGTTATCAGGGAAAGAATCCGAACTCGCCCAAGCTCTCCAAACCACAAATGATGCTCGGGAAGAAGCCCAAGGTCCTCTGAAGGAAATTTAGGCGGCGAGGAAGATTGCGGCTGGTAAGGCTTTTGCTCATACAAAGTGGTCTTTATTTCTTGAAGGGAGAAAATCTAGTTGATAAATTGATTTCTGATTTTTCCAGGGGTGTTTGCGGAGCTGCAATGCAGCATATCTGATGCCGCCCAATTCTATCGAGCCGAAGAAAATAAGACTGCAGAGAAGCTCTTCTGGTCATAATATTTGGCGCCGAATTATCTAGTGCCATTTACCAATCAGCTGAAGCAGCTGATCGAACTGCACAAGGCGTCCAAACTAGCCATGAAGGATTTGATTATCCGGCTATGGCCTACCGAGCCGATTCCTAGCAGTTATTGCAAACTCGTGAAGCGGCTGGTGAGTGCCTGCCCTCGACTCAAAGTCGTCAAGCGGTCAGTCTGTATGGAGGGTGCACGGATGGCCTTTGCCTGCGCAAAAGTGCACTGGGGAAAGCTAGACGTGGAGAAGCTGATGACCGAGGGACCGCCAGAGGGGAAGGAGCACCGCAAACCTAAATTATATTATGATAGTGTCCTGAAAGGAGCCCGCCTTGTGGCGGAGAAATGCACCAAAGACATTATATTTCCATGAGTACGGTCATGCTTGTCCTTTGTAATGCTAAACAAGGTCATTTATATTGTTTATTGCCTATTTATGTAAAACTTTTTCATCATGTGCGGCCGTTTTGAAATATATTAATCATGAGAGTTGGCCAGTCATCGACTTCTGCCCCCACGTAGGAAGTACGGGGGTGTTCGGGATAAACCTGAGCACTCTTTCTCCCATTTTTGGGTCCTTGAAGGAGGTGTTCAGCACAACGAACAAGGCAATCAGACTATAGGGCTTTATCACTCTCACTTAGCCATAGGAGTTTGTCAAAAGTATGGTAGGCGCAGCCCCTGGTGTTCGGAAGACCGCACGAGGGGCTCTATAAGCACCTGATCCATCGCATGCTGCATTGGTTATGGCATTATGCGGAATAAATCTTTAAAGATTTTACAACCTCTCAAACAGCTGACCAGCTCTCGCCGTATCATGACAGTCAGTTTTCGGCTTTCTCTATTGACGTGCTCGTCCGGAAGAACCTGGACACAATCACAGTAGTTCTCCCAGTGCTACCTTAGCCGATATAGCGGAACATAAGGTACCAAAACATGGGAGCCGGGCAAGCCCAACTATTGACCCAAGACATGATTCGAAGCTGATGCATACAATGCTATAAGTTTGGGGTGCCGAACGACCAAGAAGGTGGTCAGACTTTAGTGCCATGTTATGGGTACAATGAAGCCCCTGGCGTATAGGCATGACACGATGTATGGATGCCGTTATGACGAAAGGTGCCAATAAGAAATGATAGCAGAGAAGCATCATATAAATTTCGAGCAATACGTCTAGGCGTATGAGTAAAAGTAAGTTTATAAAAAGAAGTGTGATGGCGGAACCTGCTGAGATCAACCGGGAAGGAGCTGTGTGCGGATCCGGACTGTATCCGGATTGTCTTCGAGGGGAATATCTAGGGATTCCCTTGCGCGTCCAAGCTGATTCCCGGTCGGCAGTCCTGTCCTATGTGAAAGTGACCCTGCAAAGAAAATGCTAGAAACATTTGTGTGCCACGGAGCGGTTGAGCCGCGGGATGTGGCCCTTCCCAACCTATGCCGGAGTGTTTAGTTGAGCCCTCGTCGAGCCGAGCTATCATGCCATGAAGTAGTTCGGTCTCCTTTATCGGTGTCCGAGAGTTTGGCCGTCGAATCAAGGTTCGATTGAAAGGCACCACTCGCTGCTTCTGTCATTAAAGTGGCGGTATACTCTTCGGCACCGAGGTGGAGTTCGGCTTTGCCCTTAATTGTGATTATGTCACGCGGGCCCAGCATTTTAAGCTTGCCATAGGCGTAGTGTGGTCTCGCGTTGAATCGAACCAACACGGTTCGCCCCAGCAGTGCGTGATGATTACTTCAGAGAGGGACAATATCGAAGACTAACTCTTTGGTACGGTAAATGTTTGGTGATCCGAAGACTACCTCCAGAATGATGGAGCCTATACGACCGGCCACCACACCTGGTATGACACCTTTAAAGGAGGTTTTAGTGGGTTTGATCATTGAGCGATCAATACCCATCTAGCGCATTGTGTCCTGATACAGTAGGTTTAGACTGCTGCCTCCGCCCATAGGGGCTCACGTGAAGTGGAACCCGCAAACTATTGGGTCAAGGATAAGTGCGCCTGAATTGCCCTGGTTGGTATTGGCCGGACGGTCTATATGATCGAAAGTGATCGACCATATTTTTATCCTGTGGGCCAACTTGCTCCGTTAAGTCGATGTCCCGAAAAGTGCACGTCCGATCCCGTTTGGGGATGTGGATGGCGTTTATCATGTTCACCGTTTTGATTTGCGGGGGAAATTGCTTTTGCCCTCTTTTGTTCGGTGATCTGTGCTCCTCGTCGTCTTCCTCGCTTTGAGACCCCCTCCCCTTGTTTTCGGCGCCTAACCTGCCAGGTTGTTTGAAGACCCAGCATTCTCTGTTGGTATGATTGGCTGTCGTTTCTGGGGTACCATGAATTTGGCATGGGCGGTCAAGTATGCGATCCAGGCCAGATGGGCCCGAATTATTCTTTTGAAGTGCCTTTTTCCACTGACCAGACTTAGAGCCACGGAATCCGGCATTGACTGTCGTGTCTTTGGCGTCATTATTGTTTTTGTGACGCTCATGTTTGTTGCGTCGAGGTTTGCCTTTGCTATCTCTGGCCTCTGATGTGCCAGGATTGCTTGATGTGTTGTTGCTACGAGCCAACCAGCTATCTTCGCCGGCACAAAATCGGGTCATGAGTGTCATGAGGGTTGCCATGTACTTCGGCTTCTCCTGGCCGAGGTGTCGGGCTAGCCACTCATCATGGATGTTATGCTTAAAGGCTGCTAGGGCCTCGGCATCCGGACAGTCGACGATTTGGTTCTTTTTAGTTAGGAACCGAGTCCAGAATTTCCTGGCTGACTCTCCGGGCTGTTGGGTTATGTGACTTAAGTCATCAGCGTCCGGTGGTCGTATGTAAGTGCCCTGGAAGTTGTCAACGAATGCGTCTTCCAGGTTCTCCCAACTGCCGATGGAGTTTGCTGGCAGGCTATTCAGCCAATGTCGAGCCGGTCCTTTGAGCTTAAGTGGGAGATACTTGATGGCATGTAGATCTTCACCGCGGGCCATGTGAATGTGGAGAAGGAAATCTTCGATCCATACTGTGGGGTCTGTTGTACCATCATATGATTCGATGTTTACGGGTTTAAACCCTTCTGGGAATTCATGATCCATTACTTCGTTGGTGAAGCATAGGAGGTGTGCGGCGCCTCTATGTCGGGCTATGTCTCGACGCAGTTCGAATGAGTCTGGTCTGTTGTATTCGGCCCGGCCGGACTTGTTTTTAGTGTATCTGGCATGACGATTATCTTCACGTGTTGTGGCGCACCCCCGCAATCCGTAGATCGATCTTGACTGTCCTGCTTTGTTTCCCAATACGTCTCGCAGGTCTTGCGTGTAGCCCCTGGCCATAGTATATTGGCGGCGGGGTGCGGGCTGGTGTTTGGGCTGATGCGCCGCTTTGTCTCGGCCGTGAGGTGGCCGGTCAGCCTCGTCCTGCGTTGGTAGTGTAGGCTCTAGTGCCCCCTCCTTGAGTTGAGGTAGCCACCTGCGCTTTGGGTAACTTTTGGCTGGGCGCACAAGTCCGTATTCCTCGGCTGCTAGGACCTCAGTCCGTCTATCTGTTAGCAGATTTTGATCAGTTTGAAGTTGATGTTGTTTTTTCTTCAGACTTTTTGCAGTGGCTATAAGCCGGTGCGTGAAGCGCTCCTGCTCGACGGGATCCTCAGACATGACAATTCATCGTTGCCAAGGATCACCTCGTCTTCAGAGGGAGGCATATAATTGTCGTCCTGCAAGTCTTCGTCCGTTGCCTGTTCATCTGGGCTAGCTTTCCCGTCCCCCTGCTCGGCCTGCTCGAAGTTAGGCTGGTCGGGATTGTATTCGTCTTCGGCACCATCTGGATTGCTATCGTCTCCTGTGCTGGTATTGCTATGGCGGGGCTTAGAGCGGCGCCAATAACGGCCATGCTTTGATTGCTTTCCTAAGGAATTATCCTCTATTTTCTCGTCGCTATTGTTTGCTTTGGGGGTATCCACCATATATATAGGACAACACTATTCTAATCCTAGGATTAGAATAGTTATTTGGATGACGGCGCGTTATACAGGGCCACGACATGTTCCTGAGATCGGGCGAGAACAGAAATAGCGCAAAGCGCCCCAAACCTTATCTCCGTCCCTCCCGTCGCCATCCTCCCCCTGCGACCTCCCCCAACTCACCAACCACCTCCGGCCGCCGCCCACCCTACTCCGACGCGCCCCGGGCCCTCCTCCTTTCGGGCGTGCGGGCGCACCGCCGGCCCCGCCACCTCCTGACGCGCCGCCGCCCCGCCTCCTCCGGGCACGCCGCCGCCCTGCCTTCTTCCCGTGCAAGTCCGCCGCCCTGCCGTTGCCTTCTTCCAGTGCAAGGCCGCCGCCCCCACCTCCTCCTAGCACGCCGTCGCCCCCGCCTCCTTCCGATGCAAGGCTGGCCCACTCCTTCAGCGCGAGGTGGGTTTGGACTTCAACCCCTCCCGATCTTCCCATGCGCCGCCGCGCGTACCCACCGAGAACCCCACTTGCTCCCGTGCGCCGCGGATGGTCCCTACCCTGCACCCTGCCTACGCTCATGCGCAGCCGCGCGCACCCGCGCTGAACCCTGCCTCCTCCTGACTTGCTCGGCCCCTGCAGCAACTGCTGCCAGATCACGCGCGAGGCCCGTCCACGGTGTCGTCCTGCTCCTCCGGCTAGCGGGATAAGACTATGTTCTGTCGTGAGAGTGAGAGCGGCACTGAGGATGTCGCCGACGACAATGCAATAGAGCCGGGCAAGTACATGATGTGGGCGCGCCGCTGGTGCCTAGTCTCACAGCCCTTGTTTGTCTCTGTGATGCTACAGGAAGTTCGATTCAGCAGCCCGAGCCCGTTCAAATGCATGAACTAAAAAGTTTGAGCCGCCTCTCATGGTCATCCATCAGTGAGATGCCTGGAGGACTTCTCCGTCGACTTGCAGGTTCAGCAATGGATAAGGAAGCTCCCCTTGACCATTTTCTCGTGTACAGGCTGCATGAAGCGTACAGATCCAACTCCCCCGCCCGGCAGCTATGGCGTGTGGCTGCCCAGCACATCAGCGCCCCCAAGGTCCATTTTCTAAGTGATTTTCTTGTCTGAAGTTCAGACGTACTTGCAGGTGCAAAAAAGTTGATGTTGTGATATATTGGTTCATTTTCACTGGTCCTTCAATATTGCAGGGCCACGACATGTTCCTGAGATCGAGCAAAAAAGTTGATGTTGTGATATATTGCTAGCACTAGCAGATCTTGGGATATGGGCACACCAGGAAGAAGACGGAAAAGAAAATGGTGAGTTGGAGATCGCAAGTTCACTGCTCAAAAGGATAAGATCCCTGTTGGTTTTATATAGAGAACACCCAGCGGGGGTAAAAAGAGCATCGCTTTGTCCAAGTCCGCCAATCAAATTTTTGCTCTGTTTAAAGGTTTACGTCACTGTCTAAAATTGGTGATTGTTTCTGTATGTTTGAGCATCCGACTTGAGTTTCATTTGTGAGGCGGTTTAATTACAGTAATTTTGTCCATTCAGTAATATGTGTACAAGTTACTGTATACAAATAAAAAAGCTAAGAAATTTACTCAGCAGTTGAAGAAGAAGAAGTTGTGTATGTGGCGCTAATGGGGCTTGTGCTAGGTTGTAGTTTAAGCAAAGTTTAAAAAATGGAATTTTCTTGTTTTAGAAAAACAGAGGTTCAAATTTAAATAATGGAGAAATTCAAATATTTATTACAAAACAAAGAAGCTCATATTACATAAAAAGGGAAGTTCAAACAGTTTATACAAACGTATTTTTCCATTTCTAAAGAAACCTAGAAGATCAAATTTAAATAAGTACGAAGTTAAAAATTTGTAAAAACCTAAGACTTACGTGTTCAAAAAAGAAAACAAAAAAGATGTCGCATTTTTATAACTGCTTATAAACAACAATGAATTTAACAAAATGTCTACATGAAAAAAGTTAATTCTTTAATAAGCTTTTCAACAGTATATCATATGCTCTATTCGGATAAAAGATTCAAAAGTATGGTGTATATCGTTGGAATCAAGTTTTAACGTATTAAAAAATCTTTTAAACCATGGCACTTTTGAGAAAAATGATTAACAAGAAAAAAGTTATATCTTTTCAGTAGGTTTCTGAAGGTATACCATGTTTTTTTTTCCTTTTTGGAAAACGAATTTTCCTCGTTTCTAAATAATAACTAGAAGTTCACATTTAAATAACGAAGCGGTTCGATGTTTATTACTACATTAGGATTTTCCCCTTTACTAAAGAGTAAACCAAGGAGGCCAAATTAAAAATATAAAGCAGTTCAAAATTTATACTACCGTTTTGAAGTAAATTAGAGACCCTCTGGTAGAAACGAAAAAGGACATCAAATTTTTCATAAGCTTTCCAACGCCATATCATTTACGTCCAACCAATGAAATGAAAAAAGATATCAAATTGTTTCCGTTACTAAAGAATAAAATGAAGAAGTTCAAATTAAAATAAATGGTACACCTAAAAAAAGTTCAAATGAAATTTCCCTGCTTTAAAAAACTGGAAGTTCAAACTAAAATAATGAAGTGGATCGATATTTATAAAACCCAAGGTTCTCAAATTAATACAAATGGTACACCTAAAAAGAGTTTATTTTAGTGAAAAAATGGTTATTAGAAGTTCAAGTGCTCGGCGAGGAAACGTTCTGAGAGAGGTTCACCGTGTATTTAGATGTCCAAAATACATTAAAAAGATGTTTTTTTTGTGTTTTAAAATAATTCTCTCAAACCAGAGAGAATTCCAAAGTAATAACAACCAGAAGTTCACCAACTGCATGGTGTGTGTTTCCTATAAGAAAAAGACAATAAAGTGAAACAGAGTAAAGTTCAAACAGACATGCCCCAGAAGATCAACTACTTCATGCAGTGCAAAAAACAACATGTCAAAAAAGAGCACGTCATAAACAGAGTGAAGTTCAAACATACATGCCCCAAAAGTTCAACTACTTCACGAAGTGCATGTGCATTTCCATTCGCGATGATGACAGAAATCATGATCTCGTCATTTTCTAAAATGGAAGGAATATCATTTGTGTAACTTCAAGTCCTCGGTCGTAGAAATTTTAAAAAGAATTATGAGAGAGGTTTGTACAAAAGGAATATCATTTGTGTAACACAAACGAATGAATGAGAAAATTACAAATGAAAATATGTCATATTAAAAGTTGAAATAACCGAGAAGGTCAAAAATGTAGAAGTTCAAATTTGACAACCCTAGAAGTTCAGTTTCAAATAACCAAGAAGGTAAAAAAAATATAAGTTCAAATTTAAAAACCTAGAAAATTGTTTGCTTATGTAAAACCATATTTTTCTAAGAAGTTCAAAGTAAAAAAAAATCAAAGGTAAAAAAACTTAGATGTTTTGTCGTTACTAAATAATAAAATAAAGAAGTTCAAATAAAAAAGGAAAAACTAAAAATAGTTTTAAAAGAATTTTCTCATTTTTTAAACCGAAAAAGAGAGAAGTCCAAATTGATAACTGTCGGAAGTTCTCGTATTGCATGCTGTGCATTTCCTATGAGAAAAAAAGAATAAAAAAGGCAAAGTTTAAGTGCTCTTCCCTCGGAAGTTCAAAAATTCTTGTCATTAAAGAAAACTCAGATTTTCCTCGTTATTAAAGAATGGAAACAAGAAGTTCAAAAATTAAATAACAAGAAGTTCAACTTTTAATAATAGAGTGCTTCAAAATATCATAAAAAAAGATTAAGAAAAAAACCAGGAAGTCCATATTAAAAAGATGGAGAAGTTCGATGATTATAGAAAACTCATATTTTTCCTCGCTACTAAAGAATGGAAACAAGAAGTTCAAAAATAAAAAACAAGCAGTTCAACTTTTTAAAAATATAACGCTTCAAAATTTCATAAAAAAAAGATTAAGAAATAAAACCAGGAAGTCCATATTAAAAAGATGGAGAAGTTCGATGATTATAGAAAACTCAGATTTTCCCCATTATTAGAGAATGGAAACAAGAAGTTCAAAAATAAAATAACAAGAAGTTTAACTATTAAATATAGAGCACTTCAAAATTCATAAAAAAGGATTAAGAAAAATAAGATTAAAAATTCATAAAAAAACTCAAATATTTTCATGTAACCGAGAGAAGTTCAGGTTGATAACTGCTAGAAGTTCATGTAATACACAGTGTGCATTTTGTATTAAAAAGGAATAAAAAAAGCAAACGCAAAAAGTTTTGTTGTTATAAGTTCAAGTCCTTTGTTGGAGGAAGTTAAAAAAATTATTGTGAGGGAGATTTGTACAAAAGGAATAACATTTGTGTAACATTGACGAATGGATGAGAAGAATTACAAAGGAAAATACGTCACAGAAGTTCAACTGAAAACAGCAGGAAGTTTAACTACTACATTGGATGAATTTCAGATGAAAAACCTTTAAAATCATCGCGAGTATGAAAAAATGATCAATACGGGAAAGTTGCGTGTTTACATCAGCTTTCCATCGGTATATCACCCGCTCAATTCCCGTGAGTGGGATGGAGAGCTACGAGCAGTGGATGAAGATCTACGAGCAAAAAAATCACATGAAAAACAGAGTGAAGTTCAGGTACATGCACCGTGAAGTTCAGGTTCTTCACGCGGTGCATTTTTGAATAATCTGTTTCGCGATAGAGGCAGAACAAATGGTCCCGCCATTTTCGGAATTACTTGAAAACGGCTAGGAATCAGAGAAAACCATCAACATGAAAAAGTTTCGCTTTTTCCGTAGCTTTTCAACGGTATATTATTTGCCCAATTCCGATAAAGTTTGTAGAAATTACGGTAAAAATACATTTTTCGCCATTTTCGAAACTGACTTAAAACCGTAAAGAATTCAGAGTAACAATACATACCAAACAGTTCCGCATTTGTTCAACCTTTCTAATGCCATATCATTTGCTGCATTCGGACGCACGGTTAAAAGATTAGCTCGAAAATACGAACTCGATAGGACTTGGACCATTTTCTAAATTACTCTTAAATCATTCAAAATTAGAAAAAAACTTTAAAGGTGAAAAAGTAGCACATTTTCATAAGCTTTCCAACGCCATATCATATGACTCTATTGGATTAGCCGTTTAGAAATGACATTGGAAAAACGAACTCAGCTGTTCGGTTTACGAAATTTTACGTTTTTTTTCAAATTACTCTTTAACCATAGGGAATTAGAAAAAACTTTCAACATGTGGAAGGAGCGCTTTTGCAGTAGCTTTCCAACGCCATATTATATGCCTCATTCCGATAAACGGTTTAGAAATGCGATCAAAAATACGATTCACGTTTTTTGTGCCAAGAAAAAACGGTTTTCAAAACTGCTCTTGAACCGCTTATATTTTGCCAAAAATTTAAGTTGGGTCATTGTGACGTCCCCGGTTTGACCGTACACTAATCATGCACGCAAATGTGTACGATCAAGATCAGGGACTCACGGGAAGATATCACAACACAACTCTACAAATAAAATAAGTCATACAAGCATCATAATACAAGCCAGGGGCCTCGAGGGCTCGAATACAAGTGCTCGATCATAGACGAGTCAGCGGAAGCAACAATATCTGAGTACAGACATAAGTTAAACAGGGTGCCATAAGATGGCTAGCACAAACTGGGATACGGATCGAAAGAGGAGCAGGCCTCCTGCCTGGGATCCTCCTAAACCACTCCTGGTCGTCGTCAGCGGGCTGCACGTAGTAGTAGGCACCTCCGGTGTAGTAGGGGTCGTCGTCGACGGTGGCGTCTGGCTCCTGGACTCCAGTATCTGGTCGCAACAACCAGAACGAAAGAAAGGGGGAAAAGGGGGGAGAAAGCAACCGTGAGTACTCATCCAAAGTACTCGCAAGCAAGGAGCTACACTACATATGCATGGGTATATGTGTAAGGAGGCCATATCAGTGGGCTGGACTGCAGAATGCCAGAATAAGAGGGGGATAGCTAATCCTGTCGAAGACTACGCTTCTGGTCACCTTCGTCTTGCAACAGGCAGAAGAGGGTAGGTCGAAGTCCTCCAAGTAGCATCTCCAAGTAACATCTCACAGCATAATCCTACCCGGCGATCCCCTCCTCATATCCCTGAGGTAGAGCGACCACCGGTTGTATCTGGCACTTGGAAGGGTGTGTTTTATTAAGTATCCGGTTCTAGTTGTCATAAGGTCAAGGTACAACTCCAAGTCGTCCTGTTACCGAAGATCACGGCTATTCGAATAGATTAACTTCCCTGCAGGGGTGCACCACATAACCCAACACGCTCGATCCCATTTGGCCGGACACACTTTCCTGGGTCATGCCCGGCCTCGGAAGATCAACACGTCGCAGCCCCACCTAGGCTCAACAGAGAGGCCAGCACGCCGGTCTAAACCTAAGCGCACAGGGGTCTAGGCCCATCGCCCATAGCACACCTGCACGTTGCGTACGCGGCCGAAAGCAGACCTAGCCTAGTGGCGTTCCAGTCCAATTCGGCGCGCGCCGCTCCGTCACTGACGTCTGAAGTGCTTCGGCTGATACCACGACGTCGGGATACCCATAACTACTCCCACGTAGATGGTTAGTGCGTATAGGCTCGTAGCCAGACTCAGATCAAATACCAAGATCTCGTTAAGCGTGTTAAGTGTCCGCGAACGCCGAACAGGGCCAGGCCCACCTCTCTCCTAGGCGGTCTCAACCTGCCCTGTCGCTCCGCCACAAAGATCCACACAGAGGGCCGTCGGGACAAAGGTCCTTTCAGCCCCCAATCCGTGAATCACTCGCGGGTACTCTTCGAGCTGACCCGACTTTAGTCACCATCTGTATAGTATGTATGTATGTATAGTATATACCCGTGATCACCTCCCGAGTGATCACGGCCCAATATTATAGCAAGGCAGACTGACACGAAGGTAGGGCCAACAATGATAAACTAGCATCCTATACTAAGTATTTAGGATTGCAGGTAAGGTATCAACAGATGTAGCAACAATGTCAGGCTATGCATCAGAATAGGATTAATGAAAGCAGTAACATGCTACACTACTCTAATGCAAGCAGTATAGAGGAGAATAGGCGATATCTGGTGATCAAAGGGGGGGCTTGCCTGGTTGCTCTGGCAAGAGAGAGGGGTCGTCAACTCCGTAGTCGAACTGGTCAGCAGCAGCAACTTTCATGTACAAAGTTTTTCGATCCGAGCTACGGTTTACCTTATATTAATTTTAAAAGCTTTAAATCATTTTTAGGATTTATTTAATTAATTTAATCAACATTATCCAGAATAGTGTCTGCTGACATCATCATGATGTCAGCATGACGTCAGCAGTTGACTTGGTCAACCTGACAGGTGGGTCCCACCTGTTAGGGATTGTTTAGCTAATTAACAATTAGGGTAACTATTTATTAGGTTAATTAATCTTAATTAGTTAAACTAAACAAGATTAGATAAGTTAATTAATTAGTTAATTAATTAAATTAATTAATTAATTAATTTTATTATTAATTTATTTATTATATATATATATTTTAATTCTTTTTTTTT
>NC_041385.1:165652422-165656447 GCF_002162155.2 Triticum dicoccoides | reverse complement strand
TCTCCTCCACTACAAGAAATCTCGTCCCGAGATTTTAGGAGGTAGAAGGAAACAGTGCGGGGTATTCATCATGCAGGCGATCCTCGCGTTCCCAGGTGGCTTCGTCTTCAGAGTGATTCGACCACTGGACCTTGAGGAACTTGATCGCCTTCTGGCGTGTGCGGCGTTCAGCTTGGTCGAGAATGCGGACCGGATGCTCTTTATAGGAGAGGTCCTGTTGCAATTCGAGCACTTCATGATCCACAGCTCGGATTGGGTCCTTGAAGCAACGGCGGAGTTGTGACACATGGAACACATCGTGAACCTGAGAAAGGTTCGACGGAAGCTCCAGTTGATATGCCACTTTTCCACGCCTCTCGAGAATAGTGAATGGGCCAATATAGCGAGGAGCTAGCTTGCCCTTGATCCCGGAGCGGTGAGCACCCTTCATTGGTGTAACGCGAAGATAGGCCTTTTCGCCAGGTTGATAGACCATGTCTTTATGATGACGGTCATACTGACTCTTCTGACGTGACTGAGCAGTCTTGAGATTCTCGCGAATAATGCGGACTTGTTCTTCGGCATCTTGGATAATATCCGGGCCAAATAGTGGACGTTCCCCAGTTTCTGACCAGTTCAGAGGGGTTCGGCACTTTCGTCCATATAACACTTCGAAGGGGGCCATCTTCAGACTAGCCTGATAGCTATTATTATAAGAGAACTCAGCATACGGAAGAGATTCCTCCCATTTCTTGCCGAAGGAAATAACACAAGCTCGAAGCATGTCTTCGAGAACTTGGTTGACACGTTCAACTTGCCCTTGTGACTGAGGATGAAAAGCAGTGCTGAAAGACAGATGAGTGCCCATAGCTTTTTGGAAACTTGCCCAGAATCTTGAAGTGAATAAACTGCCACGGTCCGAACTGATAACCAATGGAATACCGTGAAGCGAGACAATTCTGGTCATGTAGAGGTTTGCCAGCTGACTAGCAGTGATCGTTTCCTTGACAGCCAGAAAATGTGCAACTTTAGAAAGTCGGTCAATGACGACAAGAATAGCATCATTGCCTTTCTGCGATTTGGGGAATCCAGTAACGAAGTCTATCTCGACATGGTCCCATTTCCATTCCGGAATAGATATAGGTTGCAGAGTTCCAGCAGGCCTTTGATGTTCTGCTTTGATACGACGACAAACGTCACATTCAGCAACATAACGAGCAATGTCTTGCTTCATGTTAGACCACCAGAATCTCTGGCGGATGTCTTGATACATCTTCGTACTACCAGGATGGATACAAAGAGGCGTATCATGAGCTTCTTTCATAACCTCCTGGGTCATATTCAGGTTTTCCTTCTTACACGGCACCACTAGGCGGCCTTTGAAGTACAAGGCGCCATCATCGACAATAGTGAAGGATGAGAAACCTCCTTCTTTGAGGTCTTGCTTAATCTTGTAGACTTCAGAGTCAAATCCCTGCATTGTCTTTATGGTGCCCACGAGATCGGGTTCAACAGCCAGGGTATAGAGGGAACCCTGGGAAACAACACGGAGATTCATCTTGCGGAACTCCGGAGGAGGGGGAGCGAGTGCACCCGGAGGTACAATATGGAGGTTTAGCTTCCTGAACTCTTCAACAAGTGAGGGCTGAACTTTGTGAACCTGGAGGTGGTTGCAGTAAGACTTGCGGCTCAAGGCATCAGCCATTACATTAGCCTTGCCTGGTGTATAGGAAATACCCAAATCAAAGTCTGCAACAGTCTCCATCCATCTCTGCTGACGGAGGTTCAGGTCTGGCTGAGTAAATAGATACTTCAGACTTTGGTGGTCAGTGAAGATCTCGCAACGATTACCGAGAAGGTAATGTCGCCACTGTTTCAGTGAATGGATAACAGCAGCAAGCTCGAGGTCGTGAACTGGGTAGTTCTCTTCGTGAGGGCGCAATTGCCGAGAGGCATAAGCAACCACTTTGCGCTCTTGCATTAGGACACAGCCTAGTCCTTGACGGGAAGCGTCGCAGTAAATGACGAAGTCCTTCTTAGTATCAGGAGGAGCTAGTACTGGGGCAGAAGTTAACTTGTCTTTGAGTGCCTGGAAGCTCTCCTGACATTTGTCTGTCCACTGGAACTTGACGCCCTTATGCAATAGGTTAGTCAGAGGTCTGGCAATCTTGGAGAAGTTCTCGACGAATCGACGGCAGTAGCTGGCGAGACCGAGAAAACTTCTGACTTGCTTAACGTTCTTCGGAGGAGTCCAATCGAGAATAGCCTGAACTCGTTCAGGGTTGACGGCAATACCATCCTTAGAGATGACATGCCCGAGATAGGTTACTTCGGGAAGCCAGAATTCACATTTGGAGAACTTGGCATAAAGTTGATGCTCTCGTAGCTTTTCCAGCACGAGGCGAAGATGTTCAGCATGTTCCTCTTCGTTCTTGGAAAATACCAGAATATCATCCAGATAAACCACGACGAACTTGTCGAGGTAATCCATGAATATATAGTTCATCAGGCGAGAGAAGGTGGCTGGAGCATTAGTTAAGCCGAAAGACATGACGGTGTACTCGTATGAACCATAACGAGTCACAAATGCGGTCTTGGGGATATCCTCCTTACGAACACGGATCTGGTGGTAACCCAACCTCAAGTCGAGTTTAGAGAACACTGATGATCCAGCTAATTGATCATACAGATCATTGATCCGAGGAAGAGGATACTTATTCTGAATGGTAGCTTGGTTTATAGGACGGTAGTCTTGGACCAATCGGTTTGTCCCATCTTTCTTCTTGACAAAGAGAGAAGGTGCTCCCCAAGGAGAGCAACTTGGGCGGATGAAACCACTTTGAAGAGATTTATCGATTTCCTCCTTAAGCTCAAGGAGTTCATGCGGCGGCATCTTGTAGGGTCGCTTGGCTATAGGAGTGGTGCCTGGTTTCAAGTCGATGACGAATTCGACAGCTCTAGCAGGGGGAATCCCTGGGAGTTCTTCAGGAAAGACGTCTAAGAATTCACGCACGATGGGAATGTTTTCAATGCCCTCGAGAGGTGTAGCGTTCAATGCGTTTAAGGCATAAAGCCTGGCCTCGGCATTCCGAACCAGATGAGCATCGTAGCTAATTATTTCATCAGAAGGGTGTAGCAGATGGACGGTCTTAGTGGCGCAAACGATAGAAGCAGTATGCGCCTTTAACCAATCCATTCCCAGAATGAGGTCAATGTTAGACGATTTCAGTATAATGGGCGAGGCACGGAACTCCAACCCTTCGATTTCCACAGGGACGTCAATGCCAACCATGGAGGTCTGACATTGTCCCGCGGGGTTTTTTACCACTACCGAAGTGTTCATCTGCTCAAATTTAACATCGTGCTTGTATGCAAAATCTTCTGACATGAATGAATGCGATGCACCTGTATCAAATAAAACGGATGCTGGTACTGAATTTACGAGGAGTGTACCCATCACAGTAGCAGGCTGGTCTTGAGCTTCATTCCGATCAATGTGGTTGGCATGAGCACGGCCATAGGACTTGGCATAGTTGTTGCGGGCCTGGTTGTTCCCACGGCCAGTTGCTGGAAGGGCCAGTTGATTCTGTTTCTGGTTGCATTCCCTAGCACGGTGCCCTGGTTGTCCGCACCTGAAATACAACCCATTCTCGGGGGTAGGAACAGGAGCTTGGGGTGGTGGAGCTGGAAGCCTCGGCTGCCTGGTTGGAGCAGCCGGCAGACGAGGTGCAGCATAAGACTGCCTTGGGGCAGGTGCAGTTGGACGGTACATGCTGTTCGGGATCCATATCTTACGCTTCTGCGAGGGCGGGCCCGAAGATGAGCCCGTGTCACGGTTGCGCCTTTGAGAGCTCTGGTGTTCTTGCAGACCAGTCTCGACATTGATGGCCTTGTTCACCAAGGTGGCGAAATCGGCAAAGTCATGCACTAGAAGTGTGAGCTTGATGTCAGCTTGAAGGCCTTCACGGAACTTCTCCTGTCTGCGAGCATCAGTTGCAATGTCTTCTTCAGCATAGCGGGATAAGTCCAGAAACTCCCGCTGATAA
>NC_041385.1:165627726-165647455 GCF_002162155.2 Triticum dicoccoides | reverse complement strand
GGGGGGGGACTCTCTCTCCCTCTTCTTTTTTTTTATTGTTTTCTGTTTTCTTTTTATTTATTTTCTTTTCTGTTTTTATTTATTTATAAACACTTAGGCATTTTATAAAATTGTGAACCTTACACCATAATTATCTTTGTAATACATGGCAACCACCGAACATTTTTATTTTAATTTTTAAAAACTTTTATTGTTTTCTTTTATTTAAATTTTGAATTTGTTTCGGTTCTGAACTATCGAGAGTTTATCACAGTAACCGTGGTGACGTGGCATCATTAGCGGGGAATCACTGTAGCTTAATTATCCGGGCGTCACAGTCATGATATTGGTGTCCATAGCTTTCCAACGGTATATCACAAGCCCCGTTTGGGCAATGTTGGCGGAAGTTCAACCGAGTTCACGGGGAAGTTCAACGTACTACTAGCGGGGCAGGGCAGGTCAGGTTGTGATCAGAATATTATTCTGATCCCGTGATCAGAATAGTGTTTATGTATATATATATATGTGTGTGTGTGTGTGTGTGTGTGTGTGTGTGTATATATATATATATATATATATATATCATATGATGAGGTGGCTGTCCAGCGCCCGGTGGGCGGCGGTTCCTGATCTTCTTCTGCATCGTCGTCCATACCTTCGATGTCTTCGGAGTCGAAGTCGAGCACGTCGGTTAGGTCATCGATAGTGGATATTAAGTGGGTGGTGGGTGGGTAACGAATTTCTTCGTCGTCCGCTTCCCACTCGAGCCAGACATAGTTCGGCCAAAAGTCTCCTGATACAGAGAGAGACCTTAATGAATTTAGCATGTCACCCAAGGGTGAGTGCTGAAAGATATCCGTGGAGGTAAACTCCATGATCGGTGCCTAATCGGATTCGATAGGCTCGGACGCAAGCGGTCCGAAACCTAAGACCAGAGTCAAGTCGGGAGATCCGGTGACACATATTTCCTTAGAGGTGGAGTCTGTGTTCGGCTCCAACGCCGATGAGTGTGCGGCCTCCGTGGCGGGGTCCATCCACCCGTCCTCGAATGGCGCGATCTGCTCCAGATTAGAGGCCAGAGCAGCTGCAGGTGCGATAGTCCGAATACTGTCCGATGGTAGATCTAAGTCGTGCCCGTCGTTGCTATTCGGCGCTCCTGACGCTGGCCCGAATCCGCCGAAGATCAAGTCCCCAAAGATATCGGCCATGTAGTTCAAATTTCTGAACCTGACCTGATGGCCAGGGGCGTAGCTATCGATCTGCTCCAGATGGCCAAGCGAGTTGGCCCGCAGTGTGAAGCCGCCGAATACGAAGATCTGTTCGGGGAGAAAAGTCTCACCCTGGATTGCATCGTTGTTGATGATTGGAGGAGCCATCGAGCCTTATAGCGACGACATAGTGGGAATCTCAATGAAAGCAACAATGTCAATGTCAAAACCGGCGGATCTCGGATAGGGGGTCCCGAACTGTGTGTCTAAGGCTAATGGTAACAGGAGGCTGGGGACACGATGTTTACCCAGGTTCGGGCCCTCTCGATGGAGGTAATACCCTACTTCCTGCTTGATTAATCTTGATGATATGAGTATTACAAGGGTTTATCTACCACGAGATCGTAGAGGCTAAACCCTAGAAGCTAGCCTATGATTATGATCATTGTCCTCCTACGGACTAAACCTTCGGTTTATATAGACACCAGAGGGGGCTAGGGTTACCCCAAGTAGATTACAGATAAGGAGATCTACATATACGAATCGCCAAGCTTTCCTTCCATGCAAAGGAGAGTCCATCCGGACACGGGACGAAGTCTTCAATCTTGTGTCTTCATAGTCCAGCAGTCCGGTCAAAGTATATAGTCCGGCAGTCCGAATACCCCCTAATCCAGGACTCCCTGACTCATCACCAATTTACCCATGCATTCATATTTATTTTTCTTCTTTTTGTATTTTTTTGTTCTTAGCATGTTTAATTTCAGTTTGCATAATAAATTTCAGAGCAAGCCTTTGTTTTGCCTTGTTGGAATTCTCTTCATTTTTGTTCTGTCTCTTTTAGCCCACATGTTTGTTCACCACTAGCAACTTGGAAATGAAGAGAATGGAGTGAAAGTTTGACTGAGGGAAGAAGTGAGCCTGTCACACCCTAGCTAGTCATGCATTAGAGTGTTGCATCATGTTTACTCTTTCATCAGAAACTTGAAATGGGGATCTGTGAAACCCTCAGAACCATTTTGAAAATGACCTAAATAAAAATTTCTCCAAAAGGGTCCAAGAAAATGCTCATGTTGCTCTCTGAAAATATTGGACAGAGATAAAAATCAAACCAATATTTTTAGTGGCTCATGGACATTTATTTTGGGCATTTGGAATAAATGCATAAATATTTGCATTGGAAATATATTAATTATATATATTAATATATGCCCAAATATTATGCCAATTATAAAAGAGCTCTGGAATAATATAAATAGCTCCTGCAAAAATTGGCATAAGTTAAATAAATGATTTAATATATTATTTAAATCAAACAAATGTCAGAAATTAAAAAAAAGAAAATATATAACAGGAGGAGCTTACCTGGGCTCCTCCACTGTGCGGCCCAGCCAGCTGGCTGGCCCAGCCAGCAGCCGGCCCAGCCCACCTCCCTCCTCTGTCGTCTTCGCCCCGACAGAGGGAGGGGAGTGTGGCCGGCGCGCGCGCACGGCCACCGCGCCACGCCACCTCTCTCCCTGCCTGCCTGCCCTCCCCTCCTCGCCTCGGTGTCCCTGGACGACGCCACGCCCTCCCCCCTGCTCTCTCTCACTCTCCCCCGGCTCTCCCCTCCTCTCCCTCGCTCTCTCTCTCGCCCGGCCAAACACCACCGTCGCCGCCGTTCGCCTTAGCCGCTGTCTCCGACCACCCCTCGCTCCCCCGACCAGCTCAGGAGCTCCGCCACGACTCCCTCTTCCTCCCCACCGCTCCACAGCTCCCCGGAAGCCCTGCATCGCCGCCACGTCGCCGTTCCCCTCTTCGGGCTCCGACCACCGTCGCCGTCGAATTCGCCGTCTCCAGCGCGTCCCCGAGCCCGCTTCGACGCCCACTGCAACCGCGGTGAGCTACGCCACCGTTTCCCCCTCTCCTTCCCCTCGTTCCCTCACCGTAGCCACCTCCCCACCACGGCCGAACCTCCGCCGTCGCCGAGCTCGCCGTCGACGCAGCTCCGGTGACCATTTGGTCACCCCGGCGAGTCCAACGAGTTCGCAAGACCCCGTAGAGCATCCCTAGCGCCTCGCTTTGCTCGACTTCGAGCTCCAGCACCGTTTCCGTGCACGACCGAACCCCGGCGGCCGCAGCCGAGCTCGCCGCCGTCGACTCCGGCCACCCCGACCCCAACGGGCTCCGCCAAGAGCTGCGGGTTGGCCTCAGCTCCACTCCGGTGGTCTCCGCAGTCCGTTTGGTGGCCGAAATGACCAAAACCACTTCCGCCGCCGCGTCGGGCTCGCCGGCGGCTAAACGCCGGTGCAGCCGACTCGGGTTTGACCACGGGTGGGCCCTGGTTGACTCCCCTGAGTCAATGACAGGTGGGGCCCAGCCCTGTTAATTAAACAGGATTAGTTTTAATTAAGTTTTAATTAAAATAATCACCCTGACATGCGGGACCCATTGTCAGGTTTGACCTGGACCAGTTCCGTTGACCTGCTGACGTCACACTGACGTCAGGCTGACGCGGTAATTGATTTTCTGGATTTAATTTAAATCAGGAAATTCCAGAATATTATTTAAACTTCAAAAATTCATAACTTTTATTCTGTAACTCCAAATTGGACAAATTATATATGAAAAATGATCAGAAAAATCCAATCTATCCATCTGTACTATTTTCATGCATGATCAAACAAGTTAAATTGATGTTTTAAGCAGAACAAGAAAAGGCACTTTAAAAGGCCATATTTGAACTTGGAATTTGAATCTTTGATTCAAATTTGTTCAAACCCTTCTGGCTTTAGTTGCATTAGCCCAATACACTCATATTGCCATGTTTCATGCATGCATCATATTGTTGCACATTGTTTGGTGATGCTTGTGTATCGATGCCCTTTGCGACAGGTTCTGTCCCCGAGGAGTACCGTGATTACCCTAACGAAGAACCGTATCCGTGCATCGAACCATCAGGCAAGCAACCAACCATTTGATCATATCGATACAATCCCATGTTCTCGCTCCTGCTCTCTTTTACTGCATTAAGACAACGCGATTCAAACTGCTGTGTGCTACGGTAGTTGAACCCATTTCCTCTGCATGACCTGTCATTGCCACAGTAACTAGATGAAACCCACTAGCATGTGTAGGAGTTGCTTGAGCCATATGTATGTGTTGTTCCTACCTTGCTATGCCTGCTATGCTTAGAGTCGTGTCAGGTCTGGTTCATCTGGGTGATGGGCTAGAGTGAAATGATTATGTCGGTAATGAGAGTGGTGTGGTGAACACGATTTGGTAAAGGTATCGATGAGAGGCCATGTAGGAGTACATGGTGGGTTGTTTCATTGAAGCCGACCTTAAGCACTGAGATCTGTATGTGTGATTTAAGAATCAGTTACTACCATACATTGGGCCCTGAAATATGACCCCGCTCGACTTCTTATTCACCCTAGCTCTCTGTCCAGGAGTTGCAAGTAGTTTCTGGTGTTTGTAGCCTACTGGAGGCCGTGGACAGCGCTGACCGTAGGGGTGGGCTGTGATGCGGTAGGTACGTGGCCGGGTGTACCGAATACCCGTTAGGTATCTCGAGAACCCTGTTCACATCGTTCGGGGCCGTATGGGAAACCTCGGCCGGACTCCCTGCGGATGGAACCTGAATAGGCGATAAACCTGGACTAGAGGCTTAAGTGTTTAGGTAGGTCGTGGTCTACACCCACGTCGGCTTTCGCTTGAAGTCTGCCGAGCACATGTCGTGTGCAGACGCTAAGTGGTGGAAACATGTATGAAGAAGTACACCCCTGCAGGGTTATCATAATCTATTCGAATAGCCGCGTCCGCGGTAAAGGACTACTTGGTTGCCTATACAGTTCATAGACAAGTAAATGGAAACTGTTAAAAGCCTCAAGATAAGTGTGAGTGCCGAGGATGGCTCTTCCGTAGGAAGACGGAGGTGGATCCTCGGTAGTGTATCGAATTGGTGAGTAGTGGACTCGTGTGCGCAAAACCATTTCAAGTTGGAGTATCGTAGGATAGCCTAGCCAAGAGTCAAAGCTGGCTTGCTGCAATAACTCCACCAACCCTTCTTGATACTATGCATGTATGTAGGATCTGATGTAAGTCTTGCTGAGTACCTTTGTACTCATGTTGCTATAATCTACATTTTTTACAGAAGACGCTGCAACCCCTTCTGATGGGTTCTATGTAGACGTTGACATCAACGAGTAGGCTAAAGACCCAGGTGGTGACCCTGAGCTTGTGATGGACCACGTAGTATAGCTAGGCTTTCCAAGCCTCTTTTATTTTATTAGTTGTCTGTACTCAGACAAGTTACTTCCGCTGCTGGTTTGTATGACTGTATGACTTGTATGTGGGGTCGTGAGACCCGTACCTTTGTGTATGTTATGTATGGCTCACTGAGCCTTAAATAAGGTACTTGTGTCATAGAGTCATGTTGTGATGCTTCGTTGTATTTGCACATATCGAGCATATTGTGTGTATGATTGAAATGCTTGGTATGTGTGGGATCTGACTATCTAGTTGTTTATCTTTGGTAGCCTCTCTTACCGGGAAATGTCTCCTAGTGTTACCGCTGAGCCATGGTAGCTTGCTACTGCTCTGGAACACTTAGGCTGGCCGGCATGTGTCCTTCTTCGTTCCTGTGTCTGTCTCTTCGGGGAAATGTCACGCTTTGAGTACCGGAGTCCTGTTAGCCCGCTACAGCCCGGTTTACCGGAGTCCTGCTAGCCCAGTGCTACAGCCCGGACCCACTTGCTGATGGCCGACACGTTCGAAGCTGGGTCATGAATGCCTGTCCCTGTAAGTCTGTGCCACTTTGGGTTTACGACTAGTCATGTCAGCCCGGGCTCTTTATCATATGGATGCTAGCGACACTATCATATACGTGAGCCAAAAGGCGCAAACGGTCCCGGGAAAAGGTAAGACGACACCCGTGGGGATACCGTGCGTGAGGCCGCAAAGTGATATGAGGTGTTACCAGCTAGATCGATGTGACATCGAGTCGGGGTCCTGACAGCGTTGGCATCAGAGCCGGACTGCCTGTAGGTTCTCCAAGCCAAACTGGTCGATGTTGAGTCTAGAAATTCTTTAGTTATATGTAGGGGAATTGTTTGTGGGATGGAACGTAAGGCTCTTTTACTCCTTTATCTTATGACATTCTGATCTGAGTCAGTCCATTCTTCCACCGGGGGTTAAGGAATTAGGATCTGTTCTCTCTATCAGGATCACGAGTTACTAATCAGTAGCACCTTATAAGTTTGATGGATACAAGCCTAGTTCAGTTCTACTACCACATTATGTTGCCAGAATGGTTTCAGAACTTTGATATGGTGATGTTGAGTGTGTACGAAATCCTTTGTCAAATGTCTCAAATCCTTTTTGAGCATTTATAGCTGTTATGCTGCCGAAATTTTGCTAGAAATTCTAATGCCTTTGCATTATGATTGTGCTTTCAGATGGCCACTCGCGACCTTAATCAAGTGGTTCGCCTGACTCGATGCCTAGATGTACCCGGCCATACTGCTAAGTTGGTCAGGGTAATGACTGAGGCTGGATACCGCTGGTATCCTGAGTACACGGTCGAAGAGCAATTCCGAGACTTTAATCAAAGCCAGTATCTCTGCACTGTCAGGATATTTCCATCTTATCCTGGATCCACCGAGCCTCTTCACTGCTCTTATGGACTCGGGGTTACCATTGAGATGGCTGTGCAGGACGCCGCCTACTCTATGATGACCATTATGCGAGTCAGATCTGGTATATTTCGGGACTCTGATTTTCGGTATATGCCAGGATCACTTCCGGGAGCACAAGGGTATCTCCAGGCTATCTATGCTGACTCCACTCAGGAGGATTCACGGACTCGCACCACTGCTGAGATGCTCGAGGATAAGGACCGTGAAAATTGGGCCTTAAGGTTAGAGCTCTTCAATACCCGTGCTGACCACTGGGCCACTTTGACTCGGTTCGCACCGGCGGTGCAAGCTGGATTCTCAGATATGCGCGATCTCTATCCTGTGAGATCTGCTCTGCCAGACGTGATGGTTTGGCGTGATGTAGGAGGCATCACCCCACCTCGCGGTCCCCGCAGGCCACCGTTTGTCGGTCCACGACCTCATCCTAGCCCCTATGGTCCACAAGCTCCGCGAGACCGTCTGTTTCCAGATGATCATGTTGAGCTCCCAGGCTATGGAGGTGACTTCTACGAGGACTACTACGGATCGGTCTGAGTTAGTGATAGTATCACTAGTTCGCACTAGCTGTGTCGTCTATCGTCCCGCGTGACTCGTGGGATATGACCTAGTTTGTACTCCTTCCGGAGATGTAGAAAAATAATGTATAGGAGCTTGGAATGTCTCCGATGAGATGTAATCCTCTTTTCACCGTAATAGTACTTTGTTTGGTCTTGTACTAAACCCTGTATGGTGTGTATGACGATGGAATAAAAGAAGCAGTTTCTGTATCTACCATGTCATACGGATGATCATCTTGCATTCCGAGTTATTTCTTACATTATGAATCCTATGTCGGAATTTTACCATCCTGACTAAATCATTGTCTTGTTTACCTAGGATGGTCAACACGCGCGCTAACCCTGCTTCTCAAGAGCAGGCCGAAGGCAGTGAAGCCAGGGATGTAAATCTGCCTCATCCTCCTCCACTAGCCGAGGTGATGATGGAAGCTGAGAGAAACAAGCGGGAGACAAACCGTTTGTTGGAGCGTATTGAGCAGAATATAGCACACCATCAGAGGGCTAACGTGGTGTCACTCAGTGATTTTATCAAATTGCATCCACCCACGTTCCACCACTCCGTCGAGCCTCTCGACGCTGATGACTGGCTTCGCAGTATCTCTCATAAACTGCGTTCCGCGATGGTAGCGGAGGCTGACAAGGTCACCTTTGCTGCATATCATCTTGAAGGCCCCGCCAGTCTATGGTGGGAGAATTATGGAGCTATGCGCCCAGCGGGCCATGTCACTACTTGGGCTGAATTCAGCGAGGCTTTCCGTGAACATCACATTCCGGAGGGTCTCATGGACCGTAAACGTGAAGAATTTTGCAGTTTCACCCAAGGCCGACTTTCTGTGGATGCTTACAGCAGGGAGTTTGGTAATCTCGCACGATATGCAACTGAGGAAGTGTCTACCGATGCCAAGAAGCAAGCAAGGTTCCGTAAGGGCCTTAGTCCTGAGCTTCGCCGCGACCTCCGTCTGCATGAGTGCACATCTTTTTCGAAACTTGTCAACAAAGCCATCAGTGCTGAAACTGGTCAGACTGACTATGACGCAACACGCAAGCATGGCCGTGACATGGGTTCCTCATCCGGTGCTGGTCCTCAGAAGCGCCGCGTGTGGGTACCCAACACTGCCCTGCCACCCAGGTTCACACCGAGGCCATCCTTCCAGGCGCCTCGCCCCGTTCAACAGTCTGCTCCAGCCAAGCCCTATGGGGGTCCAACTAACAATGCTCCTCCATGTACCAGTTCCGTGACTTGTTTCAAGTGTGGGGAATCTGGCCACTATATGCGTGAATGCCCCCAGACCAACCCAAATCAATCTGCTAAAGCTGTTGGCCGTGGCAAGCCGACAGGGAAAGTGTTTCATGCTAAACCGGTCACCGCTTCACGTGGCCATGTCAACTGTATCTCTGCCGAAGAAGCTCAAGAGGATCCCAACGTCGTTCTCGGTACGCTTCTTGTTAATTGCCACCCGGCATCTGTTCTTTTCGATACAGGAGCCTCTCATTCTTTTATATCTGAAAATTATGCTCGCTTGCATAACATCGCATTCGGTGATATGCCAACCTCTATGGTAATCCAAACTCCGGGATCCAAATGGCAAACTTCTAGAGTAAGCCATGGAAACGAAATCCAAGTCGACAGACTTGTTTTCCTTGCATCTTTGATAGCCCTTAAATTTTCAGATATCAATATCATTCTGGGTATGGACTGGATGTCAGCTCATCAAGCCAAAATTGATTCCTTCTCTAGGACTGTTCAACTCACCCATCCTTCGGGGAAGATAGTCAATGTCTTGACCCGAATAGCTAAGCGACAATTATATTCTCTTAACGCCAGCCCTTTGCCAGACCTTGAGGACGTTCCGGTAGTCCGTGACTTCCCGGATGTCTTTCCAGAAGAATTGCCAGGTGTTCCACCTGACAGGGATGTTGAGTTTGTAATAGACCTCATTCCAGGAACCGTTCCGATTGCTAGAAGACCTTATAAGATGGCACCACTAGAACTAGCCGAGCTTAAGAAACAACTCGATGAGTCCTTGAAAAAGGGTTTCATCCGACCTAGCTCATCTCCGTGGGCTTGCCCCGTCCTATTCGTCAAGAAGAAGGATGGTACGGACCGGATGGTTGTAGATTACCGACCTGTCAACTTGGTCACAATCAAGAACAAATATCCGCTTCCCAGGATCAATGACCTGTATGATCAGCTCGCTGGATCCTCAGTCTTCTCCAAGATGGATTTGAGGTTGGGCTACCATCAAATCAAAATCAGAAACGGGGACATTCCTAAAACGGCCTTTGTTACTCGTTACGGCCAATACGAGTACACCGTCATGTCCTTCGGATTAACCAACGCTCCAGCCACCTTTTCTCGGTTAATGAACTCAATCTTCATGGAGTATTTGGATAAATTCGTCGTGGTTTACCTCGATGATATACTCATCTACTCCAAGAACGAGGAAGAACATGCCGAACATCTAAGGCTAGTGTTGCAGAAACTTCGAGAGCATCGCCTTTATGCCAAATTTTCTAAATGTGAATTCTGGTTGCCAGAAGTGACCTATCTGGGTCATGTAATATCTGGTAAAGGTATTGCTGTTAACCCTGAGCGAGTTCAAGCCGTCCTTAATTGGACTCCACCCGAATCGGTCAAGCAAGTTCGGAGTTTTCTAGGCTTAGCGAGCTATTGCCGCCGCTTTGTCGAGAACTTCTCCAAAGTTGCCAAACCTCTAACCGAACTCCTCAAGAAAGATAAGAAGTTCGAATGGACTCCACAATGTGAGCACAGCTTTCAGGAACTGAAAAGACTCCTGACTTCTGCTCCCGTACTGGTACCGCCAGACTTCTCCAAGGACTTCGTTATCTACTGCGACGCCTCGCGACAAGGACTAGGTTGCATTCTCATGCAAGATCGACACGTAATTGCCTACGCTTCACGACAATTGCACCCACATGAGGAGAATTATCCTACTCATGATCTAGAACTTGCAGCCGTAGTCTATGCACTTAAGACCTGGCGACATTACCTCCTCGGTAATCATTGCGAAATATTCACTGATCACCAAAGTCTGAAGTATATTTTCACCCAACCGGATCTGAATCTCAGGCAAAGACGTTGGGTTGAGTTGATCACAGACTTCGACTTAGGAATAACCTACACCCCAGGGAAAGCCAACGTCATGGCTGATGCGCTAAGTCGTAATCTTATTGTAACAACCTGATGTTACAACAAAGTCAACCGCTTCTCCATGAGGAATTCCGGAAGCTTAACCTTCACATTGTTCCTCAAGGATTTCTCTCCACCTTGGTGGCGAAACCTACTCTTACGGATCAAATCATTGCTGCCCAGAAGCGAGATAAGGGAATAGCTAAGATCAAGGAGAACATTGCTAGCGGAGGTGCTAGTTGTTTCTCCACAAATGATCATGGTGTTGTGTACTTTGAGAACCGTCTAGTGGTTCCCAAGAACCAGCATCTACGGCAGTTGATCCTTAAGGAGGCTCATGAATCTCCTCTCACTATTCATCCCGGTAGTACTAAAATGTATCAGGACCTACGCCAGAGGTTCTGGTGGACTAGGATGAAGAGAGAAATTGCTCAGTATATTGCAAATTGCGACGTCTGTCGTCGTGTAAAAGCAGAGCATCAACGGCCTGCTGGCACCCTTCAACCCCTAGCTATTCCTGAATGGAAATGGGATAAAATTGGTATGGATTTCATTACCGGGTTTCCCAGGACCAAGAGAGGGAATAATGCTATTTTCGTCGTGGTCGATCGTCTTTCCAAAGTAGCCCACTTCTTACCTGTTCGTGAGAGTATAACCGCTAGTCAGCTGGCAGATTTGTACATCTCCCGAATAGTGTCTCTCCATGGTGTTCCTTTGGAAATTAACTCGGATCGAGGAAGTCTTTTCACCTCTCGATTTTGGGAAAGTTTCCAAAATGCTATGGGAACCTGTCTTTCCTTTAGCACCGCTTTCCACCCTCAGTCGAGCGGTCAAGTGGAACGCGTCAACCAAATTCTAGAAGACATGCTTCGAGCCTCTGTTATCTCATTCGGAATGGACTGGGAGAAGTGCCTTCTACTCGCCGAATTCGCTTACAACAACAGCTATCAATCTAGCTTGGGTAAAGCCCCTTTTGAAGTTCTCTATGGACGACGATGTCGAACACCCCTTAACTGGTCAGAGACCGGGGAAAGACAATTCTTTGGCCCGGATATGATTCAGGAAGCAGAAGAACAAGTTCGTATCGTTCGTGAAAAGTTGAAAACAGCCCAATCTCGTCAAAAGAGTCAATATGACCGAAAACATAAGGCTATGACTTTCGAGGTTGACGAGAAGGCTTATCTTCGGGTCACCCCTCTGAAGGGAACCCATCGCTTCGGTATCAAAGGCAAATTGGCTCCTCGTTACATTGGACCTTTTCGCATTCTTGCCAAACGAGGAGAAGTTGCCTACCAGTTGGAACTACCTCTGCACCTCTCCAGAGTCCACGATGTCTTCCACGTTTCTCAACTCAGGCGTTGCTTCTCGGATCCTATCCGTGAAGTGGACCACGAAACGCTTGATCTCCAAGATGATCTTACATATCGAGAGTACCCCATTCGTATCCTCGATCAAGCCGAACGTACCACGCGACGTCATAATATCAAGTTCTCAAGGTTCAATGGTCGCACCATTCCGAGGATGAAGCAACTTGGGAAAGGGAGGATCGTCTCGACTCGAGTATCCCGCCTTCTTCCCGGAGGAACCCAAATCTCGGGACGAGATTCTTTTGACTGGGGGTGAGTTGTCACACCCTAGCTAGTCATGCATTAGAGTGTTGCATCATGTTTACTCTTTCATCAAAAACTTGAAATGGGGATCTGTGAAACCCTCAGAACCATTTTGAAAATGACCTAAATAAAAATTTCTCCAAAAGGGTCCAAGAAAATGCTCATGTTGCTCTCTGAAAATATTGGACAGAGATAAAAATCAAACCAATATTTTTAGTGGCTCATGGACATTTATTTTGGGCATTTGGAATAAATGCATAAATATTTGCATTGGAAATATATTAATTATATATATTAATATATGCCCAAATATTATGCCAATTATAAAAGAGCTCTGGAATAATATAAATAGCTCCTGCAAAAATTGGCATAAGTTAAATAAATGATTTAATATATTATTTAAATCAAAACAAATGTCAGAAATTAAAAAACAGAAAAATATATAACAGGAGGAGCTTACCTGGGCTCCTCCACTGTGCGGCCCAGCCAGCTGGCTGGCCCAGCCGGCAGCCGGCCCAGCCCACCTCCCTCCTCTGTCGTCTTCGTCCCGACAGAGGGAGGGGAGTGTGGCCGGCGCGCGCGCGCCACCGCGCCACGCCACCTGCTCGCCTGCTTGCCTGCCCTCCCCTCCTCGCTCGATGCCCTGGACGACGCCACGCCTCTCCCCCTGCTCTCTCTCACTCTCCCCCGGCTCTCCTCTCCTCTCCCTCGCTCTCTCTCTCACACGGCCGAACACCACACTCGCCGCCGTTCGCCACAGCAGCCGTCTCCGGCCACCCCTCGCTCCCCCGACTAGCTCAGAAGCTCCGCCACGACCCCCTCTTCCTCCCCACCGCTCCACAGCTCCCCGGAAGCCCTGCATCGCCGCCACGTCGCCGTTCCCCTCTTCGGGCTCCGATCATCGTCGCCGTCGAATTCGTCGTCTCCGGCGCGTCCCCGAGCCCGCTTCGACGCCCACTGCAACCGCGGTGAGCCCCCGGATCGTTTCCCCCTTCTCCCCTGGTCCCTTTCGACCTCTAGGCCCTAGCCCCACCTTGGCCGAGAGCTCCACGCCGCCGGCGATGTCGCCGTCGTGGCCACGGTCGCCGTAGCGCCCAACCGAGCACACCATCGTGCTCCACACCTCACCAGGAGCACGTAGCACGCACCAACACCTCTTCTAATGCCCTGCAACGTCAATTCCGACCGCACCCGAACTCCGGCAGCCGCAGCCGAGCTCGCCGCCGTCAACTCCGGCCACCCCGAGCCCAACCACCACCACCAATAGACGCGGCTCAACCTCAGCAACACGTAGATGCCTTCCGCCGTCCATTTGGTTGCCGGAATGGCAAAAAGCACTTTCGCCGCCGTCTCGGACCTCGCCGGCGTCAAGTCGCCGGTGGGGTTTGACCTCCCAGGGTCACTGACGCGTGGGCCCTGTCGGCCAGGTGGTTAGATTAGCGCTAAACTACTGTTAGTCAACCCCCCCTGACACTGATAGTGGGCCCCAGCGCCACTAATCCCTAATTAGGATTAATTTAATCCTGTTTAACCCCCCCTGTCACTGACGTGTGGGCCCCACACGTCAGGTTTGACCTCAGCCAGCCGCAGTTGACCACTGACGTCATGCTGACGTCATGCTGGCGCAATAATTATATTTCTGGATTTAATTTAAATCAGGAAATTCCAGAATATTATTTAAACTTCAAAAATTCATAACTTTTATTCTGTAACTCCAAATTGGACAAATTATATATGAAAAATGATCAGAAAAATCCAATCTACCCATCTGTACTATTTTCATGCATGATCAAACAAGTTAAATTGATGTTTTAAGCAGAACAAGGAAAAGCACTTTTAAAAGGCCATGTTTGAATTTGAAATTTGAATCTTTGATTCAAATTTGTTCAAACCCTTCTGGTTCTAGTTGCACTAGCCCAACACACTCATATTGCCATGTTTCATGCATGCATCATATTGTTGCACATTGTTTGGTGATGCTTGTGTATCGATGTCCTTTGCGACAGGTTCTGTCCCCGAGGAGTACCGTGATTACCCTAACGAAGAACCATATCAGTGCATCGAACCATCAGGCAAGCAACCAACCATTTGATCATATCGATACAATCCCATGTTCTCGCTCCTGCTCTCTTTTACTGCATTAAGACAACGCGATTCAAACTGCTGTGTGCTACGGTAGTTGAACCCATTTCCTCTGCATGACCTGTCATTGCCACAGTAACTAGATGAAACCCACTAGCATGTGTAGGAGTTGCTTGAGCCATATGTATGTGTTGTTCCTACCTTGCTATGCCTGCTATGCTTAGAGTCGTGTCAGGTCTGGTTCATCTGGGTGATGGGCTAGAGTGAAATGGTTATGTCGGTAATGAGAGTGGTGTGGTGAACACGATTTGGTAAAGGTATCGATGAGAGGCCATGTAGGAGTACATGGTGGGTTGTTTCATTGAAGCCGACCTTAAGCACTGAGATCTGTATGCGTGATTTAACATACAGCTACTACCATGCATTGGGCCCTGAAATATGACCCCGCTTGACTTCTTATTCACCCTAGCTCTCTGTCCAGGAGTTGCAAGTAGTTTCTGGTGTTTGTAGCCTACTGGAGGCCGTGGACAGCGCTGACCGTAGGGGTGGGCTGTGATGCGGTAGGTACGTGGCCGGGTGTACCGAATACCCGTTAGGTATCTCGGGAACCCTGTTCACATCGTTCGGGGCCGTATGGGAAACCTCGGCCGGACTCCCTGCGGATGGAACCTGAATAGGCGATAAACCTGGACTAGAGGCTTAAGTGTTTAGGTAGGTCGTGGTCTACACCCACGTCGGCTTTCGCTTGAAGTCTGCCGAGCACATGTCGTGTGCAGACGCTAAGTGGTGGAAACATGTATGAAGAAGTACACCCCTGCAGGGTTATCATAATCTATTCGAATAGCCGCGTCCGCGGTAAAGGACTACTTGGTTGCCTATACAGTTCATAGACAAGTAAATGGAAACTGTTAAAAGCCTCAAGATAAGTGTGAGTGCCGAGGATGGCTCTTCCGTAGGAAGACGGAGGTGGATCCTCGGTAGTGTATCGAATTGGTGAGTAGTGGACTCGTGTGCGCAAAACCATTTCAAGTTGGAGTATCGTAGGATAGCCTAGCCAAGAGTCAAAGCTGGCTTGCTGCAATAACTCCACCAACCCTTCTTGAAACTATGCATGTATGTAGGATCTGATGTAAGTCTTGCTGAGTACCTTTGTACTCATGTTGCTATAATCTACATTTTTTACAGAAGACGCTGCAACCCCTTCTGATGGGTTCTATGTAGACGTTGACATCAACGAGTAGGCTAAAGACCCAGGTGGTGACCCTGAGCTTGTGATGGACCACGTAGTATAGCTAGGCTTTCCAAGCCTCTTTTATTTTATTAGTTGTCTGTACTCAGACAAGTTACTTCCGCTGCTGGTTTGTATGACTGTATGACTTGAATGTGGGGTCGTGAGACCCGTACCTTTGTGTATGCTATGTATGGCTCCCTGAGCCTTAAATAAAGTACTTGTGTCGTAGAGTCATGTTGTGATGCTTCGTTGTATTTACACATATCGAGCATATTGTGTGTATGATTGAAATGCTTGGTATGTGTGGGATCTGACTATCTAGTTGTTTATCTTTAGTAGCCTCTCTTACCGGGAAATGTCTCCTAGTGTCACCGCTGAGCCATGGTAGCTTGCTACTGCTCTGGAACACCTAGGCTGGCCGGCATGTGTCCTTCTTCGTTCCTGTGTCTGTCCCTTCGGGGAAATGTCACGCTTTGAGTACCGGAGTCCTGTTAGCCCGCTACAGCCCGGTTTACCGGAGTCCTGCTAGCCCAGTGCTACAGCCCGGACCCACTTGCTGATGACCGACACGTTCGAAGCTGGGTCATGGATGCCTGTCCCTGTAAGTCTGTGCCACTTTGGGTTTACGACTAGTCATGTCAGCCCGGGCTCTTTATCATATGGATGCTAGCGACACTATCATATACGTGAGCCAAAAGGCGCAAACGGTCCCGGGAAAAGGTAAGACGACACCCGTGGGGATACCGTGCGTGAGGCCGCAAAGTGATATGAGGTGTTACCAGCTAGATCGATGTGACATCGAGTCGGGGTCCTGACAGAGCCAGGGCGAGAAGGTATGACATATGCATAATCCCTTGTCTCGCAATATTATTTGAGAAAGAATTTTTAGCTAACTAGCTGCAATTACGTAAGTTCCCCGCATTAGTTGAATATCATTTAGTGATAACTCCCAGCTTCAAATTTTTCTAGTAGAATCTCGTGGTAAAGCATGTTTTTGTCCCAATAATTAGTTAAAGAAAACATAGGGGTTTGAATTGTCAAAGAGAACGAGTACTCAAGTAGTTCAACTCCATATGTTGAATTTGATCGACTTGATATCACCTATCAATAGAGTTACTTGGAGGAACGGATATTTAAAGTGATTGAGGTTATGCCAAAACTTATTTTTGATACTAAGATCATGGAGTGGTTTCACGTCCTGTTTCTATATGCTGAGATAAAAAATTAGCGTAACTTATTTTTGTAACTAAGATCATGGAGTGGTTTCACGTCCTGTCATGAATTTGGAGATTGCGTGGTAAATGATCAACCTTCTCTAGTGAATAAGATCACTGATCGCTGAGCTCGAAAGAGATAATCATGTCACAAAGAATTGTAGTTCCAAGGAGTAACAATAGAGAGAAGTGTTTGAAATGCATGACTAGGAGGTAATAGTGGGGTAAATGGAAAACTTGAGTTCTCTATTGTCTTTGTGTCTGAAACCCCCTAATGCTTTTGAATAATGAGTTTGAATTGAAATATTCATCTAGAAAGAAATGCTCTCACTTGCCTAAACACTTCGTTAGCAAAGAAAATTTGGTTTGAGAAATTATAACTAGTGATAAGAGACTACATGTGGGTAGGCAACGAGCTTACAGTGTTCCATAGGACTGCAGGCGCTCACATAAGCGTTCGTATGGACTGCCATCAGCTCCACCACATCTATACAAGGAACTTTCATAAAGGACCCAAGGGGAGAGGACAACCCTAGTCGCCGCCACAACACCAGAACAGGAGAAGGGAGGATCTGAAGAACTTTAGAAGATCTTCTTAGTCTTTGTTTCTTTCATTTTGGAGTATTGATGACAAACATGGTTGAGGGACCAATGTGTTTGTGAGAATTGCACGATAACACAGGTATTAGTCCCTCATTGATTTGATTGACCTACCAGAGATGACCCCTAAAAATGTATGAAGACATTGAAGACAATGGTTGTTCATGAAGACATTCATCTTGAAGATAATGACGTGTGAAGACATTCACTTGAATACTATGCAGTCAAAGACATAGTTTCTTTCGTAGTTTCCTTTTCTTCTTTATTGAGTCATAGGAACCACCGTACTGTTAAGTGGGTCCAAGTGAACAAAGTCAGATGACTGAAGTGATGCTCAACCAAAATCCTATGTCTTCGAGCTAAGACAATGAGAGCAAATCTTATCCAGAGTTGGATGAGTCAGATTTGCTTGTAGCCCATGTCAAGCTGTCACGTGTGTTTGAAATCTGACCGTTGGACATGTGCCGGTTCCTAAGTGACCAAGGGTCATTTCGGACATATCATGTCAGGTTGCCTCTTGGCTATAAATAGCCCACCCCCTACACCATAAATTGGTGGTTGCTTAGAGTTAGTGCATGACTTTTGTCGTTGGAGAGCAACCCACCTCCGAAGCCTTTGAGAGAGAGATCCTTGCGAGGACAAAGCCCAAAACACCCAGAGCCAAAGAGTGTTAGGCATCACTGAAGTCTTTCTGTCCGCGTGACCTGAAGACTTGTTACACTTGAGGATTGTGCATCCTCTAGCCAGTTAGGCGTCACGTTCTGAGGATCCAAGAGTCATTGTGGATCGCCAGTGAACAGAGTCTGTGAAGGTTTGGAAGTCTACCTTGAAGAGTTACCAGAGTAATTGGGTGACGACTGTGTGTCCTTATCTCAAGGGGAATAAGGTGAAGACACAGTCTTCTGAGTTCAATCTCAGCCTCCCTAACCAGATGTACAGTTGTCACAACAACTGGAACTGGTGTACCAAATCCTTATCTTCACCAAGCTATCGGTTTTATCCCCTATCTCCTTTACATTTCAGTTTGTCTTCATGAAGTCATTGCTTGCTTGCCTGATATGTTTGTCTTCACTGTGTGAAGACTATTACCTGTTTCGATTCATTCTATCTTCCATTATGATCCATTCTACCTAGCTAGCTGCTATTAGTGTTCGAGCTTTCACTATATAACGTACTTGACTATGGCTTGTCTAGTGTAGTTCATCTTCCACTTCATATTATAAAGGTTCATATCAATAGTTTGTCTCCAAGACCTCGTGTTTTGAAGACTTCCATAAAAATCGCCTATTCACCCCCCCCCTTAGCCGATAACTAGCACTTTCAATTGGTATCAGCGCAAGGAGCTCCCTTGTTCTGTGCGATTCAGTTAACCACCTGGAGTTTTAGCTATGTCGACTACAGGGATAATCAAGGTCTCCACTGTGCAGCCTTTCCTCGGGTTCGTAGAGTCGGGTTTCCCGTTTACCCACAATGGAGGAGCCTCCCCCACCAGCCAAAGCATGCACTGATTACCCCTACTGGAAGAATAGGATGCGCATGCATCTTGAAGCCATTGACATTGACCTCTGGTATGTCGTCAAGACAGGCGTTCCCAAGGTTGGTGAAGGTGTCACCGCTGCTGATGTCAAGAGGTTTGCGCAACTGGACTCAACCGCCAAGAACATCATCTATGGTCATTTGACCAAATGAAGTATGGTCGTGTGAGTGCACTGGAAATTGTGAAGTTAGTCTGGGACTGGCTGTCCAAGGTGAACGAAGGTGTCTCAACTCAGAGAGACTCAAGGATTGATGTTCTTCGCAATCTCTTCAACCGCTTCAAGAGGAATGACAACGAAAATGTCTAGCTCACGTTTGACCGGCTCACTGATATCACAAATGAGCTTCACGCTCTTAGAGCCACTGAGATCACCAAGCATGAATGTGTGAAGAAGCTTCTGAGATCACTTGACAGCTCATTTGACAACTTGGCCCTGATGATACAAGAACGTCCTGACTTCAAAGAATTTGATCCGTTTGATATACTTGAGATGCTCAACACACACGAGTTCCAGCTATCTGAGAAGAGAGATATCTATGGCCGCAACTATGGCCGAACCCGTGCTTTGAAGGCAAAGGTTGCTTCCTCATCTGAAGAAGAATCTGACGGCAGTTCTGGTGATCCTGAAGACATTGGCAAAGAGCTAGCAATGCTTGTGAGAAAGTTCGAAAATTTCTCCAAGAAGAATCGCTTTGGAAAGTCTTCAAGATCCAGCTCAAGAAATTATGAGGCTTCCTCTCGTGACTACAAGAAGAGAACATGCTACAAATGCAAGAAGCCATGCCACTACATATCGGAGTGCCCACAATGGGACAAGGAATCTAATAAGAAGACGAAGAAGAAGAAGAAGAAGAAGAAGAAGAAGAAGAAGAAGAAGAAGAAGAA
>NC_041385.1:165624256-165626726 GCF_002162155.2 Triticum dicoccoides | reverse complement strand
GAAGAAGAAGAAGAAGAAGAAGAAGAAGAAGAAGAAGAAGAAGAAGAAGAAGAAGAAGAAGAAGAAGAAGAAGAAGAAGAAGAAGAAGAAGAAGAAGAAGAGCAAGAAGAAGAAGAAGAAGAGCAAGAAGAAGAAGAGCAAGGAATATGATTCTAATGACAAGAAGAAGAAGAAATCTTCAAAGTGTTCATCAAAGATTTCATCTCACAAGAAGAGCTCATCTGGCAAGGCTCGTGCATTTATTGGCAAGGAGATGGATTCAGATGATGAGTTCGCTTCTGAGGAGGCGGAGGTGGTGTCTGAGGAGGAATCTAATTCAGGCGTGGCAAGCCTGGCTCTAGCTTTAGCATTCGTCGCCAAGTCCATCTTCAACACTGAAGACAATTGTCAAGCCGCCGAAGCTGAAGCCGATGATGAGGATGACTCTACTCCAACCTACTGCTTCATGGCACGAGGTGCCAAGGTAAACTCACATGATGCTTTCAAACCGGCGAAGATGACTCTGAATGTGCATCCAAACCTAGCTATAAGACACTTGGTAAAATAGGTTGCTAGACAAAAGCGATGACTTGTTGAATGAGGAAATGAATCAAACTCATTCCTTAATTGAAGACATTAAAAATCTTCATGTTAAGTACGAGGAACTTGAAATTCGTCATGAAACACTCTCAGCCACTCATGAGAAGCTTTCCTATGATTATCTTCAAAGGAAGCAAGATCTTGAGAAACTGAGAGCGTCTCATGAAGATCTTCAGAAGGATAACGATTCACTACTGGCTCAACAGATCAGTTCCGCTCAGGAAGACTTTGTGCCACCATGTTTAAAATGTCTTGAGCGAGATAATGTTGTCCCTGTTGCTAAATGTTCTACCACCTCTAATATTCCAATATCTTCAACTACTAATGTGGTAACTAACCCATCCACTAAGGATGCCACTACTATTGCTGATGAGAATGCTAGGTTGAAGACATTGGTTGAAACAGACATGTACAAAAGCCTCAAAGGGCATCATACACTATGCTATGTCCTCAAGAAACAGATTCTGAACCGAAACCCTATGAAAGAGGGTGTTGGTTTCGAAAGGAAATTGAATGTTGATGGTTCTTACTGGAAGCCCGAGCAGTACCCCAAAACCACATGGGTGGCTGCTAAGGATCCTTCAGTGGACCCATCCACCTTATCTGGTACTTGTGCTAACCCCATTATCATTGATGAATTCTTTGACGCCAATTATAAGATGTTTAAGAATCAGAATGGTGAAGTGTTTGCCAGGTTTATTGGTACTAACTGCAGGAACGGGCCACCTTTGAAGATCTGGGTGCCCAAAAGTTGTCTTGAGAAGCTTCCTGTGAATGTCATCATGACACCACCCGGGAAGAAGACAAACCCGAGACCAAAGGTGTCATATGGATGAAAGGCTTCATACAAACAGAGCGCCTCACAAGGTCACCCTAACGCCAATGTTTTGCAGGGAAACCATCATCAGACTCATGAATATGAGCGTGTTTCTTCTAATCACTATGTTCACAAAACAAAGAACTTTTCTATGTATTCTTATGAGTATTATTTGTTGGAAATATGCCCTAGAGGCAATAATAAATTAGTTATTATTATAGTTCCTTGTTCATGATAATCATTTATTATCCATGCTATAATTGTATTGACCGGAAACTCAAATATATGTGTGGATACATAGAAAACAACATCTCCCTAGTAAGCCTCTACTGGACTAGCTCATTGATCAAAGATGGCCATGGTTTACTAGCCATGGACATGAGTTGTCATTTGATAACGGGACCCAAACTATGAACGTAGCATATGATCGCATCAAGTTTATTGCTATCGTTTTTCTGCATGTTAAGTATATGTTCTTATGACCATGAGATCATGCAACTCACTAACACTGGAGGAGTGTCTTGTGTGTACCAAACGTCGCAACATAATTGGGTGACTATAAAGGTGCTCTACAGGTATCTCCGAGGGTGTCTGTTGTGTTGGCATGGATCAAGACTAGGATTTTTCACTCCGTATGACGGAGAGATATCTCAGGGCCAACTCGGTAATAGAACATCACAATAAGCTTGCCAGCAATGTGACCAATGAGTTAGTCATGGGATCTTGCATTACGGGATGAGTAAAGAGACTTGTCGGTAACAAGATTGAACTATGTATGGAGATACCGACGATCGAATCTTGGGAAAGTAACATACTAATGGACAAAGGGATCTGCATACGAGTTTAGTTGAATCCTTGACATCAAGGTTCGACCGATAAGATCTTCATAGAATATGTAGGAACCAATATGGGCATCCATGTCCCGCTATTGTTTATTGACCGTAGAGTTGTCTTGGTCATGTCTGCATAGTTCTCGAACCCGGAGGGTCTACACACTTAACGTTTGGTAGCAGTATAAGTATAGTTGAGTCATTATGGTGGTTACCAAAGGTTGTTCGGAGTCCAGTAGGCCCG
>NC_041385.1:165592284-165623788 GCF_002162155.2 Triticum dicoccoides | reverse complement strand
CGAACGGTATTGGAGTCCAGAATTGTTCCGGGAGTACCGGGTGATGACCAGCGTCACCAAAAGGGGTTTCGGGGGGGGGGGAGTGTTGGGGGCCCCATGGGCCAAGGGGAGGGGGCAAACTAGCCCACTAAGGGGCTGAGCGCACCCCATCTCACGTAACCAGGAGGGTTGGGGGCGCCCCCTAGGGCTTCCCACCTCCTAGCTTGCGGGGCAAGTGATAACTCACAAGTATAGGGCATCGCAACAGTTTTCAAGGGTAGAGTATTCAACCCAAATTCATTGATTCGATTCAAGGGGAGCCAAAGAATATTCTCAAGTATTAGCAGTTGAGCTGTCAATTCAACCACACCTGGATAACTTAGTATCTGCAGCAAAGTATTTAGTAGCAAAGTAGTATGATAGTAACGATAACAATGGCAAAAGCAACAGTAGCAGTTTTGTAGTAATTGTAACAGTAGCAACGGTAAAGTAAATAAGAAAATCACAATATGTGAAAAGCTCGTAGGCATTGGATCCGCGATGGATAATTATGTCGGATGTGATTCCTTATGTAATAGTTATAACATAGGGTGACACAGACCTAGCTCCAATTCCTCAATGTAATGTAGGCATGTATCCCGAATATAGGCATACGTGCTTATGGAAAAGAACTTGCATGACATCTTTTGTCCTACCCTCCCGTGGCAGCGGGGTCCTAGTGGAAACTAAGGGATATTAAGGCCTCCTTTTAATAGAGTACCGGACCAAAGCATTAACACATAGTGAATACATGAACTCCTCAAACTACGGTCATCACCGGTAAGTATCCCGATTATTGTCACTTTGGGGTTAACGGATCATAACCCATAATACGTGACTATAGACTTGCAAGATAGGATGAAGAACTCACACATATTCATGAAACCATAATAGGTTTAGATCATAAATCATAGCACTCGGGCCCTAGTGACAAGCATTAAGCATAGCAACGTCATAGCAACATCAATCTTAGAACATAGTGGATAATAGGGATCAAACCCTAACAAAACTAACTTGATTACATGGTAAATCTCATCCAACCCATCACCGTCCAGCAAGCCTACAATGGAATTACTCACGCACGGCGGTGAGCATCATGGAACTGGTGATGGAGGATGGTTGATGATGACGATGGCGATGAATCCCCCCCTCCGGAGCCCCGAATGGACCCCAGATTAGCCCTCCCGAGAGAGATTAGGGCTTGGCGGTGGCTCCATATCATAAAACGCAATGAATCTTTTTCCCTGATTTTTTCCTCCGTGAAAGCAAATATATGGAGTTGGAGTTGAGGTCGGTGGACGTCCAGGGGGCCCACGAGGTAGGGGGCATGCCCCCCACCCTCGTGGACAGGGTGTGGGCCCCCTGACGCTGAATCTTTCGCCAGTATTTTTTATTAATTCTGAAAAGTTTCTCCATGAATTTCCAGGTCATTCCAAGAACTTTTATTCCTGCACAAAAATAACACCATGGTAGTTCTGCTGAAAACAGCGTCAGTCTGGGTTAGTTCCATAGAAATCATGCAATTTAGAGTCCAAAACAAGGGCAAAAGTGTTTGTAAAAGTAGATACAATGGAGACGTATCAGCTCCCCCAAGCTTAAACCTTTGCTTGTCCTCAAGCAATTCAGTTGACAAACTTAAAGTGATAAAGAAAAACTTTTACAAACTCTGTTTGCTCTTGTTGTTGTAAATATGTAAAGCCAGCATTCAAGTTTTCAGCAAAGATTATGAACTAACCATATTCCAAATAACACTTAGGTCTCATGTTTACTCATATCAATGGCATAATCAACTAGCGAGCAATAATAATAAAACTCGGATGACAACACTTTCTCAAAACAATCATAATATGATATAACAAGATGGTATCTCGCTAGCCCATTCTGAGACCGCAAAACATATTTGCAGAGCACCTTTAAAGATCAAGGACTGACTAAACATTGTAATTCATGGTAAAAGAGATCCACTCATAGTTATACCCAATATAAACTAATAGTAATGCATGCAAATGACAACGGAGCTCTCCAGCGGGTGCTCAACATAAAAGTAAATAGATAGGCCATTCGCAAAGGGAAGCAGGGATTTGTAGAGGTGCCAGAGCTCGATTTTGAAATGGAGATAAACAACATTTTGAGCGGTATACTTTCACTGTCAACATAACAACTATGAGATCTCGATATCTTCCATGCTACACACATTATAGGCGGTTCCCAAACAGAATGGTAAAGTTTATACTCCCCTCCCACCAACATTCATCAATCCATGGCTTGCCCGAAACAACGGGTGCCCCCAACTAACAACAATCTTGGGGGAGTTTTGTTTGCATTTACTTTGATTTGATTTGAGCATGGGACTGGGCATCCCGGTTACCAGCCATTTAACCATGAATGAGGAGCGGAGTCCACTCCTCTTGAGAATAAACCAGCTAACATGGAAGATACAGACAACCCTAGTTGATACATGAGTTGTTCGAGCATACAAAACAGAATTTCATTTGAAGGTTTGGAGTTTGGCACATACAAATTTACTTGGAACGGCAGGTAAATACCGCATATAGGAAGGTATGGTGGACTCATATGGAATAACTTTGGGGTTTATGGAGTTTGGATGCACAAGCAGTATTCCCGCTTAGTACAGGTGAAGGCTAGCAAAAGACTAGAAAGCGACCAACTGAGAGAGCGACAACAGTCATGAACATGCATTAAAATTAATCAACACCAAGTGCAAGCATGAGTAGGACATAATTCACCATGAACATAAATATCGTGAAGGCTATGTTGATTTTGTTTCAACTACATGCGTGAACATGTGCAAAGTCGAGTCACTCAATTCATTCAAAGGAGGATACCACCCTTTCATACCACATCACAACCATTTTAATAGCATGTTGGCACACAAGGTAACCATTATTAGCTCCTAGCTAATTAAGCATGGCATAAGCAACTGTAATCTCTAATTGTCATTGCAAACATGTTTATTCATAATAGGCTGAATCAGGGACGATGAACTAATCATATTTACAAAAACAAGAGAGGTCGAGTTCATACCAGCTTCTCTCATCTCAACCAGTCCATCATATATCATCATTATTCCCTTTCACTTGCACTACCGAACAGTGTGTATAATAATAATAGTGCACGTGCATTGGACTAAGCTGGAATCTGCAGGCATTCAATTCAAGGGAGAAGACAAGTTATATGGGATCTTGGTTAAATCAACAATCATGCATATGAGGGCCACAAAACATTTTCATTATGGTCTTATCCTCTCAACCCCCAAAGGAAAGAAAAGAAATAAACTATTTACAAAGGAAAGATCCCAACAAGAAAAAGAAGAATGAGAAATCTTTTTGGGGTTTCTTTTAATTACTACTACTACAGCGTGGAAAGTAAACTAACTATTTTTTTGGTTTTTCTTAAGGTTTATCAAACACACAAGAAGGCGGCTAGAAAAAGAAATTAAACTAGCATGGATAGTACAATGAAAGAGTATGAGCACCAACGACTAGAATGAGTGTGTGAACATGAATGCAATGTCGGTGAGACATACGTACTCCCACAATCTTAGGCTTTTGGCCTAAGTTGGTCTAGGGCCAAGGGTAGCCTGACTGATATCCAAAGTTGTAACTAGGGTCATACTGAGATGCAACAACCATTGCCTCCTGAGCTGCAGTATGGAGGCGAGCTGCTTCCATCCTCCTCTCGTACTCGTTTGCCTCCTCCTTGGTTATAACATATCTTCCTTTTTCCTGATAATCAAAAAGGGCAGGAGCAGGGAGAGTAATATGGACAGCGTGGCATCTGTCAAAGATTAGTCGATACTGGAGGAATTGTTCATTCCTCTCAACAAAATGATGACTAACCATGGCATTATAATATAAATAAGCGAGAAGCAACTCCCTATCATTTTCATGTGGAGGTATACCAAGATAATTAGCCACACGGGTCACATAACTTCCTCCAAACAAGTCTCCAACTAAACCATTATTATGCAACCTACGTGCAACAATTTCACCCAAGTTGTATTCTATCACACCCTAATTTTCATGCCGCTACACTTAAGCTAACAATCAGGATAAAATGTGGTTCAACAAAAACTTTTGAGTGTTTTGGACCTTGCCTTGATTGGTTTTTGTCTATTGTTTGCAAGTGCTCTAAAAATAAAATAAATCCTCCAACTCTTATACTCCTTCTCCTTGATCCAAAACCTTTCCCAATGATCATGACATGTGTGTAGGACATAAAAATAATTTCCTGCAAAAAGATTTTGGCCAAAAAGTATTTTCTAAAATTAGTTTTTCAAAAACCCCTGAATTGAGGTTTGCACTGCAAGTACTTAATTAAGGGCAGTAAAACTCTTTCCAAAAATATATTTGAATCCTATTAGATGTAGGACTCCCATAAACCACAAAGAGATAATTTTGAAAGTTATTTTACTATTTTATTTAAAAGCTTTTTCTTAAGCCCAGAAATGGTCTTTAATAGGGAAAAAATTATTCTATTGTTTTAAAAATATTTGACAAATATCAGGGAAACTCAGTGGACATATATTGTCCATATATAAGAGTTTCAACACATGGTCATGTTCAACATATTGGCCAAATCCCTCAAAAACCCTTTCTAGATATTTCAAGCTTTTGAAATATTTACAAAGGAAATATTCTCCATAAATTCCAAGAAAATTCTATCATGTCACATATGACATTTTTGATGATCTTGACAAGTATCATGTCATGGACAATAGTATAACCCCATGAAATCCCCTCAAAACCATTTCTGTCCATTTTGAAGTTTGAGCAACTTTGCATTGCCAAACATGTCCAAATGTTCTCAAACCTTGTGAACATGCTCCAATGGTCTAATAATTCATCTAGACCAAATGGAACAACTTGGCGAACAAGTTAACTTGATCAAAGTGCCCCAAAACCCTTCCTGCCCAGAACCAAATTTGAACAACTCTACATTGGAAACTTTCTCCTTTTGATCCCAACTTTTGTGGGAATTTTCAGAACCTCAAATTATGACACTACACCGAGTGGTGCATCAAGGAGAACTGATTTGCATGACTAAATCTTGGTAAAGACATTCCTGCTAAATTCTAGGGTTTACCAATGTTGCATTGTCAACTTCCTCCAAATGAGCTCCAACTTGGTGATCAACCTCAATTATGTGTGACACTTGATCCTGTTAATTCTCATGCCAAGTGGAGTTAATTTGCTTGCCCAAATTTGCATCAAACACCTTCTATCACTTTTCAAAAATCACCATTTTGACCACTTACACTATTCTCCTTGAGCCCAACTCTTTACCAGAGCTTAACCTAGTCACCTTTTACCTCCAGTAACTCCCCCCCTTCAACATCTCAATTATTTGGGGGTGAAACCCTCACTTTCTCTCTCTGGACAGCCTCTTTCTTTCTCTTCTTCTACCTCTCTCCTATCCTACTGGCTCACCAGGGCATCCAAGGCCACCACCCATTTGTTTACTCCTACCCTGACCCCCTAGACACTAGTGTCCATGCCCTGGGCGCCAAAAAGATGCCAATGCCAGCCATATGCGTGCTCTGGAGCGCGCTATAGTGCACCAGGGCACTGTAGCCGCGTCCTGCCCGAGGCTTCTGACCACCTAGGGCCTTCCCCTTGTGTCCCCCGAGGCCGCCTCGGCGTCCGGGATAGGCAAGACGGTCGGCCCCCTCCTCCTTCTCCCTCCTCCTGCCTCCTCTCGCACGCGCACCGGCCGCCCGAGCGCTCCAATGGGCAGCCTCACATGCGCGATGCTCTGGCCCTTCCCCGCTATCTCTCTTCTCTCCCCTCGCCCTAGACCAACCCCACGAGCACCCCAGACACGCACACGCGTGCCCCCGTGGCCTCCAGCAATGGCTAGAAGCTCGCGGGCGCATGAGCCATGGTGCACCTCGCCCCCTTCTATTTAAGGGTTCCCGAGGCCTCCCTCTGGATCCCCTTCGCCCTCTCTCACTTCCAGTGACCCCCTGGACCAATCCAACTCTCTCCCCGTGCCCTCCATCCACCTCCATGGCCGGAGCCGAGCCGCCGGACTTCGGTTAAATTCGTGCCAACCCGAGCCCCTCCTCTCCACCTCATGGCCTCAGATCATCTCCACCACCATCATGCATATCTCCCCCGCTTCATTTCGTCCTCTCTGCGGCTGCAGCGCCATGCCCCAACCTCACCGTCGCCTCCGTCCGCCACGGTTGATGCACCGCTCGCATCTCGCCACCCCAGCTGTCGTGGCGCACCTCGGCGGGTGCGTCACGCTCTCCTGAACCCGCCGGTATGCCGGGCATCGCCGGAGGTGGCCTGTGCCACCGGAGCCCATGCTCGCAAGCGTTCAGCCCTGCCTCCCCTGCCTCGCCTCTGTTCGAGAGCGGGAGGTGGGGGATGAACATGACATGTGTGTCCCGCGCGTCAGCGGCATAGTGGGGCGGGCCCATGAGTTAAGTGGACACGTTTTTGCTGCGGGCCGTTTCCCTGCAGCAAAAGCGTAAACCTTGACGGCGCCTTCGACGTGGCCCTTCCCGCGCGCAGCTGAGCCACTGGGCCGGCCCAGTGGCGATCCCTCGCCCGATGCGTGTTTTAGGTATAAGCCTAAACCTTTCCTTTTTTCCTTTTATTTTGAACTCGTAAAATCCGTAATAAATTCATTTTAACTCCAAATTTGATGATTCAAATTTCTAGTGACTCCATAAATCATGATCTACCTATTGGTGCAACATCCACATTTTTCCAGAGAGTTTTTCTTCACAAACATTTATCAAATCCTATTTTTCCTATTCCTGTGATGAACTTTAGAAAATCACAGAGAGATCAAAATTGATCCAAATGCCATGATTCAAATTCCTAGATGCTTCTAAGTTCATAACTTAGTTTATGAACATTTTTTCTTAATACTTTCTATACCCCCACAATATAATGAGCCATTTCTTCATATTTGTCAACTTTGCAAATTCATAGGGAATTCATTTGAACTCCAATCCCAATGAAGCCACTCTGGTTATTTTTCATATAACCAGAGAAGTCCTAGAAAAGTCCAACTCATATTTTTAGAGCACTTTTATTTCCTGCCTTGTTGTGTTGCTTATTATGGTTGCTTTCGATGATAGTTGACGAAGTAGACGAAATACTCGGAGTTGGACCAGAGATATTTGAAGACCTCGAAGACTTTGTTAAAACAGGCAACCAGCCCTTTGACCATGTCTATGAAACCCTTTTTATGCATGTCATATAGCACCATATTGTTGTTGCAACGGAATCATGATGAGGTGGTATCCACTTTGAAGGTTGCCACCATACTTCCTCGTTGATACTTGCATTGTGCATGACCCTACCTTCTTATGAGGGTTATGACGGTGGGAGTAGATAGGATGCTAAAGTAGTGCTACGCAAAAAGGGACGGGAATATGCATGGTGATGGAGACAAAGTATTTTCAAAAGACTTTTTCGAAAACCCCGTCGGGTGACACTTATGCCCGAGGGAGATGATGAGATGGGTAACCACTTGATGACGAAGTGGTGTACCGAGGCAAGTGTGTGTGTCGTTTTCGAAAACGGATTAGATTTAAGATTTGATGACTGTCCCAACCTTACATGTGCAACCACTCTACCCTTATATGGGAAAGGGCATTATTGGTTACCTAGGTCGATACTAGCTTTGAGCCCGCATTACTAGTGACGGGGGAGAGTTGGTGCTTTCTCTCGGGATGGGGTCGTGCCAGGTAGGGCGGCCATGACTGTCTTTACAGGGAACCGGATACACCGTTGTGTCCCCTCTCGGATGTTACGATCTCGAGTGAGTCTCGTATGATGTACATCGTGAGGATACGGAACAACGAGTGGACTCCTTGTTAGTGTCGTCTAGGGAAAGGTAGTGATCGGGTGCTTACCCCGGGTACTTGAGGTATCGCGGGTCGTGGATGACACGGAAGTTCCCCGGATCTTGTGGGTAAAGTGTGCAACCTCTGTAGAGTGTAAAACTATTCGAATAGTCGTGTCCACGGTCAAGGACAGTTGGGCGGTGCTGCTTAAACTACGTCCAGAGTTTTACAACCGTGTGTGTGAGTTGATAAAACTACTTGGGTCAAGTCAAAGGACTTGACATGATTGAGTTGGGTTGGTGCCCATCTATTTATGTATATATCTGTAACCTATCCTCATGGTTACTTTAATTCTCCTGATGCATGTCTTACAAGTTGTTGAACATGTCATTGCACTCAAAACTAGCTTTCTGCAAAAATTTACCTATATCATGCATTGTTACATCTTGAGCCAAAACATGGGTTGCTTGCGAGTACATTCAAAGTACTCATTGGCTTGCCACTGGTTATTTTATTGACTAGGCATGAAAGAACAAGATATGATGAAGAATACTTCGGCGATGAACATGCGAGCTAGGACGCTTCCCAGTCAGAATGCCTGTAGGGTTAAGGCACATGGCATGGGTCCAAGTTATCGACGAAGATTTCCGCTGCAATGTTATACTCAAGACATGACCATAATGGTCCTACTTGTGTAATACGGTACGTATGGATGTAAGCCTCTTGTTATTCAGCTTTTGTGTGTTCAGTGAGCATTGATCTCTGGGATCACTGTACACGTGCATTCGGTGATCTCGACTTATGAGTCGGGGTCCCCACAGAGCTGGTATCAGAGCCATCCTGACTGTAGGAAGCCTTAGTTAGCATGGTCATTAGTTAGGGTAAAACTATTTCCAAAACTACTACTAGTTTTCCAAAACTATCTATACTTCTCTTCCCTTCTCAGTTTTTCGAAAACTAAGATATACTTTCCTCTTCCGTTTCAAAATTTAATGGTCGCTAGAATCCTTATGCCCTGACCACTGAATTCCTTGAAATCCTCGTGGATAATCTAGAAGGAAGATGCCTTGCCAGAAGTTCACCCACATCTCCTAAACACAAGATTGGCGACATCACAACAAGACGATACCAACAGAAGATACATCCTCAAGGAATGAGGACCTGAAGACCCAGGAGATGGTGACACCCTTGACACTGCCCCAAGACGATGCAACCTTAGCCTACGACGATCAGGGCATAGGGTATGCAATATCATGATATACATCGCTAATAGGGTAACCCTGTCACTATCGTTGTTGTATCGGCAACCACCGGTGGATGAGAACCTAGCCATTTGGTCCGCCTCACTATAGTGAGCAGGAGAACGGTTCTCCTCATCCCCGCTCTTGGTGTTGATGTTTTCATCAACGTAACCGACATGATGGACCTCTGTTATGCCTTGATAATGTCATTGCATAAAGGATTACCTACTTGGTACCATCGACAGCTTAGAAGACAAAAAGGGATCGTCGTGATTAAGAAGACAATAGAAGACCAAATCAATGCCAGTTACGAGGAGCCACCTTCACCCCATCACTTCAACAGGCGAGAAGTTGCTGAAGACTCTTCAGGCTCAACCTGGATCGTTCCGTCAAAGAACTACAGGAGACATAGCGACACCTGAGGAAAACTCCGAAGACTGCATGAGGCACAAGGCACGACTACTGCGTCCGAGAACCCCTAGGGTAGGATGAGTCGTGTACCCCCTATGCGCAGTCGAGCCCGTATGGTAGTTCGAATAGAACCATGTTGAGTGTTGCTTGTTTTTATTTGTTTGTGTTTTGATATAGGTCGCACTTTTGCCCTAGGCAACAAGTATGCGACTATATCACCTTCCTTACCTTGCTTTTTCTGTTTGGCCCTTTTTGCACCTGTTTGTTTGCACTTGCACTATAGAACCCCCTTTAGGCATTCCCCTCCTCTATGCTACTTTTCCCTCTCATCTCTTTCCTCAACTGAAGACAAGCAAGACAATATGCAACAAGGATTCCACCTCGGCGACCAACAAGCACTGAAGACTTTTGCTACAACCTCCTCGACCAAGTATAACCCCGTATGTTTACACCTCAAGATTAGAAACCCATTCCTAGACCCTTCGAGACTTCATAAGATACCCCAGCTCGAATCCTTAACCATGTGCTTAACCCACAAAACTGCAAGAGAACCAGCTAAGCCTCCGTAACCTTGCACTGGGTTCATTAGGGAACTAGTGGACATAGTGAATGAGCACATTATCTTCCTAAGATAGCACCAGAACTGACGATGCCATAGGGAGGACCAATCTGAGGATATAGGAATAGAGGACAGATGACTTGATGAGTTTATATCAATGACTTGAGGAATTATATGAGACTATTTGGTGGATTATGAGGCTTTGATGTTGGTAGATGAACTTGGTGGGATCATGAGTATAGGTTAGCATAGATTTCATCACCCCTGAGTAAATTGGATTTAGTAGGATAATTATGATTGCAAACTGGAATTCCTAGAGGATTTTGGATTTAACTTAGCCATGTGATATTGATAGGAGACAGTTGACATTACGTAAATGACTTGGGGGAACATGTAGGAATTCTCGTTGGACTAGAGATTTGGATTTAAGTAGGTGATTCTACTTGAATATAGATGCTGAGTATGTCTACAAGGTTCAGAGTAAATTGGATTTAGACTGATGATCTCGATCATTGATACCATGTTTCTCGGTGGACGATAAACTAGGAGAATGGACTAATTGTCGGAGTTTATTTAGGCATCTTTGTGAGCTTGACCTTGGAGTATTACTAGGTCACAATAACGGGAATTGGTGGACTGACTATAGTAGAGATAGCCTTTTCAAGTATTTGGGGATTATAAGGACTTTAGGAGATCATGTGGAACACCAGCATAGGCGTTGGATTTGTATAATTAATGGATTATGTAGTGATTAATGGAAGTTAATGGGTTGTTGGAGTTGATTCATAGGAAGGAAACAGATCTTGGATTGGCTTACGATGTGTTTCCTTAGGATAATGATGCTTTATCTTAGACCTTGGCAGAATAGATTGAGCACTTGGATTCTCACGTTCAAGCTTAGCAGCTTGTATATTCTACCCATGGATTTTTAGGGGTAGACATACATATGAGTTTGGGGATCGTAGACGTATATGATTTTGTTAGACCTCCCCTCGGGAGCCATGAGGATATGAATAACATGAGTGATGATTGGAGTTGACCTATATGAGATGATTCTTTTGGTAATATGATGTGAAGACGAGGTAGAACTATTGGCATCTCAGAAACTATGCTCAAGGATGGGATGATAAACATTCACTCGCACACTAGAATCCTTGAAACCCTTACGCCCTACCAAGCCACAACATAGTTGGATCCTGGCCTTGGGCTTTGGCTCTAGATCGATAAGACCTTGGCCAATACTCAACCGTGACCATCACCAATGCCTCAGCTCACTTTACGTACCCCATAGACTTCATGGAGTGCTTGGACAAGTTAGTTGCCATCTTTCTTTGATTACATACTTGTCTACCCGAAGACGTAAGAAGAATCGTTGAGCTAGTCAAGGAACATCTGAAGATCGTCATGCCAAGGAGGAAGGACTACCACCATCATCAAGAAGTAAACATCCGCGTCGAAGACCAGGTGTATCTGCAAGCCACTCCTCTCTAAGGAACCAAGCATTTCCATGACAAGGAGACCCACACCCAGATTCATCAGCCCCCTTCGCGATCACTCCAAGATTTAACAACCCCCCTCTGAGATCACTACGAGACGAAGAGAAGACAATTACTAGCTAGAGTTACCACCTGAGTTACCCATTGTGCACAACGCTTTCCATGCATCACAACCACGGAAGTGTTTCCAACTTCCTAACTTGCCCGGTCTCTACGAGGGCATTGACCACCAAGCCATCGACCTCCAGCCCAACCGGACCTATGTGAGAAACTCCTCAGCAACCTGGTTCAAGCCGAACATCATACACGGAGCCACACCATCAAGAACTTCAAGGTTCAATGGAGCACTACACGGAAGCGGAAGCAACATGAAGGTTTGAAGACTACCCCAGATCCAAGTTTCTGTATCCCTTTCCGCTCCTAGTTTGGGAATCTCGGGGACGAGATTCTTGTAAGGGGGGTAGGTCTGTCACACCCTGATTTTCATGCTGCTACACTTAAGCTAACAATCAGGAAATGTGGTTCGACAAAAACTTTTGAGTGTTTTGGACCTTGCCTTGATTGGTTTTTGTCTGTTGTTTGCAAGTGCTCTAAAAATAAAATAAATCCTCCAACTCTTATACTCCTTCTCCTTGATCCAAAACCTTTCCCAATGATCATGCCATGTGTGTAGGACATAAAAATAATTTCCTGCACAAATATTTTGGCCAAAAAGTATTTTCTAAAATTAGTTTTTCAAAAACCCCTGAATTGAGGTTTGCACTTCAAGTACTTAATTAAGGGCAGTAAAACTCTTTCCAAAAATATATTTGAATCCTATATGATGTAGGACTCCCGTAAACCACAAATATATAATTTTGAAAGTTATTTTACTATTTTATTTAAAAGCTTTGTCTTAAGCCCAGAAATGGTCTTTAATAGGGAAAAAATTATTCAATTGTTTTAAAAATATTTGACAAAAATCAGGGAAACTCAGTGGACATATATTGTCCATATATAAGAGTTTCAACACATGGTCATGTTCAACATATTGGTCAAATCCCTCAAAAACCCTTTCTGGATATTTGAAGCTTTTGAAATATTTACAAAGGAAATATTCTCCATAAATTCCAAGAAAATTCTATCATGTCACATATGACATTTTTGATGACCTTGACAAGTATCATGTCATGGAGAATAGTATAACCCCATGAAATCCCCTCAAAACCATTTCTGTCCATTTTGAAGTTTGAGCAACTTTGCATTGCCAAACATGTCCAAATGTTCTCAAACCTTGTGAACATGCTCCAATGGTCTAATAATTCATCTAGACCAAATGGAACAAGTTGGAGAACAAGTTAACTTTATCAAAGTGCCCCAAAACCCTTCCTGCCCAGAACCAAATTTGAACAACTCTACATTGGAAACTTTCTCCTTTTGATCCCAACTTTTGTGGGAATTTTCAGAACCTCAAATTATGACACTACACCAAGTGGTGCATCAAGGAGAACTGATTTGCATGACTAAATCTTGGTAAAGCCATTTCTGCTAAATTCTAGGGTTTACCAATGTTGCATTGTCAACTTCCTCCAAATGAGCTCCAACTTGGTGATCAACCTCAATTATGTGTGACACTTGATCCTGTTAATTCTCATGCCAAGTGGAGTTAATTTGCTTGCCCAAATTTGCATCAAACACCTTCTATCACTTTTAAAAAATCACCATTTTGACGACTTACACTATTCTCCTTGAGCCCAACTCTTTACCAGAGCTTAACCTAGTCACCTTTTACCTCCAGTAATTCCCACCTTCAACATCTCAATTATTTGGGGGTGAAACCCTCACTTTCTCTCTCTAGACAGCCTCTTTCTTTCTCTTCTTCTACATCTCTCCTCTCCTACTGGCTCACCAGGGCATCCAAGGCCACCACCCATTTGTTTACTCCTACCCTGACCCCCTAGACACTAGTGGCCACGCCCTGGGAGCCAAAAAGATGCCAATGCCAGCCATATGCATGCTCTGGAGCGCGCTACAGTGCACCAGGGCACTATAGCCGCGTCCTGCCCGAGGCTTCTGACCACCTAGGGCCTTCCCCTTGTGTCCCCCGAGGCCGCCTCGGCATCCGGGACACGCAAGACGGTCGGCCCCCTCCTCCTTCTCCTTCCTCCTGCCTCCTCTCGCACACGCACCGGTCGCCGAGCGCTCCAATGGGCAGCCTCACACGCGCGATGCTCTGGCCCATCCCCGCTATCTCTCTTCTCTCCCCTCGCCCTAGACCAACCCCACGAGCACCCCAGACATGCACACGCGCGCCCCCGTGGCCTCCAGCAACGGCTAGAAGCTCGCCGGCGCATGAGCCACGGTGCACCTCGCCCCCTTCTATTTAAGGGCTCCCGAGGCCTCCCTCTGGATCCCCTTCGCCCTCTCTCACTTCCAGTGACCCCTTGGACCAATCCAACTCTCTCCCCGTGCCCTCCATCCACCTCCATGGCCGGAGCCGAGCCACCAGACTTCGGTTAAATTCGTGCCAACCCGAGCCCCTCCTCTCCACCTCATGGCCTTAGATCATCTCCACCACCATCATGCATATCTCCCCCGCTTCATTTCATCCTCTCCGCGGCTGCAGCGCCATGCCCCAACCTCACCGTCGCCTCCGCCCGCCGCGGGCGATGCACCGCTCGCATCTCGCCACCCCAGCCGTCGTGGCGCACCTTGGCGGGTGCGTCACACTCTCCTGAACCCGCCGGTATGCCGGGCATCGCCGGAGGTGGCCTGTGCCACCGGAGCCCACGCCCGCAAGCGTTCGGCCTTGCCTCCCCTGCCTCGCCTCTGTTAGAGAGTGGGAGGTGGGGGACGAACACGACATGTGGGCTCCGCGCGTCAGCGGCACAGTGGGGCGGGCCCATGAGTTAAGTGGACACGGTTTCGCTGCGGGCCATTTCCCTGCAGCAAAAGCGTAAACCTTGACGGCGCCTTTGACGTGGCCCTTCCCGCACGCAACTGAGCCACTGGGCCGGCCCAGTGGCGATCCCTCGCCCGATGCGTGTTTTAGGTATAAGCCTAAACCTTTCCTTTTTTTTCTTTTTTTTGAACTCGTAAAATCCGTAATAAATTCATTTTAACTCCAAATTTGATGACTCAAATTTCTAGTGACTCTATAAATCATGATCTACCTGTTGGTGCAACATCCACATTTTTCCAGAGACTTTTTCTTCACAAACATTTATCAAATCCTGTTTTTCCTATTCATGTGATGAACTTTAGAAAATCACAGAGAGCTCAAAATTGATCCAAATGCCATGATTCAAATTCCTAGATGCTTCTAAGTTCATAACTTAGTTTATGAACATTTTTTCTTAATACTTTCTGTACCCCCACAATATAATGAGCCATTTCTTCATATTTGTCAACTTTGCAAATTCATAGGGAATTCATTTGAACTCCAATCCCAATGAAACCACTCTGGTTATTTTTCATATAACCAGAGAAGTCCTAGAAAAGTCCAACTCATATTTTTAGAGCACTTTTATTTCCTGCCTTGTTGTGTTGCTTATTATGGTTGCTTTCGACGATAGTTGACGAAGTAGACGAAATACTCGGAGTTGGACCAGAGATATTTGAAGACCTCGAAGACTTTGTTAAAACAGGCAAGCAGCCCTTTGACCATGTCTATGAAACCCTTTTTATGCATGTCATATAGCACCATATTGTTGTTGCAATGGAATCATGATGAGGTGGTATCCACTTTGATGGTTGCCACCGTACTTCCTCATTGATACTTGCATTGTGCATGACCCTACCTTCTTATGAGGGTTATGACGGTGGAAGTAGATACGATGCTAAAGTAGTGCTACGCAAAAAGGGACGGGAATATGCATGGTGATGGAGACAAAGTATTTTCAAAAGACTTTTTCGAAAACCCCGTCAGGTGACACTTATGCCCGAGGGAGATGATGAGATGGGTAACCACTTGATGACGAAGTGGTGTACCGAGGCAAGTGTGTGTTTCATTTTCGAAAACGGATTAGATTTAAGATTTGATGACTGTCCCAACCTTACATGCGCAACCACTCTACCCTTATATGGGAAAGGGCATTATTGATTACCTAGGTCGATACTAGCTTTGAGCCCGCATTACTAGTGATGGGTGAGAGTTGGTGCTCTCTCTCAGGATGGGGTCGTGCCAGGTAGGGCGGCCATGACTGTCTTTACAGGGCACCAGATACACCGTTGTGTCCCCTCTCGGATGTTACGATCTCGAGTGAGTCTTGTATAATGTACATCGTGAGGATACGGAACAACGAGTGGACTCCTTGTTAGTGTCGTCTAGGGAAAGGTAGTGATCGGGTGCTTACCCCGGGTACTTGAGGTATCGCGGGTCGTGGATGACACGGAAGTTCCCCGGATCTTGTGGGTAAAGTGTGCAACCTCTGCAGAGTGTAAAACTATTCGAATAGCCGTGTCCACGGTCAAGGACAGTTGGGCGGTGCTGCTTAAACTACGTCCAGAGTTTTACAACCGTGTGTGTGAGTTGATAAAACTACTTGGGTCAAGTCAAAGGACTTGACATGATTGAGTTGGGTTGGTGCCCACTCTATTTATGTTGATATCTGTAACCTATCCTCATGGTTACTTTAATTCTCCTGATGCATGTCTTACAAGTTGTTTAACATGTCATTGCACTCAAAACTAGCTTTCTATAAAAATTTACCTATATCATGCATTGTTACATCTTGAGCCAAAACATGGGTTGCTTGCAAGTACATTCAAAGTACTCATTGGCTTGCCACTGGTTATTTTATTGACCAGGCATGAAAGAACAAGATATGATGAAGAATACTTCGGCGATGAACATGCGAGCTAGGACGCTTCCCAGTCAGAATGCCTGTAGGGTTAAGGCAGATGGCATGGGTCCAAGTTATCGACGAAGATTTCCGCTGCAATGTTATACTCAAGACATGACCATAATGGTCCTACTTGTGTAATACGGTATGTATGGATGTAAGCCTCTTGTTATTCAGCTTCTGTGTGTTTAGTGAGCATTGATCTCTGGGATCACTGTACACGTGCATTCGGTGATCTCGACTTATGAGTCGGGGTCCCCACATATTCTTTATCACCTAGTACAACACTGTTGAGAACACAAAGATCAGGGACACACATGTGACATGCTTCATCCTTACCATTAGTGCATCTACCAATGAAGAGAGCAAAATAATGTATAGCAGGAAAGTGAATGCTCCCTATGGTATTTTGTGCTATTTCTCTAGATTCTCCCACAGTGATACTAGCAAGAAAGTCTTTATATTCAGATTTACGAGGTTCATTAACACTACCCCACTACGGAAGTTTACAAGCAGTAGTGAAATCTTCTAGGTCCATGGTATAAGATTTATCATAAAGATCAAACAAGACATTGCGAGAATTACGCGAAGATGTAAATTTAAACCTTCTCACAAAGGAATCAGTCAAATGATAGTATTGAGGGCAGTTATCTTGCATGAAGTCCTCAAGATCGGCATTACGCACATATGCATCAAATTCATCCTTGATGCCTGCTTTGACCATAAAATCCTCTAACAACCATTCACAAGGCCACACGTCAGCTTCCCTAGGTGGTTCGTCGTCTTCCTCACATATTGCAAGCCTGGGTCCTTGCTTCCTTGAAGAACAACCTTGGTACATTTTCCTAGACATATTACTTCCTCTGAAAAATTCTGAAATTTTTAGTAACTCAAAATAAAAGTGAATCAAACTCAATAAAATTGATAGCAACTACTCCCATAAATGCCTAGAGCCTATATCATGCATTAGAATTACTTGGGACCATATAAATTTGACATGCGAGCTCAAGAACAGGGTCACCTAGGCAGCAAAAAATTCAATGAATAAAGCACTAGAACATAAACTAATTGGACCATTGGAGGAGTCACATACCAAAGAACAATCCCCCAAAGCAATTTTGTGAATGGAGCTTTGAGCAAGGAGATCGAAAATGGCAGCAAAGTGAGCTAGAACTCGTGCTTGAGCTGGATAGTGATTTTTTTGGGAGGAAGATGAAGTATGTTGGGTGCAGGAATAAGAGGAGGGGGGCCATCGTGGGCCCACGATGCAGGGGGCGCGCCTTGAAGGGGTGGGAGCGCCTTGGACCCTCGTGGCCAGGTGCCAGCTCCCCCTGTTGTGTTCTCAATGCCAGATATTTCAAATATTCTAGAAAAAATCATACTAAATTGGCAGGGCATTTGGAGAACTTTTATTTCCGGGTATTTTTTATTGCATGTATAATTCAGAAAACAGAAAGAAAATACTATTTTTACTTTATTTAATCTAAATAACAGAAAGTAAAAGGAGGGTACAGAAGGTTGTGCCTTCTAACTTCATCCATCTCATGCTCATCAAAAGGAATCCACTAACAAGCTTGATCAAGTCTTATTAACAAACTCATTCCGAATAACATGGAACCGGAGAAATTTTGAATAACACTAGGTTACCTCAACGGGGATATGCACATCCCCAATAATAAGAATATCATATTTTTTCTTGATAGTAGGAAGAGGAAATTGAAAACCTCCAACAATGATAGTTAGAATTTTTCCAATAGAATTGATGCTATGAACTTGAGGTTGTTTCCTCGAAAAGTGTATGGTATGCTCATTACCATATACATGAAAAGTGACGTTGCCTTTGTTGCAATCAATAACAGCCCCTGCAGTATTCAAAAAGGGTCTACCAAGGATAATCGACATACTATCGTCCTCGGGAATATTAAGAATAACAAAGTCTGTTAAGATAGTGACGTTTGCAACCACAACAGGCACATCCTCACAAATACCAATAGTTATAGCAGTTGATTTATAAGTCATTTGCAAAGATATTTCAGTAGGTGTCAACTTATTCAATTCAACTCTATGATATAAAGAGAGAGGCATAACACTAACACCGGCTCCAAGATCACATAAAGCAGTTTTAACATAGTTTCTTTTAATGGAGCATGGTATAGTTGGTAGTCCTGGATCTCCAAGTTTCTTAGGTATTCCACCTTTAAAAGTGTAATTAGCAAGCATGGTGGAAATTTCAGCTTCCGATAACTTTATTTTATTTGTAATGATATCTTTCATGTATTTAGCATAAGGACTTACTTTAAGCATATCAGTTAAGCGCATACGTAAGAAGATAGGTCTAATCATTTCAGCAAAGCGCTCAAAATCCTCATCATCCTTATTCTTGGATGGCTTTGGAGGAAAAGGCATGGGTTTCTGAACCCATGGTTCTCTTTCTTTACCATGCTTCCTAGCAACAAAGTCTCTCTTATCATAATGTTATTCTTTGATTGTGGGTTATTAAGATCAACAGCAGGTTCAATCTCTACATCATTATTATTGCTAGGTTGAGCATCAACATGAACATTATCATTATCATTATCACTAGGTTCATGTTCATCACCAGATTATGTTTCAGCATTTTAGAAATATCATTGGGATTCTCAGGTGTGTCAATAAAAGGTTCACTAGACGCATGCAAAGTCCTATCATTTTTCTTTTTCTTCTTTTTAGAAGGACTAGGTGCATCTAAATTATTTCTCTGAGAATCTTGCTCAATTCTCTTAGGGTGGCCTTCAAGATACAAAGGTTCCTGAGTCATTTTACCAGTTCTAGTAGCCACTCTAACAGCAAAATCATGTTTATTATTTAATTCATCGAGCAAATCACTTTGAGCTTTAAGTACTTGTTCTACTTGAGTGGTAACCATAGAAGCATATTTACTAATGAGTTTCAGTTCACCTTTAACTCTAGCCATATAATCACTCAAGCGTTCAATCATGTAAGAATTACTCTTTAATTCTCTACCAACATAAGCATTGAAATTTTCTTGTCTAGCCATAAAGTCATCAAATTCATCCAAGCATGGGCTAGCAAACTTAGTAGACAGGATTTCAACTTTATCATATATATAGAGAGAATTTACCTGTACTACCTGTGTCGGGTTATCAATACCACGTGTTTCTTCAATAGGTGGTATATTAAGACCATGTGTTTCTTCAACAGGAGGTAAATTCTTAACATCTTCAGCTTTAATACCTTTTTCTTTCATAGATTTCTTTGCCTCTTGCATATCTTCTGGACTGAGAAATAGAACACCTCTCTTCTTTCTAGTTGGTTTAGCAGTTGGTTCGGGAAATCCAATTATTTTCATTAGTCAACATATTATTCAATAGAAATTCAGCTTGGTCGACAGTTCTTTCCTTGAAAACACAACCAGCACAACTATCCAAGTGGTCCTTGGAAGCATCGGTTAGTCCATTATAACAGATATCAAGTATTTCATTTTTCTTAAGAGGATGATCAGGCAAAGCATTAAGTAATCGGAGAAGCCTCCCCCAAGCTTGTGGAAGACTCTCTTCTTCAATTTGCACAAAATTATATATTTCCCTCAAGGCAGCTTGTTTCTTATGAGCAGGGAAATATTTAGAAGAGAAGTAATAGATCATATCCTAGGGACTACGCAGACAACCAGGATCAAGAGAGTTAAACCAAGTTTTAGCATCACCCTTTAATGAGAATGGAAATATCTTAAGGATATTAATAGTAGCGAGATTTCTCATCATTAGTGAATAGGGTGGCTATATCATTGAATTTAGTAAGATGTGCCACAACAATTTCAGATTCATAGCCATGAAAAGGATCAGATTCAACCAAAGTAATTATCTCATGATCGATAGAGAATTCATAATCCTTATCAGTAACAAAGATAGGTGAAGTAGCAAAAGCAGGGTCATATTTCATTCTAGCATTCCGAGTTTTCTGTTTAAGTTTAGTAAATAACTTCTTAAGATCAGATCTATCATTGCAAGAAAGAAAATCTCTTGCATTTTCTTCATCCATAACATAACCCTCAGGAACAACAGGTAATTCATACTTAGGGGGAGAACCTTCATCATCAGTATCTTCAATAATTTCATTCTCTCTAGCCCTAGCAAGTTGTTCATCAAGAAATTCACCTAATGGCACAGTAGTATCAAGCATAGAAGTAGTTTCATCATAAGTATCATGCATAGTAGAAGTGGCATCATCAATAACATGCGACATGTCAGAATTAATAGTAGAAGCAGGTTTAGGTGTCGCAAGCTTATTCATAACAGAAGGAGAATCTAGTGCAGAGCTAGATGGCAGTTCCTTACCTCCCCTCGTAGTTGAGGGATAAATCTTAGTTCTTTCGTCTTTCAAGTTCTTCATAGTGACCAGCAGATATAAATCCCAAATGACTCAAAGAATAGAGCTACGCTCCCCGGCAACAGCGCCAGAAAATAGTCTTGATAATCCACAAGTATAGGGGATCGCAACAGTTTTCAAGGGTAGAGTATTCAACCCAAATTTATTGATTCAACACAAGGGGAGCCAAAGAATATTCTCAAGTATTAGCAGTTGAGTTTTCAATTCAACCAGACCTGAATAACTTAGTATCTGCAGCAAATTATTTAGTAGTAAAGTAGTATGATAGTAACGGTAACAGTGGCAAAAGTAACAGTAGCAGTTTTGTAGTAATTGTAACAGTAGCAACGGTAAAGTAAATAAGCAAGGCACAATATGTGAAAACTCGTAGGCATTGGATTAGTGATGGATAATTATGTCGGATGCGATTCCTCATGTAATAGTTATAACTTAGGGTGACACAGAACTAGCTCCAATTCATCAATGTAATGTAGGCATGTATTCTGAATATAGTCATACGTGCTTATGGAAAAGAACTTGCATGATATCTTTTGTCCTACCCTCCCGTGGCAGTGGGGTCCTAGTGGAAACTAAGGGATATTATGGCCTCCTTTTAATAGAGTACCAGACCAAAGCATTAACACATAGTGAATACATTAACTCCTCAAACTATGGTCATCACCGGTAAGTATCCCGATTATTGTCACTTCGGGGTTAACAGATCATAACACATAATAGGTGACTATAGACTTGCAAGATAGGATCAAGAACTCACATATATTCATGAAAACATAATAGGTTAAGATCTGAAATCATAGCACTCGGGCCCTAGTGACAAGCATTAAGCATAGCAAAGTCATAGCAACATCAATCTCAGAACATAGTGGATACTAGAGATCAAACCCTAACAAAACTAACTTGATTACATGGTAAATCTTATCCAACCCATCACCGTCTAGCAAGCCTACAATGGAATTACTCATGCACGGCGGTAAGCATCATGAAATTGGTGATGGAGGATGGTTGATGATGACGACGGCGACGAATCCCCCTCTTCGGAGCCCCGAACGGACTCCAAATCAGCCCTCCCGAGAGAGATTAGGGCTTTGCAGTGGATCCGTATCGTAAAACGCAATGAATCTTTATCCTTGATTTTTTCCTCCACGAAAGCAAATATATGGAGTTGGAGGTGAGGTCGATGGACGTCCACGGGGCCCACAAGGCAGGGGGCGCGCCCCCACCCTCGTGGACAGGGTGTGGGCTCCCTGACGCTGATTCTTTCGCCAGTATTTTTTATTAATTCTGAAAAGTTGCTCCATGGATTTCCAGGTTATTCCAAGAACTTTTATTTCTGCACAAAAATAACACCATGGCAGTTGTGCTGAAAACAACGTCAGTCCGGGTTAGTTCCATTCAAATCATGCAAGTTAGAGTCCAAAACAAGGGTAAAAGTGTTTGGAAAAGTACATACGATGGAGACGTATCAGCAAGTCACCCTAGGGGAGATCCCATCTGCCCTAGCCGCCGCTTCCCTAGGGGAAACCCTAGGGGTGCCACCCCCTCCTCCCTTCTCCTATATATAGAGAGGTAGAGAGAGGGCAGCCGCACCCCGGAGCACATCTCCACGCCACGACACTACCTCTCCTCTCCCTCGCATCCCTCTTCCTCTCTATAGCGCTTAGCGAAGCTCTGCTGAGATTCTTCTACCACCGCCGCCACCACGCCATCGTGCTGCCAGAGGACTCGAGCTACTACTTCACCATCGCTCGCTGGATCCTGGAGGTAAAGGCGTCATCAAGCCGTACTTGTGTTGAACACGAAGGTGCCGTCCGTTCATCACTTGTATCAGAGTTTGCGAGACAGATCGTGATTGGATCGTGAAGACGTTCGACTACATCAACCGTGTATCTTATGCTTCCGCTTAGCAATCTACAAGGGCATGTAGATGCAATCTCTCCTCTCGTAGATGTTTATCTCCTAGATTGATCTTGGTGAGCGTAGTAATTTTTTTGTTTCTCATGCAACTTTCCCCAACAGTGGCATCATGAGCTAGGTCTATGTGTAGATGACATCACGAGGAGAACACAGAGGAGTTTGTGGACGTTGATATTCAGATTAATTCCTTCCTTGTTCTTTTCTTTATTCGGCGGTGTTGTGGATGAAGCGGCCCGGACCAACCTTACATGTCCACATACATGAGACCGGTTCCATCGACAGACATGTGACTTTGTTGCATAAAGATGTCTGGCGGGTGTTTGTCTCTCCCACCTTAGTTGAATCAGATTCGACAAAGGTGGTCCTTGTAGAAGGTTAAATAGCAACTCGCATATCGCCGTTGTGGCTTTTCTTAGGTAAGAATCGTTCTTGCTAGATACCCATAGCAGCCACGTAAAACATGCAAAAACAATTAGAGGACGTCTAACTTGTTTTTGCAGGGTATGTTGTGATATGATATGGCGAAAGACATGATGAGATATATTTGATGTATGAGATGATCATGTTTGTAATAGTTTATATCGACTTGCATGTTGATGCATAAGGCAACCGGCAGGAGCCATAGGGTTGTCTTTAATTATTGTATGACCAGTGTGTCTATCATTAAGCGCTATGTAATGCTTTACTTTATCGCTAAGCGGTAGCAATAGTAGTAAAAGCATGGTTGGCATGACAACCCCGATGGCGACATGATTATGATCATGATGATGGATATCATGGTGTCATGCCGGTGACGATGGAGATCATGTCGGTGCTTTGGAGATGGAGATCAAAAGTACAAGTTGATGGGCATATCATGTCACTTATGATTTGCATGTGATGTTAATCCTTTTATTCATCTTATTTTGCTTAGGACGACGGTAGCATTATAAGGTGATCCCTCACTAAAATTTCAAGATAAAATTGTGTTCTCCCCAAGTGTGCACCGTTGCAAGAGTTCATTGTTTCGAAGCACCATGTGATGATCGGGTGTGATAGACTCTACGTTCACATACAACGGGTGCAAGCCAGTGTTGCACATGTGGAACACTTGGGTCAAACTTCACGAGCCTAGCATGTACAAACATGGCCTCAGAACACAAGAGACCAAAAGGTCAAACACCAGTTATATAGCAGATATGATCAACATGGAGATGTGCACCTTTGAAACCACCTCATCTCACGTGATGATCAGACTTGGGTTGGTGAATTTGGATCATGCTACACTCGGACAACCGGAGGGATGTTGATTTGAGTGGGAGTTCTTAGGTATTATGATTAATTGAACTCATTATCATGAACAATAGTGTAAAGTTGGCTTTGCAAATTTATGTTGTAGATCAATGGCTCGCGCAGTAGCTCCCCTGAATTTCAATGCATTCCTAGAGAAAGCTAAGCTGAAAGATGATGGAAGTAACTTTGTGGACTGGGCCTGTTATCTGAGGATTATCCTCATGACTTCCCATAAGTCTTATGTCCTTGATGCACCGCTTGGTGCGCCACCCCCTCCAGCGACTGTGGATGTTGTGAACGCCTGGCAGTCACGTGTTGATGACTACTCAATAGTTCAGTGCACCATGTTGTATGGCTTAGAGCCAGGACTTCAAAGGCGTTTTGAACGTCATAGAGCATATGAGATGTTCCAAGAGTTTAAGTTTATCTTTGAGAAGAATGCCCGCGTCAAGAGGTATGGAACCTCCGATAAGTTATATGCTTGCAAGATGGAGGAGAACATGTCTGTCAGTGAGCACATAGTCAGAATGTCTGGGTACTACAACCGTCTGGCTGAATTGGGAATTGAGCTCCCACCTGAGGCTGTCACTGACATAGTTCTTCAATCGCTACCACCTGCTACCAGAGCTTTGTGTTGAACTATAACATGCAAGGGATGAACAAGTCAGTCTCCGAGCTGTTTGCGATGCTGAAAGTCGCTCAGTCAGACATCTAGAAGGAGCATCAAGTGTTGATGGTGAATAAAGCCACTAGTTTCAAGAAGAGCAAGGGAAAGAAGGGAAACTCCAAGAAGGGTGAAAAAATAGTTGCTCCTCCCATGAAGAAACCCAAGGCTGGACCCAAGCCAGAAACTGAGTGCTTCTATTGCAATGGAGCTGGCCACTGGAAGCGAAACTGCCCCAAGTATTTGGTCGACAAGAAGGGGGCCAACGTTAACAAAGGTATACATGATATACATGTTATTGATGTGTACCTTACCAACTCTCGTTGTAGTGCCTGGGTATTTGATACCGGGTCGGTTGCTCACATTTGCAACTCAATGCAGGAACTATGGAATAGATGGAGGCTGGCAAAGGACGGAGTGACGATGCGCATGGGAAATGGTTCCAAGGTTGATGTGATCACCGTAGGCACACTCACTCTTCGATTACCATCAGGATTACTGATGAACCTGAATAATTGTTATTTAGTGTCTATGTTGAGCATGAACATTATATCTGGATCTTGTTTATGTGAGATGGTTACTCATTTAAATCAGAGAATAATGGTTGTTCTATCTATATGGGTAATATCTTTTATGGTCATGCACCCATTGTAAGGGGTTTATACTTATTGAATCTCGATAGTGATGATACACATGTTCATAACATTGATGCCAAAAGATGTAGAGTTAATAATGATGATACCACTTTCTTGTGGCACTGCCGCTTAGGTCATATTGGTGTAAAGCTCATGAAGAAACTCCATGTTGATGGACTTTTGGAGTCACTTGATTTTGAATCACTTGACACATGCGAACCATGCCTCATGGGCAAGATGACTATGACCCAGTTTTTCGGAACAATGGAACGGGCAAGTGACTTGTTGGAAATCATACATACTCACTACTAGGAAAACCCTTACCAGTAGCACTGGTGTTTTGGCTATTAGAAGCGCGGGCAGGCATGCTACTACTACGGCGCTACAGCTATTTTTTAGCAGTAGCGTTTGTTTCAACCAACGCTACTGCTACCTATGTCTAGTAGTAGCGCGCCTCTGTCCATCGCTACTGCTAATATAATAGTAGTAGCGTGGCTATACAACCAACGCTACTGGTACAGCAACGCTGCTACTACTCCAAAACACCACGCTACTGCTAGAATTTTTTTTTATTTTGCTATGTTCGTATTTTTACAGGTTTTATACAATTACAACATACACATACACTGAAACTATATGAAAAATGAATGTCTCATCATCATCATCGAAGTGGCACAACATAGTCTCATCATATCATCATTATCAAACACAAATGATGTCGATCTCATCATCATCTCGAAATAGCGATACAAGTTAATGATCACATGTCTCTTACATTGTCACCGTACACACATGTTTCATCATCTACCTAAACTATGACATATGAGATAAGAGCGATCACGATGATCAAAAGCGGCATTATGTAGTAGGTTTTGAAGTGGCGCTGGTTCTGAATCCCCTGTTGTGCTATGAATCTCTAGTAACTAGCTTTGGATTCCGCTCTGCTATCAAACCCTTTCTGGCTTCCGCAGGAGAAGCCAGAGACCTGGGCCTGACACTCTGGCCACTCATCATACACATCCGGAATATGCCCTACATACACGGCATACCACTTCCTCGCCATAGTTGATCTATATACCTGTCAGAGATGCACACACACACACACACACACACACACACACACAGACATATATATATATATATCTATATATATATCATGAAGCGAGTTGAACGAAACAATTATGAAATAGAAGCAACATATATAATAAAAATAGTTAACAAACACATTGTACCGAAAGTAATTAACTAGAGCGCGGCACCATACATCTAATAGTCTCGTCGTACTAAAACATTTGAAGTTTCGTCATACAGAGAAAGTAACAAGTAACTAAACAGACACATTATTTTTAAGCAGTGCACTCTTCCCATCTGTCCATATCCGGGAGGACGGACCCAAGCTTAGTGAAAGGCGTCATGTCCTGACGTTGTAGGGCAATGCGGGTTCGTACGTCAGCTCGTGATATTTGGCCACCGTAGAACATCCCATTCTCTTCGAGGACATCTTTCATGATGATGGACGCAATTTCCTGCTGGATCTGGTAGAAATCATTTCGAAGTCGATTATTCCGTGCGGCTCCAAAGGCTTCGGCCCATCTCTGGATATGGGTATCGGATGAAGATTTCATGCAAAGTGATTGCACATCCCTTCTGTACTCCATCATTAGATGGATGACGTAGAATCCATCATTCTCACTTCTTGCCGGTTGCTGAATGCAATAGAAGTCAGTCCTGTGGCTGAAACAGACCCCGGCCTTATTTGTTTTTTTGCTTTGGATGTAGCCACCCCGCATGCTGAAGCCCAACAGTGCTGTGTCCAGAACATACTTTATGTGTGTGTAATCTTTCTTCTGTATGTTCTTCAACGGGTCCAAATATAGAGCGCGGGAGTAACGAGGGGAAAGAACGATGAGAACGGCACGACACCCCCCGCTGTGCAAAATACACGACCAAGTTAGCCTCCATGTGTGCAAAGTAATTATTGAAATGCATGAAAGGATGTATGTGTTATAGTGATATCCGTGGATGACTTACCCGGGATGATAAGGTAGGAGAATCGTTTATTTGTCCTTATTGCTGACCAAGAATTCTTTGATGTACTGACTCGCATATTGACTGTTGGCATCATTGATTGACAAGAATCCCTCATGCATGTAGTATGGGTCCGCGACCGCAAGACCGGTGACTTGCTCTCTCCCGATGATGTAGTTCATGTGTAGCGCATATAGGCGGACGAACGTAAAATCGAGTGTCCTCATTCGAAACATCTGGAAGATGTAATCAAACCTTAGGAAGAAGAGGTCCGCGGGGCATGTGTGGATGTACATCTTGCAACTGCTCGGCACATGAACCGTATAAAGTGGGTATCCTGGATCATCCGAGGTGAGGAGGCTTCTCTCTGTCAAAAGCACATGGTCATGTAGTCTCCTGAGATCCCCTGTTATGGTAGCTAGTGCATTCTCCGGTACCATTATCTCTCCCGTGACATGGATTAATGGCGCATGTTTCATCGGTACACTGTCAACCTTGGTCGAAGCCAGCTGGCTGCTAGAACCAACATTGCCAGCTTTATTGGATTTTCTTGCCGCCGGTCTCTTCCTCTGCTTCTTCTTAGTGGGCTGAGGTGCTGGCGGTCTGTCAGACCCTCTCTGAGCACCACCTCTAGTGTTGTCGGGCTCAGCATGTGACGACTCTGGCTAATTAGCTGAGCTTGGGTGGAACCGGCATCTGGAGGCGTTTCCTGCAAGGATTGCATGAAAAAAGACTTCTTGCACTCCCGAGGACGTTTCGACTCTGGTACATGCATCTCATATTCATATGCTTGACTCAGTGTTACTTCCATGTTATAGCTGGTATTGATATACTGGAGAGGGTCCTCGGCCTCCTCCATGTCATCATCCATATCCTCTTCCATAGGGCAAATGGCATAAGTTTCTGAAACGGTTGGCCCTCCTTCCTCGTGTCTCTCGATTTCAGCAAGCAGCACAGACAATGGTTGTACTTGTGTAGGAGGGGTTGTGGTCATACCTTCCTGAGGTCCCATTGGTGTGCTCCCAGCCACCTCGACACAAAGAAGATTTTTCGGCCACAGGATCGGAATTTTTTTGCCTTGGCCAAGCTGCGTGGGGGTCTCGTCATCCTCTCCATCGGTTTGTATTGGATGAGGGAAACCCTCGTAGCCCACTTTCACACTCGCCATGGAGACCCTTAAGGCGTTATCAGCCATCTGCCGGCGGTGGAACAATCGATCCTTGGGCTTCACTATAGTACCCTTCCCCACATCCACCAACCCACCCTTCATGTGGTAAAGGAGGGTGCATGGAGTGGAGTCGGCGTACAAAGACATATATGTGCAGTGTCAGAGATCCAAAAAGAACGACAACTGAAGATTAATTAATTAGTTGAGTTGATGAAGGCGCGACGCGTATTTATCGTGAGGGCTTTGAGCTCAGCCAATGTCGACGGCCCGGCGTTCAAGCCAGACACGGAGCTAGGGCTGCTGTGACAGCTGGGTGCAGGAGCAGTTGCTGGAGGAGGTGCGGGTGCGGGTGCAGGTGCGGGTGCGGGTGCGGTTGCCATACTAGGTACTGGTATGGGTCCGGTGTTCATTGAGTTTCTCCCGGAGAAGCTGGGCATGGGAAAATCACTTGGTGGCGCGTTTGGGTTCTGTTGCGCCCATGTGACCATAGTTGGAATCAAGCTTGTAATGGCAGCCGCCATATCATGTCTACAGGCAGCCATTATCTCAGCTTTGGTATCAGCTTTTGCTTTCTCCATCGCCCGCGCCACCTTCTCGTCGATAGTCACTTGATTGAATTTCTTTCTCTGTCTTTTGGCCTTGGGTTCCTCGCTATAATAGTACTTCCACATGGCGCCATCCCCGGCGCCGTGCACATGTCCATATTGCGGCTGCTGGCCGGGTGGGTGTCCCATCATTATGTTCATGGCACGGTTGAAAGGAGTGTCCCACTTGTACTTCACCGACGACTGAGTCGACTGAGTCCACGAGTCGCTCTTGGCCGCAAGCTTGTGTTGCTCTCTCTGCAAAATGGACCGTGAATCATTTACGAATTCAACTAGAATGTAGTAGACTTCATTGATCAGAACCTAATATGTAAGGTGTTAAAAGGATAATTACCAGTATTCTCATGATTTTCCAAGTCAGACCGTCGCTGAAAAAAAATCTTTTTCTTGGGATCCCACGAGAATCGGGCCCTGATGAAGTCGTGCTCCTGCTGGTCGGTGAACTCAGCCAATGGTTCTGGGATCCCCTAAGGTTCATGTTCTGTGTCCTCCTTAGCCCACATGGTCCTCTTTCCCATGTAACCACGACTTCCAAGGCGGTGGTTCCCCATGTTCTTTGCCTGCAGCTGCTTGCCTCTCTCCGACCTGGCCTTGGCAGCTTCTTCATTGCAAGTCTCCTTGAACTTTTCAAAGTCCTGTATCATAATTTTTGGATTGTCTGCAACAATGTCGGCGTAGGTTTCATGGTCTAATTGAATCTCCTTTTTCACCCTAGTTTTCCAAGTGCTCAATGCGTTGCTGAACTTCCCTAGGGCTTTGTTGTTGATTTTTTTCATGGCATCATCATCCCATGGGTCGACATCGTCATTCTGATCGGGGAACAGGAATCTTGCGTGCAACCTAGTTAGGAGCAGCTTCTTCAAATGTTCATTCTTCCGTATTTTTGTGGTGTTGATGTTAGCGGTATCCCGTAGGATGCATGCTAGTTGGTTGCCGTAACACGCTGCCACTTCTCGTGGCTCTATTGGCTCGAACTCGTAGGGTGCACCGCCGTGACCACCAATCTTCCGGTGTCGAGCTCATTTGTGCACTGTGTCCTCTTTTCATTCTTTCCTACACTAGCTTGGGAGGTCCCATCACCTTCCGTGTTGTAGTTAGCAACATCATCAGCGCCAGTCTCAGTGCCGGTGTTGTTGGTGGCATCAGTGTCGGTGCCGGCACCACCACCGTCGTCCGCCGTCATGACAAGGGGTTCCTGACACCCAGCTTACTATCTCTCCTGATTCACCAGAAAGTCGAGGTAGGCGTGTGCTCGACCTAATTGGGACTGAGAACCTCCGGCCTCATCGGTGTCGGTCATGTTTCCTATGGTACAATGTCGTAGTCGCATAATTATCGAGCTTTATATAATAAAGTGAATAATGACAAAAAAGTGACCTTTGTTTTGTTGGAAATGTCGTTTCATTCCCGGAGCGAGAAATCTCGAGCACTCGATATGTCCAACTTTCTAGCACAAGTCATGCCGAAATTCAAGGAAAATTTCGGCATGACCTTTGCTAGAAAGTGCACATATAGAGCGCCTGAAATTTGCCGGAATGGAAATGAATCAACATTTCCAGCAAAACATAGGTCACTTTGTTGCTGCTGACATATACACAAAACATAGTTCACTTTGTTGCTGCTGACATAAACACAACTCATTAACCAATCTAACAGCTCCACTCCCAATTGCATCATTATGAACACTTTAACAACCACATTATGAACACTCCCCCTTGCATCATTATGTGCTAACATATGAAGAGGGTGGGAAGAGGGGGTGGCACACCTCCGGGTTGGGATCGAGGTCGGGGTCGCCGGGGCAGAGGGGGCCGGGGGGGTTGAGGGCGTCCTTCTCCTCCTCGTCGATCTACGCCTAGCTTCGATCTATAGAGAGAGAGTGACAAAATTTTCAAACACTTCCATTAAAAATCCTCATTTTCAAAATGGACAGCAACATAAGCTAATTTTCAAAAACTGTAATTTTCATTTTCATTTTCATTTAAAAACAAACACTAACAACAAATTAAGCTAACTAACACTAACTAACACTAACAACAAATTAAGCTAACTAACACTAACTAACACTAACAACAATTAAGCTAACAGAATACACTAACTAACTAGCACTAATAGCAATTAAACTAAGCGCCATCACTGGGCTAACACTAACACTAACTAACACTAATAGCAATTAACTAACTAGCACTAACAACAAGTTAAGCTAACTAACACTAACTAACACTAAAAACAATTAAATTAAGCTAACAGAATACATTAACTAACACTAACTAACACTAACTAACTAACAGTGGGGAGGGGAGGGAAAGGCACATGTCCAGTGCTCGCTGGCGTTGCTGGTCGTCGCTGGCTGCCACACGGAGGGAGGCGCTGAGGGTTCGGTGGTCGGTGTCGGGGTCGCCGGGGTCGCTTATCTATAGAGACATACCAGAGCGGGAGGGGTTCAGAGAGAGAGA
>NC_041385.1:165588585-165591684 GCF_002162155.2 Triticum dicoccoides | reverse complement strand
CTGGCATCAGCGGCGACGTGGGCGGGGCGAGGCGGGGCTGGCGTCAGCGGTGGGGCGGGGCAGGGATGGCATCAATGGCGGCATGGGCGGGGCGGCATCGGCGGTGGCGTCAGAGAGGGGATCGACGAGCGACACCAGTGAGAGAGACGGGAAAGAGGGGACTAGCAGACCGGTGCTGTAGGCAACTTAGCTATAGCACGTGTTGGCAAAACACGCTATAGCTAAGTTAGCTATAGCGCTGGTCCAGCAAAAACGCGCTACTGCTATTTTTTTTCTTTATTTGTTTTTATTTTTTTATTTTTCTTTTTCTTAGCTATAGCGCTTCCTAGGATAAAACGCGCTACTGCTAAATTTTTTTTCTTTATTTTTTTTCTTTTTTTCTTCTTCTTTTTATTTTTTTATTTTTTCTTGCATTTCATTTTCCACAACGTATTAGTTCTTTTTCTTTTTCTTTTCATTTCATTTTGCAAAACTTCCTTTCTTTTTCTTTTTCTTTTTCTTTCATTTGCACTTTTCTTTTTCTTATCTTTCTTTTGCACTTTCCTTCCTTTAATTTGGTCTATCGTTTGAGCAATACCACCGTTACCCTCTGAATAATAATTAGTATAATATATCTTACATCATTTGACCGTTATCGGTGGTATACAAAATAGTCACACAAACTTTGGGGATTAGTTTGTCAGCTTGGGCGACGACGACGCTTCAGACTGATCTTCTTCTCTCTTTTGTTCATTGTCGAATAATTGAGCCCATGGTCGTGAATTTTCCTTCTCCAGGGATTACGATCTTACGTAGGTAATGTAGTCTTCATTCTTCTTTTGACGTATGTTTCGTCGTCATCAGCATCATCTTCCCTCATCGGATCACCATACTGGTCATAGTCTTCCTCGTTGGCGACTCCATCCATGACGGCGATGCTCCTTTTGCTTGTCTTCACGACAACCGTACTGGTCATAGTATGGGCCAGTATTCCAAGTCCCAGAAAACAGATCCCGTCTTCCATATCTTCAGCAGGGGCTCCGGCGCCTTTTTCTTCATCTTTCTCGGCGAGGGGCACTCTTCCCAGTTCTTCAATAACTCATATATTTCTGCACCGCTGCGCTTACGTGGAGGACCTCGATGCTCAGCCTTACCATTGAATAGATCTCCATGATTTCTCCATGGGTCATCCTTCTCGAGCCATCTTCGATGTCCCATGTACACGATTTTCGAAGACCCGCCATCTTTTGATAGCTGCAGAGAAGTCGTATCATCCATGCACCTCGTGCATCCACAATATTCGTGGCACACCTAGCCGAAGAGATAGCCGTAACCGAGATAGTCCTACACCATCGTGATCAGCACGACTCTCATGTAGAAATACTCTCCTTTGCTTGCATCCCATGTCTTGGCCGGCGTTGTCCATAAGGTATCTAGCTCCTCTTTCAGTAACCCAAGATACAGATTTATATCATTTCCCGGTTGTCTCGGCCCTTGAGTAAGCATTGCCATGTGTATGTATTTTTCCTTCATGCACAACCAGGGGGGAGGTTGTACATCCATACAAACACGGGCCATGTGCTATGATTGGTGTTCTGGTTTCCAAATGGATTCATGCCATCACTACTAGCGCCAAGCACAATGTTCCTTGGATCATTTGCGAAAAAATCAAATTCAGCATTTAATGCTCTCCACTAGCAAGCATCTGCGAGGTGTCTCAGCTTCGGCTCATCTCCGTCATCTGGCTTCACCCTCTCCGCATGCCAGCGCATAAGCTTTGCTTCCTTAGGATCTACGAAATACCGCTATAGGCGCAGAGTGATCGGAAAGTACCATACAACTTTCTATGGAGCTTTCTTTCCGGCCTTTTTTATATCGTGAAGCATTGCTCTTGGGCCAGATGGTTTTTTCCGCGTGCTTGTTCCGATATATGATGCATGTGTGATATCTAATATGTGGCAGATCAAGAGGGCACACAATTTTCTTTGCCTCCTCGACACTAGTAGGACACAGGCTTCCCGCGGGAAGAACCTTCTTTAGGTACTTCAGAAGCTCATCTAGGCTTGTATCTGTCCATTTGTTTTTTGCCTTCGTCTTTAGAAGTTCTAGTGTGAAACTCAAGCGGGTCACCTCGGGATTGCAACCATCATACAAAGGAGTTATCGAGTCTACCTCCAGTTGTACCAGTTTGGCGTCCTCTCTTGAAGCAACTCTATAGATAGTCGTCTTCTTGCGAAGCAGGTCTCGAACATGCGGGTCCCGCATGGCTGAACTTAGTAGTGACGAAGACGGTGGCGTGTCTGTGTCTTATCCGCCTTGAACTGCCTCTTCGCCATCAACATTTCCGAGGTCGTCTTCATCTTCGGGCACATAATCGGTCATCTCTTTGTCTGGTGGCCTCATGTCGTTATTTCCTGCCTCGTCGACGTCCTCCTCATCATCATCATCACTTATCCACCGAGTATGTCCATGCATGAAACCATTCATGAGAAGGTGCGCCTTGAATTTACCACCCTGAAAGGGATCGAGCCTGACTCTTCCTTTGCATTTTCGACACGGACATAAAACAGCCTTCAGTCTTTTCTCATACATGTCATCCACAGCGGATTGCTAGTATCTTTCCACCATCCTTCCATTGACCTTCATTATCACCTGCGCACGGAGCAAATATTATAACCACGTATATATGCATTCATGGATCAAATTCATACAAAAATTCGGCATGATCTTCCCTAAACGTAGGACATATTGAGTTTGCATGCCCGAAATTCACCGAAACGGAATTGAATCGACATTTCGGCAAAACATAGGCAACTCATGTCACCCACATTATTTCATCAAATACACAATGTAGACAACTCAAATTATGCCACACACAATTCGGTATATATATTCTCATATCGCCCATATATATATAGTTTTGGTCCAATCCACAAAAACACCTTTTTTTGCTCACCTATGTGTCGAGAGGGATATCGAGCACCTTTCTTCTTAATTACCTAGTAGCTCTAGATATATAGCTCTACCTAGGTAGCTAGCTAGCTAGGGAGAGAGATCTAGATAGCTAGGGAGATAGTGGGAGAGGAGAGGGAGAGAAGAGGGAAGGCATTAATGGAAGAG
>NC_041385.1:165529209-165587943 GCF_002162155.2 Triticum dicoccoides | reverse complement strand
GGGGCTCTAATGGAGGGGGGTGAGGGTCAAAGAAGAGGGGGAAGCATTGAAGAACAAGCAAGTGCAAGAGGGAGGGGGAGAAAGAAAGGGGGGAAGAAGAGAGGGAGGGGGAAAGGTGGCAAATATTTTGGCTGGCGACCATAGCAGTAGTGCGGGGTATCAAAGCGCGCTACTGCTATGTGTGCCAGCCAAAATATCTACTGGTACATAAAACTATCTACAACGCTTGCTCGAAAAACATGCTACTAGTAAAAGGTTACACATACAAGAAGTAGCAGTAGCGCTTCTTGGTGGCCCAATGCTACTGCTACATTCTTAACAGTAGTGCTTGTTAGAGTACGAACGCTGCTACTAGCTTTTGGCTGGGGGAGTGGTGTGGTTAACTTACCAGTAGCGTGCCCTCTAGAAACCAACGCTGCCGCTAAGTTGTAACAGTAGCGCGGTTTGTAACACACACTACTTGTAATTATCAGTAGCGTTGGCTCCAAAACACACGCTACCGGTAAACTTCTATGTATAAGCCTTTTCCTAGTAGTGAGTGCTGTGTGTGGTCCGATGAGCGTTGACGTGCGTGGTGGGTATCGTTACTTTCTCACCTTCACCGATGACTTGAGTAGATACGAGTATATTTACTTGATGAAGCATAAGTCTGAAACGTTTCAAAAGTTCAAGCAATTTCAGAGTTAAGTTGAGAATCATCGTAACAAGAATATTTAATGCCTACAATCTGATCGAGGGGGAGAATATCTGAGTTATGAGTTTGGAAATCACTGAAGACAATGTGGAATTGTTTCACAGTTGACGCCACCTAGAACACCACAGTGTAATGTTGTGTCTGAACATCATAATTGTACCTTATTGGATATGGTGCGTTCTATGATGTCTCTTGCCGATCGGCCACTATCGTTTTGGGGTTATGCATTAGAGACAGCTGCATTCACTTTAAATAGGGCACCATCTAAGTTCGTAGAGACAACACCGTATGAACTGTGGTTTGGCAAGAAATCTAAGCTGTCGTTCCTTAAGGTTTGGGGTTGCGATGCTTATGTCAAAAGGCTTCAGCCAGAAAAGCTCGAACCCAAAGCGGACAAATGCGTCTTTATAGGATACCCAAAGGAGACGATTGGGTATACCTTATTTCTCAGATCCTAGGGAAAAGTGTTTGTCACTAAGAACGAGTCCTTTCTCTAGAAAGAGTTTCTCTCGAAAGAATTGAGTGGGAGGAAAATAGAACTTGATGAGGTTGTTGAACCTTTACTTCAACCAGTGAGTAGTGCAACACAGAAAGATGTTTCTATGACACCTACATCAGTTGAAGAGGAAGCTAATGATGGTGATCATGAAGTTTCGGATCAAGTTACTATTGAACCTTGTAGGTCAACCAGGATACGTACTGCTCATGAGTGGTACAATAACCATGTCTTGAAGGTCATGTTGTTGGACAACAATATCAATAAACCTACGAGCTATGGACAAGCGATGGTGGGCCCAGATTCCGACAAATGTTTAGAGGCCATGAAATCCGAGATGGGATCCATGTATGAAAACAAAGTATGGACTTTGGAAGTATTACCTGAAGGGAGAAAGGCCATTCAGAATAAATGGATCTTCAAGAAGTAGACGGACGCGGATGGTAATGTCACCATCTATAAAGCTAGACTTGTGGCAAAGGTATTTTCACAAGTTCAAGGAGTTGACTACGATGACACTATCTCACGAGTAGCGATGCTTAAGTCCTTTAGAATCATGTTGGCAATAGCTGCATTTTTCGATTATGAAATCTGGTAGATGGATGTCAAAAGAGCGTTCCTAAATAGTTTCCTTAAGGAAGAGTTGTATATGATGCAAACAGATGGTTTTGTCGATCCATAGAATGCTGCCAAAGTGTGCAAGCTCCAACAATCCATTTATGGACTGGTGCAAGCATCTCGGAGTTGGAATATTCGCTTTGATGAGGTGGTCAATGTCAGTGTCAAAACCGGCGGATATCGGGCAGGGGGTCCCGATCTGTGCGTCTTAGGCTAATGGTAACAGGAAGCAAGGGACACGATGTTTACCCAGGTTCAGGCCCTCTCGATGGAGGTAAAAACCTACTTCCTGCTTGATTAATATTGAAGATATGTGTAGTACAAGAGTAGATCTACCATGAGATTGTAGAGGCTAAACCCTAAGAGCTAGCCTATGATGGTATGATTGTAATTGTGATCGGCCTTCTAAGGACCATGCTCTCCGGTTTATATAGACACCGGAGAGCTAGGGTTTACATGGAGTCGGTTACAAGGAAGGAAACATAATATCTGGATCGCCAAGCTTGTCTTCCACGCAAAGGAGAGTCCCATCCGGACATGAGCTGAAGTCTTGAGTCTTGTATCTTGACGCTTCTATAGTCCGGACGATGTATACAGTCCGGCTGTCTGGATACCCCCTTATCCAGGACTCCCTCAGTAGCCCCTGAACCAGGCTTCAATGATGATGAGTCCGGCGCGCAGTATTGTCTTCGGCATTGCAAGGAGGGTTCCTCCTCCGAATACTCCAAGATGATTATTAAACACGTAGACCATGTCCGGATCTGCAAGATGATCTTCACACACCATAGTATGGAACATATCATAAATCCATTCTGCTGGCAATTTTTATACACCATGCCCTTGCATCATGGCTTGGTCCAACATGGACCGGCGTCTCCTGCTCCACCTCGATTCGCGTTGCGAGGCGGTTTTATTGGCACGTCCTGCCAAAACAGAGGTCGTGTTCCCCTTAATACGGGATTTTCATCAACGTGGGCATATGTGACCCCATGGCGACCGTTGGTATGATTCCGTGTATTTTAGATATGTCTCAAGCGGTCACGCTGAGGACTCTTGGTATTCATCCCCTTCATAAAGGGGTCAAGGCCTACGCCTCTTCTCCACATCTCCTACTCCTTCTTGCACCTTGAGCTCCAGCACTCAAGGCCTAAGCTCCAACACCCCAGATCCTCTAGGATGTCCGGATCCGACGCAACAGGCCGGTGGGTGGCCTCCATGATTCAAGAGGAGGAGATTGCGAAGCTTAGGGACGTTGGATACCTGACCGCTGATATACAACACTGGCTTCCCGCTTCGGGGCAAGTTGTCCCCACACCGGAGCCCAACGAGAGTGTCGTGTTTGTTCCTCACTTCCTCCGAGGCCTGGGCCTCACCCTCGACCCCTTTGTGAGGGGGATCATGTTCTACTATGGGTTGGATTTTCACGATCTGGCTCTAGACACCATCCTCCACATCTCGTCTTTCATTATTGTGTGCGAGGCTTTTCTCCACATCAACCCACACTTTGGCTTATGGCTGAAGACCTTCAATGTGAAGCCAAAGATGATCGAGGGGCGACATGCGGAGTGCGGAGGCGCTATAATAAGCAGGAACACAGATGCCCCATGGCCAGAGGGTTCTTTTCAGGAAGTATCCGACGTATGGCAATAGAGATGGTTCTATGTCACTGCTCCCAGAGGCACAAAATGGGTCGCTGCCCCCGAGTTCCGCTACGGCCCTCCGTCACATTTAGCGTCTTGGACCAACGTGGGACGGAATTATGGGCCCGCTGGCGATGTACCAGAACTGCAGAATCGTATCCGGGAGCTTATCGAGAGGGACATAAATCTTGTCAGCATAATGCAAGTGATGCTAGTCCGGCGGATGTTGCCGTGCAAACGTCGACCTCTTCGTATGTGGGAGTTCAATCCGGAGGGTCCGCGGACTATTAAGCACTTCTTAGACCTGAAGCTCGAAGGAATGTGTAAATTATTCTTCGGACCACAAGTAAAGTGTCCGGACACCATCGAGGATGAGGGCCTAAGCTGCAATCGGCTAGATGCCCAAGTGAGTAACCTTAAAGCCGGACACTTCATTTATATTTATCATGAATATATTCTAACAATCCCTCCGTGGCCAGGAATGGCTCGACAAGGCGAAGAGAATCAGGTGTCCGGCGCCACTTCCTGAAGGCTCGCCTGGTCCAACCATTGCAAAGATGCTTGACTGGGCGCTCAACAAAATCCCTTCAGGGAAAGGCGAAGTAAAGGGCAGTGAAGCTGAACTTCACGCGCTGCGCATCCAGACCGGGCAAGTCGCTAACCCTCCTATGGAGGATAGCCGGGAAGAGGAGGTCAAAGCCTCCTCCCCATGCGGGAAGAAGAGGGACGGCTCCGAAGATTTGGAGGCGGAGACACCCAAGCAAGGGAAGAAAGCATCACCAAGGGGCTCTGCCGCGACGGGCGCCCTCACCACGTCGTGCCCACCAACGGGCCAGCCCTCCACCGAGCCGTAAGTTATTCCTTGATTTGAAGGTGTGATGTTACTCCGAGATCCATAACCAGGACTTTGTCTTTTGTAGTCCGGCGAGCAGTTCTTCTCAACAGAGTTCGTCTTCGGGGGACCTTCGTCCGGAGATGATGGAGAGCGAGACTCCACCCACCTCTCCGCCTCATCAAGCGGGCGACACAGTGGTGTCGTCACGGAGGAGTCCGGATCTGTCGAAGCCGGAGGCTAACACGTCAGCCGCCCTGAGCTCGGAGCGTTTGGCTCCCACGGGGGGCGATGAGAAGGGTCCGGCGCAGTTCAGTGCCCGGCCGGACGTACTGACGGCCCGTCTGGAGCGAGCCGCGCTCTTAGAGGAGTACCGCTCGTTAATGAGCACGGTACTCACGAAGATTTCATCCGCTACCAACGGTTTGAATGAGGCATTTACAAGCCTGCTCAAAGGCTTTGAGGTATGTAGTGAAAAATGCACAACTTTTTGATTATGAAGCGCGCGCTAGGAGTGCTTCCTATAGATAGTTGATATGTCTCCAACGTATCTATAATTTTTGATTGTTCCATGCTATTATATTACCTGTTTTGGATGCTTATGGGCTTTATTTTATACATTATTATCATTTTTGGAACTAACCTACTAACCGGAGGCCCAGCCCATATTGCTGTTTTTTTGCCTATTTCAGTATTTCGAAGAAAAGGAATATCAAACGGAGTCCAAACGGAATGAAACCTTCGGGAACATGATTTTTGGAACGAACAAGATCCGGAGAGCTTGGAGTGCAAGTCAAGAAACAGCCGGAGCCTCCACGAGATAGGAGGGCGCCCCCCTGTAGGGCGCGCCCCCCTGTCTCGTGGGCCCCTCGGGCGTCCACTAACGTACCTCTTCCTCCTATATATACCTACGGACCCCGAAAACATCCAGGGACACCACGAAACACAATTTCCACCACCGTAACCTTCTGTATCCGCGAGATCCCATCTTGGAGCCTTCGCCGACACTCTGCCGGAGGGGGAATCGACCATGGAGGGCCTCTACATCAACATCCTTGCCCCTCCTATGAGTTGTGAGTAGTTTACCACAGACCTACGGGTCCATAGTTATTAGCTAGATGGCTTCTTATCTCTTTTTGGATCTCAATACAATGTTCTCCCCCTCTCTTGTGGAGATCTATTCGATGTAATCTCTTTTTGCGGTGTGTTTGTCGTGATCCGATGAATTGTGGGTTTATGATCAGATTTATCTATGGATATTAGTTGTATCTTCTCTGAATTATTTTATGTATGATTGAGTTATCTTTGCAAGTCTCTTTGAATTATCGGTTTGATTTGGCCTACTAGATTGATCTTTATTGCCATGGGATAAGTGTTTAGCTTTGGGTTCAATCTTGCGGTGTTCTTACTCAGTGACAGAAAGGGTTGCAAGACACGTATTGTATTGTTGCCATCGAGGATAACAAGATGGGGTTTATATCATATTGCATGAGTTTATCCCTCTACATCATGTCATCTTGCTTAATGTGTTACTCTGTTCTTATGAACTTAATACTCTAGATGCAGGCAGGAGTCCGTCGATGTGTGGAGTAATAGTAGTAGATGCTGGCAGGAGTCGGTCTACTTGTTATGGACATGATGCCTATATACATGATCATGCCTAGATAACGTCATAATTATTCGCTTTTCTATGAATTGCTCGACAGTAATTTGTTCACACACCATAATACTTATGCTCTTGAGAGAAGCCTTTAGTGAAACCTATGGCCCCCGGGTCTATCTTTTATCATATTTGCTTTCAATCTACTTTTATTCGCATCTTTACTTTCTTTCATCTATATTATAAAATACCAAAAATATATTTATCTTATCATACTATCTCAATCAGATCTCACTTTCGCAAGTGGCCGTGAAGGGATTGACAACCCCTTTATTGCGTTGGTTGCGAGTTCTCAGTTTGTTTGTGTAGGCGCGTGCGACTTTTGAGGAGCCTCCTACTGGATTGATGCCTTGGTTCTCAAAAACTGAGGGAAATACTTACGCTACACTTGCTGCATCACCCTCTCCTCTTCGGGGGAAACCAACGCTAGCTCAAGACGTAGAAAGAAGGATTTCTGGCGCCGTTGCCGGGGAGGTCTTCGCTCAAGTCAAGACATACCAAGTTCCTATCACAAACTCATCTCCCTTGCATTTACATTATTTGCCATTTGCCTCTCATTTTCCTCTCACCCACTTCACCCTTGCCGTTATATTCACCCTCTCTTTCCCAATCTCCTCCTCTCCGCCTTTGTGTTTGCCTTCCCATTGCCATGGCTGAATCAAAAAGAACTAAGGGATTCCCCGCGAGTTCTAGTGCCTTGGATAACCCCTCTGTCCTCTCTAAGCTCATAAACAATGATGCTACGGAAAGACCCACCGGGGTCACCAATGAGAGTTTAAATGATTTTGATGAAGATGACTCCGGAATTTTTTGCTATTTGCTTGATGAATCTTTAAAAGATGCTTGGGATAGGTTATTAAGGATTCGGGCTAGCTACGTGCCTCAATATCAAATTGATGTTTACTTAAAAAGTTTCTATGTTGGCTTGCCCGCTTCTTTCAAACAAGTTCTAGATTCTATTTTTGAGGAAGGTTTTCTTGAAGGGGATGCTATAGATACCTATAAAAAAATGAAAACCATATTTGGGCACCCTTTAAATGATAAAGTTGAATCAACCACTCTCTTGTGCTTTTATCAAAATGAAATTATCAAAGAAATGAAGTCTAGCTTAGATGCAAATTTCCGTAACGTGCTTAATCTTACTTCATCCATTAACGGCAATGTTCTCACCCTGAATAGAAGGAGGAATGCCATAGAAAGGATATCCTCTCTTGCTACTTATGAATCAAGTGCCAAAGAAGGCACTCGTTAGATCTATCCTCGCTTTTATGCCTAGCTAGGGGCGTTAAACGATAGCACTAGTTGGGAGGAAACCCAATTTTCTTTATGTTCTTTGTTTTTTTTCCTGTTTAGTGTTAAATTTTGTTTCTACTTTCTGTTTAGATGTGTTTTTATCTTTTGTTTAGTGTTTGTGCCAAGTAGAACCTATAGGATAAACTATGATGATGGTTGATTTGATTCTGCTGAAAAACAGAAACTTTGCGCTCACGAGAAAAAATTCAATAAATCACAGAAAAGATATTTTGCATTAAGTCTTTTTTCTTCTGATCAATAAAAAAATTATCCAGTACTTCCTATTTTGATAGGATTTGTAGAGTTCCATAAGTTTGCGTTAGTTACAGATTGCTACAGACTGTTCTGTTTTTGACAGATTCTGTTTTTCGTGTGTTGTTTGCTTATTTCAATGCATCTATGGCTAAAAAATTAGTTTATAAACCATAAGGAATTTGGAATACAGTAGGTTTAACACCCAAATAAATAAATAATGAGTTCGTTACAGTACCTTATGTGGTGGTTTTGTTTTCTTTCACTAACGGAGCTTATAAGATTTCCTGTTGAGTTTTGTGTTGTGAAGTTTTCAAGTTTTGGGTAAAGCTTTTATGGACTATGGAATAAAGAGTGGCAAGAATCTAAGCTTGGGGATGCCCAAGGAACCCCAAGATATTCAAGAATAGCCAAAAGCCTAAGCTTGGGGATGCCCTGGGAAGGCATCCCCTCTTTCATCTTTGTTCATTGGTAACTTTACTTGGAGGTATATTTTTATTCGCCACATGATATGTGTTTTGCTTGGAGCGTCGTGCATTATATTGGTCTTTGCTTTTTAGTTTACCACAATCATCCTTGCTGTAGCACACCTTTTGGGAGAAGCCTATTTGATTAGAATTTGCTAGAATACTCTATGTGCTTCACTTATATCTTTTGAGCTTGATAGTTTTTGCTCTAGTACTTCACTTATATCTTTTAGAGCATGGTGGTGGATTAATTTTATAGAAATTGCTAGTCTCTCATGCTTCACTTATATTATTTTGACAGTCTCTTAGAACAGCATGGTATTTGCTATGGTTTTAATTTGGTCCTAGAATGATGAGCATCCAAGTTGGGTATAATAAAAACTATCATAGAAAGTGAATTGGATGCTATGATCAATTTGATGCTTGATAATTGTTTTAAGATATGGAGGTAGTAATATTAAAGTCATGCTAGTTGGGTAATTATGGATTTAAAGAATGCTTGTGTTGAGGTGTGTGATTCCCGTAGCATGCACGTATGGTGAACCGCTTTGTGTGAAGTTGGAGCACAATTTTATTTATTGAATGTCTTCCTTTTGAGTGGCAGTCGGGGACGAGCGATGGTCTTTTCCTACCAATCTATCCCCCTAGGAGCATGCGCGTAGTGCTTTGGTTTTTGATGACTTCTAAATTTTTACAAGTATATGAGTTCTTTTGACTAATGTTGAGTCCATGGATTATACGCACCCTTTCACCCCTCCATTATTGCTAGCCTCTCTTGTACCGTGCAACTTTCGCCGGTACCATACACCCACCGTATACCTCCCTCAAAACAGCCACCATACCTACCTATTATGGCATTTCCATAGCCATTCCGAGATATGTTGCCATGCAACTTTCACCGTTCCGTTTATTATGATATGTTCCATCATTGTCATATTTCTCTTTGCATGATCATGTAGTTGACATCGTATTTGTGGCAAAGCCACCATCATAATCTTCATACATGTCGCTCTTGATTCGTTGCATATCACCGTTATACCGCCGAAGGCATTCACATTGAGTCATATCTTGTTCTAGCTTTGAGTTGTAAATCCATAAAACTGTGATGATCTTCATTATTAGAGCATTGTCCCAGTGAGGAAAGGATGATGAAGACTATGATTCCCCCACAAGTCGAGATGAGTCTTCGGACTTTACAAAAAGAAAAAAAAGAAAGAGGAAAAAAGGGAGAAAGGCCAAAAAGAAAAAGAAAAAAAGAAGGCCAAAGAAAAAAAGAAAAAAAAGAATGAGAGAAAAAGAGAGAAGGGACAATGCGACTATATCTTTTTCCACACTTGAGCTTCAAAATAGCACCATGATCTTCATGACAGAGAGTCTCATATGTTGTCACTTTCATATACCACTGGGAATTCTTCACTATAGAACATGGCTTTTATATTCCAATGATGGGCTTCCTCAAAGTGCCCTAGTCTTCGTGAGCAAGCAAGTTGGATGCACACCCACTAGTGTTCTTTTCTTGAGCTTTCATATATTTATAGCTCTAGTGCATCCGTTGCATGGCAATCCCTACTCACTCACATTGATATCTATTAATGGGCCTCTCCATAGCCCGTTGATACGCCTAGTTGATGTGAGACTATCATCTCCTTTTTTGTCTTCTCCACAACCATCATTCTATTCCACATATAGTGCTATGTCCATGGCTCACGCTCATGTATTGCGTGAAAGTTGAAAGAGTTTGAGATTATTAAAGTATGAAACAATTGCTTGGCTCGTCATTGGGGTTGTGCATGATTAAATACTTTGTGTGATGAAGATAGAGCAACAGCCAGACTATATGATTTTGTAGGGATAACTCTCTTTGGCCATGTTATTTTGAGAAGACATGATTACTTGCTTAGTATGCTTGAAGTATTACTATTTCTTATGTCAATATGAACTTTTATTTTGTGTTATTTGGATCTGAACATTCATGCCACATTAAAGAAAATTACATTGAGGATTATGCTAGGTAGCATTCCACATCAAAAATTCTCTTTTATCATTTACCTACTCGAGGACGAGCAGGAATTAAGCTTGGGGATGCTTGATACGTCTCCAACGTATCTATAATTTTGATTGTTCCATGCTATTATATTACCTGTTTTGGATGCTTATGGGCTTTATTTTATACATTATTATCATTTTTGGGACTAACCTACTAACCAGAGGCCCGACCCATATTGCTGTTTTTTTGCCTATTTCAGTATTTCGAAGAAAAGGAATATCAAACAGAGTCCAAACGGAATGAAACCTTCGGGAACATGATTTTTGGAACGAACAAGATCTGGAGAGCTTGGAGTGCAAGTCAAGAAACAGCCGGAGCCTCCACGAGATAGGAGGGCGCCCCCCTGTAGGGCACGCCCCCCTGTCTCGTGGGCCCCTCGGGCGTCCACTAACGTACCTCTTCCTCCTATATATACCTACGGACCCCGAAAACATCCAGGGGCACCACGAAACACAATTTCCACCACTGTAACCTTCTGTATCCGCGAGATCCCATCTTGGAGCCTTCGCCGACACTCTGCCGGAGGGGGAATCGACCATGGAGGGCCTCTGCATCAAAATCCTTGCCCCTCCTATGAGTTGTGAGTAGTTTACCACAGACCTACGGGTCCATAGTTATTAGCTAGATGGCTTCTTATCTCTTTTTGGATCTCAATACAATGTTCTCCCCCTCTCTTGTGGAGATCTATTCGATGTAATCTCTTTTTGCGGTGTGTTTGTCGTGATCCGATGAATTGTGGGTTTATGATCAGATTTATCTATGGATATTAATTGTATCTTCTTTGAATTCTTTTATGTATGATTGAGTTATCTTTGCAAGTCTCTTTGAATTATCGGTTTGATTTGGCCTACTAGATTGATTTTTATTGCCATGGGATAAGTGTTTAGCTTTGGGTTCAATCTTGCGGTGTTCTTCCTCAGTGACAGAAAGGGGTGCAAGACACGTATTGTATTGTTGCCATCGAGGATAACAAGATGGGGTTTATATCATATTGCATGAGTTTATCCCTCTACATCATGTCATCTTGCTTAATGTGTTACTCTGTTCTTATGAACTTAATACTCTAGATGCAGGCATGAGTCAGTCGATGTGTGGAGTAATAGTAGTAGATGCAGGCAGGAGTCGGTCTACTTGTTATGGACATGATGCCTATATACATGATCATGCCTAGATAACGTCATAATTATTCGCTTTTCTATGAATTGCTCGACAGTAATTTTTTCACACACCATAATACTTATGCTCTCGAGAGAAGCCTTTAGTGAAACCTATGGCCCCCGGGTCTATCTTTTATCATATTTGCTTTCAATCTACTTTTATTCGCATCTTTACTTTCTTTCATCTATATTATAAAATACCAAAAATATATTTATCTTATCATACTATCTCAATCAGATCTCACTTTCGCAAGTGGCCGTGAAGGGATTGACAACCCCTTTATTGCGTTGGTTGCGAGTTCTCAGTTTGTTTGTGTAGGCGCGTGGGACTTTTGAGGAGCCTCCTACTGGATTGATACCTTGGTTCTCAAAAACTGAGGGAAATACTTACGCTACACTTGTTGCATCACCCTCTCCTCTTCGGGGGAAACCAACGCTAGCTCAAGACGTAGAAAGAAGGATTTCTGGCGCCGTTGCCGGGGAGGTCTTCGCTCAAGTCAAGACATACCAAGTTCCTATCACAAACTCATCTCCCTCGCATTTACATTATTTGCCATTTGCCTCTCATTTTCCTCTCACCCACTTCACCCTTGCCGTTTTATTCACCCTCTCTTTCCCAATCTCCTCCTCTCTGCCTTTGTGTTTGCCTTCCCATTGCCATGGCTGAATCAAAAAGAACTAAGGGATTCCCCGCGAGTTCTAGTGCCTTGGATAACCCCTCTGTCCTCTCTAAGCTCATAAACAATGATGCTACGGAAAGACCCACCGGGGTCACCAATGAGAGTTTAAATGATTTTGATGAAGATGACTCCGGAATTTTTTGTTATTTGCCTGATGAATCTTTAAAAGATGCTTGGGATAGGTTATTAAGGATTCGGGCTAGCTACGTGCCTCAATATCAAATTGATGTTTACTTAAAAAGTTTCTATGTTGGCTTGCCCGCTTCTTTCAAACAAGTTCTAGATTCTATTTTTGAGGAAGGTTTTCTTGAAGGGGATGCTATAGATACCTATAAAAAAATAAAAACCATATTTGGGCACCCTTTAAATGATAAAGTTGAATCAACCACTCTCTTGTGCTTTTATCAAAATGAAATTATCAAAGAAATGAAGTCTAGCTTAGATGCAAATTTCCGTAACGTGCTTAATCTTACTTCATCCATTAACGTAAATGTTCTCACCCTGAATAGAAGGAGGAATGCCATAGAAAGGAGATCCTCTCTTGCTACTTATGAATCAAGTGCCAAAGAAGGCACTCGTTAGATCTATCCTCGCTTTTATGCCTAGCTAGGGGCGTTAAACGATAGCACTAGTTGGGAGGAAACCCAATTTTCTTTATGTTCTTTGTTTTTGTTCCTGTTTAGTGTTAAATTTTGTTTCTACTTTCTGTTTAGATGTGTTTTTATCTTTTGTTTAGTGTTTGTGCCAAGTAGAACCTATAGGATAAACTATGATGGTGGTTGATTTGATTCTGCTGAAAAACAGAAACTTTGCGCTCACGAGAAAAAATTCAGTAAATCACAGAAAAGATATTTTGCATTAAGTCTTTTTTCTTCTGATCAATAAAAAAATTATCCAGTACGTCCTATTTTGGTAGGATTTGTAGAGTTCCATAAGTTTGCGTTAGTTACAGATTGCTACAGACTGTTCTGTTTTTGACAGATTCTGTTTTTCGTGTGTTGTTTGCTTATTTCAATGCATCTATGGCTAAAAAATTAGTTTATAAACCATAAGGAAGTTGGAATACAGTAGGTTTAACACCCAAATAAATAAATAATGAGTTCATTACAGTACCTTATGTGGTGGTTTTGTTTTCTTTCACTAACGGAGCTTATAAGATTTCCTGTTGAGTTTTGTGTTGTGAAGTTTTCAAGTTTTGGGTAAAGCTTTTATGGACTATGGAATAAAGAGTGGCAAGAATCTAAGCTTGGGGATGCCCAAGGAACCCCAAGATATTCAAGAATAGCCAAAAGCCTAAGCTTTGGGATGCCCTGGGAAGGCATCCCCTCTTTCGTCTTTGTTCATTGGTAACTTTACTTGGAGGTATATTTTTATTCGCCACATGATATGTGTTTTGCTTGGAGCGTCGTGCATTATATTGGTCTTTGCTTTTTAGTTTACCACAATCATCCTTGCTGTAGCACACCTTTTGGGAGAAGCCTATTTGATTAGAATTTGCTAGAATACTCTATGTGCTTCACTTATATCTTTTGAGCTTGATAGTTTTTGCTCTAGTACTTCACTTATATCTTTTAGAGCATGGTGGTGGATTAATTTTATAGAAATTGCTAGTCTCTCATGCTTCACTTATATTATTTTGACAGTCTCTTAGAACAGCATGGTATTTGCTATGGTTTTAATTTGGTCCTAGAATGATGAGCATCCAAGTTGGGTATAATAAAAACTATCATAGAAAGTGAATTGGATGCTATGATCAATTTGATGCTTGATAATTGTTTTAAGATATGGAGGTAGTAATATTAAAGTCATTCTAGTTGGGTAATTATGGATTTAAAGAATGCTTGTGTTGAGGTGTGTGATTCCCGTAGCATGCACGTATGGTGAACCGCTTTGTGTGAAGTTGGAGCACAATTTTATTTATTGAATGTCTTCCTTATGAGTGGCAGTCGGGGACGAGCGATGGTCTTTTCCTACCAATCTATCCCCCTAGGAGCATGCGCGTAGTGCTTTGGTTTTTGATGACTTCTAAATTTTTACAACAAGTATATGAGTTCTTTTGACTAATGTTGAGTCCATGGATTATACGCACCCTTTCACCCCTCCATTATTGCTAGCCTCTCTTGTACCGTGCAACTTTCACCGGTACCATACACCCACCATATACCTCCCTCAAAACAGCCACCATACCTACCTATTATGGCATTTCCATAGCCATTCCGAGATATATTGCCATGCAACTTTCACCGTTCCGTTTATTATGATATGTTCCATCATTGTCATATTTCTCTTTGCATGATCATGTAGTTGACATCGTATTTGTGGCAAAGCCACCATCATAATCTTCATACATGTCGCTCTTGATTCATTGCATATCACCGTTATACCGCCGAAAGCATTCACATTGAGTCATATCTTGTTCTAGCTTTGAGTTGTAAATCCATAAAACTGTGATGATCTTCATTATTAGAGCATTGTCCCAGTGAGGAAAGGATGATGAAGACTATGATTCCCCCACAAGTCGAGATGAGACTTCGGACTTTACAAAAAGAAAAAAAAGAAAGAGGAAAAAAGGGAGAAAGGCCAAAAAGAAAAAGAAAAAAAGAAGGCCAAAGAAAAAAAAGAAAAAAAAGAACGAGAGAAAAAGAGAGAAGGGACAATGCGACTATATCTTTTTCCACACTTGAGCTTCAAAATAGCACCATGATCTTCATGATAGAGAGTCTCATATGTTGTCACTTTCATATACTACTGGGAATTCCTCACTATAGAACTTGGCTTGTATATTCCAATGATGGGCTTCCTCAAAGTGCCCTAGTCTTCGTGAGCAAGCAAGTTGGATGCACACCCACTAGTGTTCTTTTCTTGAGCTTTCATATATTTATAGCTCTAGTGCATCCGTTGCATGGCAATCCCTACTCATTCACATTGATATCTATTAATGGGCCTCTCCATAGCCCGTTGATACGCCTAGTTGATGTGAGACTATCATCTCCTTTTTTGTCTTCTCCACAACCACCATTCTATTCCACATATAGTGCTATGTCCATGGCTCACGCTCATGTATTGCGTGGAAGTTGAAAGAGTTTGAGATTATTAAAGTATGAAACAATTGCTTGGATCGTCATTGGGGTTGTGCATGATTAAATACTTTGTGTGATGAAGATAGAGTAACAGCCAGACTATATGATTTTGTAGGGATAACTCTCTTTGGCCATGTTATTTTGAGAAGACATGATTACTTGCTTAGTATGCTTGAAGTATTACTATTTCTTATGTCAATATGAACTTTTATTTTGTGTTATTTGGATCTGAACATTCATGCCACATTAAAGAAAATTACATTGAGAATTATGCTAGGTAGCATTCCACATCAAAAATTCTCTTTTATCATTTACCTACTCGAGGACGAGCAGGAATTAAGCTTGGGAATGCTTGATACGTCTCCAACGTATCTATAATTTTGATTGTTCCATGCTATTATATTACCTGTTTTGGATGCTTATGGGCTTTATTTTATACATTATTATCATTTTTGGGACTAACCTACTAACCGGAGGCCCAGCCCATATTGCTGTTTTTTTGCCTATTTCAGTACTTCGAAGAAAAGGAATATCAAACGGAGTCCAAACGGAATGAAACCTTTGGAAACGTGATTTTTGGAATGAACAAGATCCGGAGAGCTTGGAGTGCAAGTGAAGAAACAGCCGTAGCCTCCACGAGATAGAAGGGCACCCCCCCTGTAGGGCGCGCCCCCTATCTCGTGGGCCCCTCGGGCGTCTACCGACGTACCTCTTCCTCTTATATATACCTACGGACCCCAAAAACATCCAGGGGCACCACGAAACACAATTTCCACCACCGTAACCTTCTGTATCCACGAGATCCCATCTTGGAGCCTTCGTCAGCGCTCTGTCGGAGTGGGAATCGACCATGGAGGGCCTCTACATCAACATCCTTGCCCCTCCTATGAGTTGTGAGTAGTTTACCACAGACCTACGGGTCCATAATTATTAGCTAGATGGCTTCTTCTCTCTTTTTGGATCTCAATACAATGTTCTCCCCCTCTGTTGTGGAGATCTATTCGATGTAATCTCTTTTTGCTGTGTGTTTGTCGTGATCCGATGAATTGTGGGTTTATGATCAGATTTATCTATGGATATTAATTGAATCTTCTCTGAATTCTTTTATGTATGATCGAGTTGTCTCTGAAAGTCTCTTCGAATTATCGGTTTGGTTTGGCCTACTAGATTGATCTTTCTTGCCATGGGAGAAGTGTTTAGCTTTGGGTTCAACCTTGCGGTGTTCTTACCCAGTGACAGAAAGGGTTGCAAGACACGTATTGTATTGTTACCATCGAGGATAACAAGATGGGGTTTATATCATATGCATGAGTTTATCCCTCTACATCATGTCATCTTGCTTAATGTGTTACTCTATTCTTATGAACTTAATACTCTAGATGCAGGCAGGAGTTCGTCGATGTGTGGAGTAATAGTAGTAGATGCAGGCAGGAGTCGGTCTACTTCTTATGGACGTGATGCCTATATACATGATCATGCCTAGATAACGTCATAATTATTCTCTTTTCTATCAATTGCTCGACAGTAATTTGTTCACCCACCATAATACTTATGCTCTCGAGAGAAGCCTCTAGTGAAACCTATGGCCCCCAAGTCTATCTCTTATCATATTTGCTTTCAATCTACTTTTATTTGCATCTTGACTTTCTTGCATCTATATTATAAAATACCAAAATATATTTATCTTATCATACTATCTCTATCAGATCTCACTTTCGCAAGTGGTCGTGAAGGGATTGACAACCCCTTTATTGTGTTGGTTGCTAGTTCTCATTTTATTTGTGTATGCACGTGGGAGTTTTGAGGAGCCTCCTACTGGATTGATACCTTGGTTCTCAAAAACTGAGGGAAATATTTACGCTACACTTGCTGCATCACCCTCTCTTCTTCGGGGAAAACCAACGCTAGCTCAAGACGTAGCAATAGTAGTCCCCGAGACTCTGGTTGCCCGCCATAGGCGGCAAACGGGGGATCATATACTAATGGCTGTGCCATTAATGTGCGCAGGTATACAAGGATCCGGCAGTCGACCAGTCTGTTGAAGTTGCCGAACTAAGGAGGTAGATCGGATCCATTGATGCCGACCTCACGCTGGTGAATGAGCGGCTGGAGGAGTCACAGGGTATGTGCTCGGCTTCCCTTATTATGATGTATAGGGAAATGCAAGAGGGGCATAATATTAATGCCATGTGTTTGCACTGCAGATGGTGCTGCTGCTATGGAGGCCCTAAGGGCAGAGCTTGCTAAGGCCAAGGAACAAGCTTAGGCTAGCAATGCGGCTGCCCTAAAGGCGGCCGAAGAGTTGAGAGCCGAACAGGCTGCTCATCGCCGAAGCGACGAAAAGATGGCCAAAATGGCTGAAGAGTTGAAGAATGCCGCCGACCGGTATGTGCTCCTGGAAAAGGAGAATAAGGCTAGTTCGGCCGAGCTGGACAAGGCACTGTATGCCACCAAGGAGATGCGGATTGAGATCCGAGGTATGTGGGAGGAACTCCAACAGGCCGACAAAATCGTGGCCGGGGGCTCGTACCTACTGCGGACGAAGGTTTTCGATCCGAAGTATGCGCCCTGGCTGGGCGCTTTAGTCCAGCATACGCGTATGCGGACCTGGCGAATAGTACAGCTGACGCTATCAAGTTCTTCAAGGATCAAGGTGATAAGGAAGTGGAGAAGCTTTTCTGGTCGCAATTCCATGCTCCCACTCGCCCGCTACCGCTAAATGAGAAGGTGGCTGCTATGGCGGAGCTCCACAGGCTGTCTGGGCTTGCAATGCGGTCTGTAATAGATCATTTTTGGCCACAAGGGCCTAAGCCGGACAACTACTTTGGTTTGGTCCAGCAATTCCTATGGGGCGTGTCTCGGATTGATGCCATGAGGAGGTCGGCGTGCATAGAGGGTGCACGGATGGCTCTAGCCCGCGTTAAAGCCTATTGGACGGATATGGATGCCACTGTAATAGCGAGCCACAATCCGTCGGGGGGCCAATATCCGGCCGAGCACTACTTGGCGCAAGTCATGGAAGGTGCCCGCCTAATAGAGGTGAAGTGCTCGAAGAATGTTCTATTCGAGTACTAAGTCGAATCATTGTGGAAAACAATGTTTTAGATTAATTATGAGGCTATGTTTATACTTTTGCCCGGAAGTATGATTGTATCCCCTTTGCGGCCGTTTTTATATGTATAAGTAGTCTGAAAGATAGCACTTGTTGGCTTCAACCCCCACGCATATAATGCGGGGGTGTTCGCAAAAAATATTCTTAATCACACTTGACCCAACGTCTTGGTCCATTAAGGAGGTGATCGCACGTCGAACTAGGCAACCGGACTATATAGCTGTAACACTTTCGCTTAGCCATGGGAGTATAATGGTGGGGCTACTATTTAGCCCCTGGTACCTTCGCATGCATCCGAGTACGGGCGCGTGTGTACATGGCCGGGAAACGGCCCTTCGTTAATGCGGAGGAATCTTTAGAGATTCCGAGGAGTCTTCGAGTGGTTGAACAGTCTCTCGCTACATCATGACAGTCACTTTTCGGCTTTCTCTACTAAGGCGCTCATCCGGAATAACCAGGGCACAATCGCATTAGTTCTCCTTTGGCCTGCCTTAGCCGGTGATAATGGAATGTAAGGCGACAAACCCAGGAGCCGGGCAAACCCAATATTTGACCAAAGACATGATTCAGAGCTGATGCATATAAGGCCAAACTCGTGACGCCGAACACTCCCGAAGGTGTTCGGGCTTTATAATAACATATGGACTCAAGAATGCCCATTCATTATGAACCCTGAGTTTCCAGGTACGTGCGGTACTCTGTCGTGGCGAAATGCTAACAACGACAGTATCCTTTGTGGGTATGGAACCCAGGGGATGGTTAAAACAACAAGAGGCAGTAGAAAAGGTTTACACAGGGGCTTAATCTAAAAAGAAAGCTGTTGAACGTGGCCCTGCTGCACGTCTGCGCCTTTGCCTCCGTTGTGCCATATCCTAGAAGGGTATCGCGCAAATGTTGTCTGGGAAAAAAGGAAAACTCATAAGAGAGTACAACGTAAGTATGCGATGGATAGTAAAGGTGTAAGATGTTGGCCTTCCAATAAGGTTGAGCCACGTGTGGGGCTATATGCCATGGTGAAGAGCAATTGTTCACTTCTAGAGTTGCCTGGGGAGCCGAATGTTACTTCCAGCACGACGGAGCCACTGCCGTAGGCTTCAACGCCTGGTATCACCCCTTCAAAGGCGGTGTTGCTGTGGCTAATTCTGGATGTGTTTATCCCCATTCTGCGAACAGTGTTCTCGTATATTAAATTGAGACTACTGCTACCGTCCATGAGGACACGGGTGAGATGGTATTCGTCGATTAATGGGTCAAGCACCAAGGCCTGTGATCCTCCGCACCAAATACTAGTTCAGCCGTCCATGTGATCGAAAGTGATCGGATGGGACATCCAGTAGTTAGATGTGGGTACGATGGGATTTAAATCGTGCGCGTCTCTGTGCGCATGTCCATGTCTTCGCGTGGATGTGTGAGTCGCGTGGATCATGTTTACTGTTTTAACCTCTGGCGGGATTTTTTTCTGTCCCCCAGTGTTCGGCTGGCGAGGTCCATCCTCGTCTTCACTTGGTGTTTCCCTCCCTTTATGTTCGGCATTTAAATTGCCAGCCTGCTTGAAGACCCAGCACTCTCTATGGGTGTGGTTCGCAGGTTTCTCCGGGGTGCCATGAATTTGGCATAGTCTATCCAGAACTCTGTTCAGGCCGGATGGTCCCTCTTTATTACCTTTAAATGGCTTCTTTTGCTGATCAGGTCGAGAGCCCCTGAATCCGGCGTTGACCATCGTGTTATCCGGGCTCTCTTCCTTATTTTGGCGTTTGTTTTTATTACGCCGTGGCTTCCTGTTGCCATCCCTTATTTCGGATGTGCTGGGGTCGCTAGTGCCTTTACGGGCTAGCCAACTATCTTCACCCGCGCAAAAGCGGGTCATAAGGCTTGTTAAGGCTGCCATTGTCCTTGGATTTTCTTGGACGAGGTGTCGGGCGAGCCATTCGTCATGGATGTTGTGTTCGAATGCCGCTAAGGCTTCGGCGTCCGGACAATCGATAATCTGATTCTTCTTAGTGAGGAATCTGTTCCAAAGCTGGCAGGCGGACTCTCTGGGCTGTTGGATTATGTGACTTAGGTCGTCTGCATCCGGAGGCCGGGCATAAGTCCCTTGGAAATTGGCCCTGAAAGCATCTTCGAGTGCCTCCCAACTCCCAATTGAGTTTTCGGGGAGGCTTTTCAACCAGTGTCGAGCTGGTCCCTTCAACTCAAGGGGAAGGTATTTGATGGTGTGGAGGTCATCCCCATGAGCCATGTGAATATGCAGGATGAAATCCTCGATCCAGACCCCTGGGTCTGTGGTGCCGTCATATGCTTCTATGTTCACAGGATTGAAGCCTTGTGGGAATTCATGGTCCAGTACTTCTTCGGTGAAGCACAGGGGGTGAGCAGCCCCTGTATATCTGGATGCGATGTGGCATGTGGTAGGCTATTGTTGTGTCCGAAGTTTATTCCGGACTGGTACCTGGCTTGTATGAGCGTTTGGGTGACCATATTCCTTCGTCGGGGTGTGTCTTTTAGATCCATAGATGGACCTGGCTGCACCGGCCTTCTTATCCAGATGCTCACGTAGATCATGCGCCGTGTCTGCAGCCGCTCTGTTATGGTTGTGAAGCGGTACGTTTGGTTTCTTGGTCGAATTTTCTTTTGGTGGAACGGCTGCGTCGTCGAATTCTGGCAGTAGCTTGCGCTTCAGATAGCTTTTTGTATGGCGGTCATCGCCATATCTTTGTTCAGTGTCTAGCACTTTATTCCATCTTCGGCTGAGCTTTTCCTGTGCGGCCTTGAGCCGTTGCTTCAGCTTTTTAAGACTTCTTGCGGTGGCCATAAGCTTTCTGTGGAGGTTGTCTCGTTCCACTTGTTCGTCCGGGATGATGAATGCATCATCGTCCGGACTGTCTTCCTGTTCTGGGGAGGCTTCATGAGCTCGTCCCTACGGATCATTGTGATCGGGTATTTGCTCCGAACTTGATTTGGCATGACCTGGCTCATCCTGCTCCATCGCTGGGTCCATGTGGTCATTGTTGCTTTCGGAGTTTGCGGGTATATCGACCCTTCTTGCACTCTTGTCGCCATTTTTGCAATTGCTGGACTTTGAGCGGCGTCTGCGCCGCCTTTTTGGCTTTTGCACGGGTGTTTTATCGTCCGGATTATCCTACCGTCCTTATTGGGCGTATCTACCATGTATATATCGTGTGACAAGGTAGTAGTCCCGCGCCCCAGGGGTTCTGGAGCTTCTCCTGCATCTCGTCCATACAGTCGATGTCTTTGCAGTTGAAGTCAAGCACGTCGGTTAAATCTTCGATCGTGGCGATGAAGTGGGTGGTGGGTGGGCAGCGAATTCCTTCGTCGCCTTCTCCCCGCTCAGGCCGGACATAATTCGGCCCAGAGTCTCCTGATAAAGAGAGAGACTTTAAAGAATTCAGCATGTCGCCGAAGGGCGAGTGCTGAAAGATGCCTGCAGCGGTAAACTCCATTACTAGAGCCCAACATGGCTCGGCCAGCTCAGGAGTGTGCGGACCGGAACCAACGACCGGATATGAGTCCGGGGGTCCGGGGATACAGGTCTCCACAGAGATGTGGCCTGTTTCGGCTCCACCGCCGATGAGCATGCGGCCTGCGGGACAGGGTCCATCCCTCCGTCATCGGGCGACGCAACCTCTTCCGGATTTAGATCCGGGGCTACTGCAGGGATGATGTTCCGAGCATTGTCCGACAACAGGTCTAGGTCGTGCTCGTCATGACTGTCTGGCGCTCCTGGCACGGGCTCGAATCTGTCGAAGATCAAGTCTCCGCAAATATCTGCCGTGTAGTTCAGGTTTCTGAACCTGATCTGGTGGCCAGGGGCGTAGCTGTCGATCTGCTCCAGGTGGCCAAGCGTATTGGCCCGCAGTGCGGAGCCGCTGAATGCAAAGATCTGTCCGGGGAGAGAAGTCTCACCCTGGACTATGTTGTTGACGATTGAAGACGCCATCAAGCCTCGAAGCGACGACACAAAGGAACTCTCAATGAAAGCATCAATGTCGGTGTCAAAACCGGCGGATCTCGGGTAGGGGGTCCCGATCTGTGCGTCTTTGGCTGATGGTAACAGGAAGCAAGGGACACAATGTTTACCGAGGTTCAGGACCTCTCGATGGAGGTAAAACCCTACTTCCTGCTTGATTAATATTGAAGATATCTGTAGTACAAGAGTAGATCTACCACGAGATCGTAGAGGCTAAACCCTAAGAGCTAGCCTATGATGGTATGATTGTAATTGTGATCGGCCTTCTAAGGACCATGCTCTCCGGTTTATATAGACACAGAGCTAGGGTTTACATGGAGTCGGTTACAAGGAAGGAAACATAATATCCGGATCGCCAAGCTTGTGTTCCACAAAAAGGAGAGTCCCATCCGGACACGAGCCGCAGTCTTGAGTCTTGTATCTTGACGCTTCTATAGTCCAGACAATGTATACAGTCCGGCAGTCCGGATGCCCCCTTATCCAGGACTCCCTTAGTCAAAGCGCTTAGGTTTATACAAGTTTATGGAGAAACTTGTATTTACAAGAAGGTGAGTGGGAGCTCTATAGCGTTTCTGATGTTATATGTGGATGACATATTGCTGATTGGAAACAATATAGAACTTTTGGAAAATGTGAAGGAATATTTGAACAAGAGATTTTCAATGAAGGACCTAGGAGAAGCTGCTTTCAAATTAGGCAGCAAGACCTATAAAGATAGATCAAGACACTTGATAGGACTTTCACAAAGCACATACCTTGATAATATTTTGAAGAAGTCCAAAATGGATTAGTCCAAGAAGGGATTCTTGCCTGTTTTGCATGGTGTGAAGTTGAGTCAGACTCAATGCCCGACGACTACAGAGGATAGATAAAACATGAATGTCATCCCCTATGCCTCTGCCAAAGGCTCTATCATGTATGTGATGTTTTGTACAAGAACAGATGTCAGCCTTGCCATAAGTATGGCCGGAAGGTTTCAAAGTAATCCAGGAGTGGATCACTGGACAGCGGTGAAGAATATCCTTAAGTACCCGAAAAGGACTAAGGAAATGTTTCTCTTTTATGGAGATGATCAAGAGCTCGTCATAAAGGGTTACGTTGATGCAAGAGTTGACACTGATCCGGATGACTCTAAGTCTCAAACCAGATACGTATATATTCTAAATGGGGGAGCAGTTAGCTGATGTAGTTCCAAGCAAAGAATGGTAGGTGATTCTTCATGCGAAGCGGAGTACATAGCTACCTCAGAGGCAGCAAAGGAACGTGTCTGGATGAAGCAGTTCATGGTAGATCTTGGAGTTGTGCCCAGTGCACTGGACCCAATGACTCTGTTCTATGACAACACTGGTGCCATTGCTCTAGCCAAGGAACCAAGGTTTCACAAGAGGACCAGACACATAAAGCGACGCTTCAATTCCATCCGCGATTATATCACGGAGGAAGTCATAAACATTTGCAAAGTGCATACGAACCTGAATGTTACAGATCCGTTGACTAAACCTCTTCCACGGGGAAAGCACGATCAAAACCAGAACTCTATGGGTGTTAGATTCATTACCATGTAATGCTAGATTATTGGCTCTAGTGCAAGTGGGAGACTGCTGTAAATACTCCATAGAGGCAATAATAAATTGGTTATTATTATATTTCCTTGTTCAATATAATCGTTTATTATCCATGCTAGAATTGTATTGACCAGAAACTGAAATACATGTGTGGATACATAGACAACAACATGTCCCTAGTAAGCCTCTATCGTACTAGCTCGTTGATCAAAGATGGCTATGGTTTCCTAGCCATGGACATGAGTTGTCATTTGACAACGGGATCACATCATTAGGAGAATGATGTGATGGACAAGACCCAAACTATGAATGTAGCATATGATCGTATCAAGTTTATTGCTATCGCTTTTCTACATGTTAAGTATATGTTCTTATGACCATGAGATCATGCAACTCACTGACACCGGAGGAGTGCCTTATGTGTACCAACCATCGCAATGAAATTGGGTGACTATAAAGGTGCTCTACAAGTATCTCCGAGGGTGTCTGTTGAGTTGGCATGGATCAAGACTGGGATTTGTCACTCCGTATGACGGAGAGGTATCTCAGGGCCCACTCGGTAATACAACATCACCATAAGCTTGCAACCAATGTGACCAATGAGTTATTAATAGGATCTTGTATTATGGAACGAGTAAAGAGACTTGCGGGTAATGATAGTGAACTAGGTATGGAGATACCGATGATCGAATCTCGGGCAAGTAACATACCAATAGACAAAGGGAACTGCACACGGGATTAGCTGAATCCTTGACACATCTTCATAGAATATGTAGGAACCAATATGGGCATCCAGGTCCTGCTATTGGTTATTGACGATAGAGGTGTCTCGGTCATGTCTACATAGTTCTCGAACCCGCAGGGTCTACACACTTAACGTTTGGTGATGATTTAAGTATAGTTTAGTCATTATGGTGGTTACCAAAGGTTGTTTAGAGTCCGGGATGAAATCTCGGACGTGACGAGGAACTCCAGAATGGTCCGGAGGTGAAGATTGACATATTGGACGAAGGGTATTGGAGTCCGGAATTGTTTCAGGGGTACCAGGTGATGACCAGCGTCACCGAAAGGGGTTTCCTGGGGCCCCGGCAAGTGTTGGGGGCCCCATCAGCCAAGGGGAGCGGGCAAACCAGCCCACTAAGGGGCTGAGCGCCCCCTCACCCCATCTCACATAACCAGGAGGGTTGGGGCGCCCCCTAGGGCTTCCCACCTCCCGCCTTGGGGGCAAGTCACCCTATGGGAGATCCCATCTGTCCTGGCCACCGCCCCCCATAGGGGAAACCCTAGTGGCACCACCTCCTCCTCCCTTCCCATATATATAGAGAGGTAGAGAGAGGGAAGCCGCACCTCAGAGCACATCTCCGTGCCACGGCGCTGCCTCGCCTCTCCCACGGATCTATCTTCCTCTGTAGCGCAGCGAAGCTCTGCTGAGATTCTTCCACCACCACTGCCACCATGCCGTTGTGCTGCCGGAGGACGAGGAGGTGAAGGCGTCATCAAGTCGTATGTGTGTTGAACGCAGAGGTGTCGTCAGTTCGGCAGTTGGATCGGAGTTCGCGGGGTAGATCGTGATTGGATCACGAAGTCGTTCGACTACATCAACCGTGTTTCTTAACGCTTCCACTTAGCTATCTGCAAGGGTATGTAGATGCAATCTCTCCTCTCATAGATGTTTATCTACTAGACTGATCTTGGTGAGTGTAGGAAATTTTTTATTTCCCATGCAACGTTCCCCAACATTATTCACCTCCTGCAAAACTATTTGCTTGGGCCCCAAAGCCAAAATTCTTAGATGTTGCACTTAGACTTATTGCTTCTAAGCCACCACTGAATATGTGGGTGGTTAGGAAGAATTAACTTCTCTTGCAAGGAAAGGTCTCCAGCCGGAAATCAAAGACTTCAGACACCATTGTTGGGGACCTAAAACATGTTTTGGGACGCAAGATAAAGTGCCAGAATGGTCTTACCATTTATTTCGTCCGAGGGTTTCTTGACGAGCATCCTATCTTACCAAACAAGAATCTTAACTTTGATAATATGCTTGTTCGTTATATGTTTCTGCTTCACAATAACCTTGATGAAGCCTATCCCGCTAACTGCACTGTAGGGTACGACTCTGAAAGCCACTGGGTGCATAATGGACAGTGGATGCACTAACCACATGACTGGTGATCGAAGTCTTCTCATGGATTCAACCCTACGTCCATCTACTGAAAGCCACATCACATTTTTGACACTGGTAAAAGCAAGGTATTCCGCCTAGGTAGAGTTGCTATCTCAAAGGATCAACACATGGACAAACTGATGCTTGTTTAATCCCTTGGATACAAATTAATGTTTGTCTCAATGCTTTGTGATCTAAACATGATTGTGATATTTGGAAAGTATCATTGCCTTGTGCTTGTGGAAACTGACAAATCACTAGTCTTGAGAGGTTATCGGAGAGGTGATCTATATATGGTAGATTTCTCTACAGGACCTTAGCTTGTCGTATGTCTTCTAGCAAAAGTGTCGGGGAAACTGATCACCTATGGGGTCACAAGGATCCCTTCTATGTTCGGCAGGGGATTAGTTGCATGAAGAGCAGGTCGAGCTGTTTGCACATAGAGGATTTTTATCCAGGTTTGGGTTGCGAAGATGCGTAATACCCTAGTCCTGCTTTATTTCGTTGTATGTGTGTTCTTGAGCTCTTGAACTAGCTATGATGTGTGCTTTGTCCAAAAGTCCAAATCCTATCTCTTTGTGCCTCGGACCTCCTTTTATACACAAAGAGGTTGCCACAGTGGCACACAGGAGGTGGCAAGCTATAGTGGTACGAGCTTATCGCTCGATCAACGTAGGACAAGCACATTTAATGTGCTGCCTACGTGTCCTTTCACTTTATTAGGGATGGAAACAGAAGCCATCTCGTCCTTCGCCGCTCCTGCTTGCCTCGCCACACATCTGGCCTGATGACGCATGCAGCGCCACGCTGGCCAACCAGCTGTTGTGTTGGCGAAATGGTAGGCTTCCATGAAGATCGACATGCGGCCATGTAGGCGCCTGCTTAGCTGGCGTGCCTATCGTCGTACTAGATTATTGGTGAAGTAGCGAAACCTTGCCGGGCGCGGGCCTGGCCGCGGCTCAGCGATCGTCCCCGGCAAGGTTTATCGGGGGCCTTGGAGTCATCCCCGGCAAGGATCTTGTCGGGGGTCTTAATCTTCTGATCCCACGTGGATTCGTGGGTTGCCAATCTTCGTGAGGAGCCATAGGCTATGAGGCATGTGCTCTCCAAATCTTGGTCTAAACATTGTCGATGATGTCAGAGCTCTCAACCCCAAGGGTGGTGGCCCTGCTAGTCTCTTTGCAAGTTGCCCCGACAAGGAGCTTGCCGGGAGGGGGGGGGGGCTAATCGCAAGTCACCTCGGCAAGGCTTGTTGCCGGGCGTAGCCCTGCTTGCCTCCTACTGCATGTTACCTTGAGCATCTGCTTTGATATTCTTTGCTCTCATCTTGTCTTTTGTCGTCCTCCTCTGCTTTTCCAAGCCTGTTGTAGGTGTGGCTGCGACCGTCCATGCACAAGTAAGGGGTACAGAAGTACCCATACTTTTGTACACCGATATGAGCCCCCGGGCCTGGGCCACACATAAGTGCAAGGCGTAGTTGGGCCAGGACCAAAGCAGTGCGTGGGCCGGCGTGGTAGAGGCGAACCGCCACGATCTCTCTGACAGTTCTGCTTCCCCACACCCCGTGTCCTATGCATGACATGGGGGTTGTGCATGGGATGGCCTCAGCATGCTCGTGTCATCTCGCAGTCGATAGAAAAGAGGCGGCTCGTGCTTCCCTTATTTAAAAAGAAAATTATCTGCATGGGCGCTACTCATTTACTAATTGGACTTGGGTCGCAGCTTGCATGGCGCCACACCCCATGATCATGGGCCGGCAATCTGTCGTCCCACCTGTCCTCACGCCCCCTTCTATTTCGCCACATAACCTCCATGCGTTGGGAAGGGCAGGCGGTGGGTGAGGGAGTCTTGGATTAGGGGTTATCAGGACAGCCGGACTATATACTTTGGCCGGACTGTTGGACTATGAAGATACAAGATTGAACACTTCGTCCCGTGTCCGGATGGGACTCTTTTGCGTGGAAGGCAAGCTTGGTGATTTGGATGCTAGATCTCCTTCTTTGTAACTAACTCTGTGTAACCCTAGCCCCCCTCTGGTGTCTATATAAACCAGGACAAGAACAATCATACCATAGGCTAGCTTCTAGGGTTTAGCCTCTACGATCTCGTGGTAGGTCAACTCTTGTAATATTCATATCATCAAGATCAATCAAGCAGGAAGTAGGGTATTACCTCCATCAAGAGGGCCCGAACCTGGGTAAAACATTGTGTCCCCAGTCTCCTATTACCATTAGTCTTAGACACACAGTTCAGAACCCCCTACTCGAGATCCGCCAGTTTTGACACCGACATTAGTGCTTTCATTGAGAGTTCCTCTATGTCGTCGCTGTAAGGCTCGATGGCTCTTTCAAACATCAAACAACAACGCATTCCAGTGTGAGACCTTTCTCCCCGGACAGATCTTCGTGTTCGGCGGCTTCGCACTGCGAGACAATTCGCTTGGACATCTGGAGAAGATCAACATCTACGCCCCTGGCCATCAGGTCAGGTTCGGAAAGTTAAATTACATGGCCGATATCCGCGGAGACGTGATCTTTGACGGATTCGGGCCTACACCTGGAGCGTCGAACAGTCACGGCGAGCACGACTTAGATCTACTGTCGGACAGTACTCGGGATATCGCACCTGCAGTAGCTCCGGACCTAAATCCGGGGTAGATTGCGTCGTCCGAGGACGGGTGGATGGAGCCCGCCATAGAGGCCGCATACTCTTAAGCGGTAGAGACGAACACAGATTCCACCATTAATGAAATATGTGTCACCGGACCCCCGGACTTGTGTCCGGATGTGGGTTCTGAACCGCGCATGCCCGGGCCCATCGAGTCCGATTGGGCTCCGGTAATGGAGTCCACCGCTGCGGATATCTTTCAGCACTCCCCCTTCGGCGACGTGTTGAATTCATTAAGGTAGCTCTCTTTGTCAGGAGACCCCTTGCCAAACTATGTCCGGTTTGAGTGGGAAGCAGGCGATGAAGAAATTTGTTACCCACCCACCACCCATTTCATTGCCACTGTCGATGATTTGACCGACGTGCTTGAATTCGACTCCGTAGACATTGATGGTATGGACGACGATGCAGGAGAAGAACAGGAACCACCACCCACAGGGCGCTAGACAACGACCTCCTCATATGATATATATATGGTGGACACTCCCAAAGAAAACAATGGCAATGAGGCAATAGAGGATAACCCCTTAGGGAAGAAATCAAAGCATGGGCGTCATCGGCGCCGCTCTAAGCCCCGCCACAACAGTAATGGCACAGGAGACGAAAACAATCCAGATGGTGCCGAAGATGAATACAATCCCGATTAACCTACCTTCGAGCAGGCCGAACAGGAAGACGGGTAGGTTAGCCCAGATGAACAGGCGACGGACGGATACTTGGAGGACGACAACTATATGCCTCCCTCCAAAGATGAGATGAGCCTCGACGACGATGAATTCGGCGTGCCTGAGGATCCCATAGAGCAGGAGCTTCAAGCGTCGGCTAATAGCCACTGCAAGAAGCCTGAAAAAGAAGCAGCAGCAGCTCCAAGCTGATTAAGATCTTCTCACAAACAGATGGACCGAGGTCCTGGCAGTCGAGGAATATCGACTCGAGCGCCCCACCAAAGGTTATCCAAAGCCCAAGTTGCTACCTCAACTCGATGAGGAGGCTGTAGAGCCTACACTTCTAGCACAGGACGAGGCTGACCGGCCACCCTGTGGCCGAGATAAAACGGCGTATCAGCCCAAATACCAGCTCGCACCCCCACACCAATTCACTATGGCTCGGGGCAATACGCAGGACCTGCGAGATATGTTGGAAAACAAAGAAGGACAGCCAAGATTGATCTACAGATCATGGGGGCGCACCCCAACATTTGACGATGACCGTCATGCTGGATACACTAACAACAAGTCCGGCCGGGCCGAACATAACTGGACAGACTTAGTCGCACTGCGTAGCGACATAGCCCAGCATAGAGGCTCCGCACACCCCCTCTGCTTCACTAATGAAGAAATGGATCACGAATTCCCAGAAGGGTTTAAACCCGTAAACATCGAATCATACGATGGCACAACAGACCCCACGGTGTGGATCGAAGATTTCCTTCTCCACATTCACATGGCCCACGGTGATGACCTACACGCCATCAAGTATCTTCCCCTTAAACGCAAAGGACCGGCCCAACACTGGCTGAATAGCCTGCCGGCAAACTCCATTGGTAGTTGGGAAAACTTGGAGGATGTGTTCCTCAACAACTTCCAAGGCACCTACGTGCGACCACCGGATGCTGATGACTTAAGTCACATTACCCAACAGCCCAGAGAGTCAGCCAGGAAATTCTGAACTCGGTTCCTAACTAAAAAGAACCAAATTGTCGACTATCCAGACGCCGAAGCCCTAGCGGCCTTTAAGCATAATATCCGTAACGAGTGGCTCGCCCGACACCTCGGCCAAGAAAAACCGAAGTCCATGGCGGCCCTCACGACACTCATGACCCGCTTTTGCGCGGGCAAGGACAATTGGATGGCTCGTAGTAGCACCACACCAAGAAACTCTGGCACTTCAGATGTCCGCGAAAGTAACGGCAAGCCACGACCCAATAGACATAAGCGTCATAACAATGGCGACAACACCAAAGACAAGACAGTCAACACCGGATTTAGTGGCTCAAAATCCAGTCAGCGGAAAAAGCCGTTCAAAAGGAACAACCCGGGATCGTCCAGTCTGGACCGCATACTCGACCGCTCGTGCCAAATTCACGGAACCCTTGACAAGCCAGCCAACCACACTAACAGAGATTGTTGGGTGTTCAAACAGGCCAGCAAGTTAAATGCCGAACACAAGGACAAGGGGCTGCACAACGATGATGACGAGGAGCCCCGGCATCCGAACACTGGGGGATAGAAGAAATTTCCTCCCAGGTGAAAACGGTAAACATGATCTATGCCACCCACATTCCCAAACGGTAATGAAAGTGTGCACTAAGGGACATCTATGCGATGGAGCCAGTCGCCCCAAAGTTCAACCCATAGTCATCCTGTCCGATCACTTTTGATCGTAGGGACCACCCTACCAGCATCCGTCACGGCGGTTCAGCCGCATTGGTCTTTGACCCAATCATCCACGGATTCCACCTCACGCGAGTCCTTATGGACGGTGGCAGTAGCCTGAACCTTCTTTATCAGGACACAGTGCGCAAAATGGGCATCGATCCCTCGAGGATCAAACCCACCAAAACAACTTTCAAAGGTGTAATTCCAGGTGTAGAGGCCCTTTGTATGGGCTCAAAAACACTGGAAGTGGTCTTCGGATCCCCGGATAATTTCCGAAGCGAAGAGTTAATCTTCGTTATCGTCCCTTTCCATAGTGGCTATCATGTACTGCTTGGACGAACCACATTCGCTCAATTCAATGCGGCACACTATGCATACCTCAAGCTCAAGATGCCAGGACCTCGCGGGGTTATAATAGTCAATGGAAACACAGACCGCTCTCTCCGTACGGAAGAGCACACTGCGGCCCTTGCGGCAGAAGTACAAAGCAGCCTTCTCCGGCAGACCGCCAATTCGGCGATGACAACCTCGGACACCGTCAAGCGAGTCCGGAGTACTTTGCAACAGGATGGTCAGGCAAATCAAGAGCCCGACTAGCAATCTGGCCTTCGCCCTAGCCCTACTCAGGCAGCATTTGTGCTGCCCGTACACAATTACGCACTCAAAATACCATGGGCATAGGCGGAGGCGCAACGACCAGGCGGTCCACAGTGCGGTTCAACCGCCACGAGACCCGCATACCTTCATAACCTTCTTTCTCTTTCAGGACCCTACTTTCGGGGAGCCCCTTCAGAGAACCTGATCATCGGACTCAACATAGGAGGGAAAACCAAGGAGGCAAGAGGCTTTGCACACAAGGGAATACCGAGGTTGTCTTTGATTCATGATCGTTATACCTATTTTACATACCCGCATGCGACCTGCCCTTGGGTAGGACATGTCAAATAGTCCTATTTGTTTTTGCTTAACGCATTAATTCTACAAATACGCTTTGACATATTATTTAAATAACATCGGGAAACAATATACATCGTCAGCTTGTTATTCCTATCTTCATGTTTTCCCTTGAATGTTTATTGCATCCGTACACTTTGGTACATTCAGTTTGCCAGGGGCTTCTTATTGTGCCCCATAATATGGCAAGATAAGTCCGAACACTTTCGACAGTGCGGCACCCCGAACTTATAGCATTATATGCATCAGCTCCGAATCATGTCTTGGGTCAATAGTTGGGTTAGCCCGGCTCCCTTGTTTTGGTACCTTACATTCCATTATATCGGATAAGGTAGCGCAGGGAGAACTAATGCGATTGTGTCCTGGTTCTTCCAGACAAGCACCTCAATAGAGAAAGCCGAAAACTGACTGTCATGATGCGGCGAGAGTTGGTCGCTGTTCGAGAGGTCCTAAATCCTTAAGGATTTTTTCTGCTTCGGGCGAGGAATCGGCATTATCCGATTTAGGCATGTATAGCGCCCCAATTCGGCTTTCCGAATACTAGGGCTTCGTCGAAATTTAAAATTGTAGACTTCTATGGCTAAGTGAGCGTTATAAAGCTGCATAGTCTGATTGCCTTGTTCGGTGTGCTAAATACCTCCTTAAAGGACCAAAAAATTGGATAAAGAGTGTTTGGGTCTTCCACGAACACCCCAGTACTAGTTACACACGGGCAGAAGCCGACGACTGTCCTACTTTCAGAATTTCATAAACGGCCGCACAGAAGGCAATATTTTAAATCAACAAAGCGTCATATAAGCGCACACAAACTTGTTTTCATATTACACATGAGTACATTCAAGCAAAGATTATGTCCTTGGTACATTCATCGGCCACAAGGCGAGCAACTTTTATAACGCCATCATAATATTTTTCGGGGTAGCCTTACCCTCAGGTAGTCCATCCTTCACCAGGTTCTCGGCATCCAGTTTGGCCCAATGCATCTTCGCACGGGCAAAGGCCCGGCGGGCACCCTCAATACATATGGATTGCTTGATAACTTCAAGCCACGGACAGGCATTTACCATCCATTTTATAAGGCCAAAGTAGCTATTAGGCAGGGGCTCACCAGGCCACATCCGGACTATGAGGCCCTTAATGGCCAGTTCAGCCGCCCTGTGGAGTTCGACCAATTGCTTCAGTTGGTCACTCAGAGGCATTAGGTGTTTGGATCCAGTATACTGGGACGAGAACAGCTTCTTCGTCGAGCTCCCCTCTTCGGCACGGTAGAACTCTATGGCATCCGATATGCTGCGTGGCAGATCCGTGAATGCCCCTGGAGAGCTCCGAATGCGGGTAAGTAAAAGAAATGTCTCATCCACATGCTTGCTTTGCATAATGAATGCCTTACCCGCCGCTATCTTCTTGGCCGCCTGGATTTCCTGGAGGGCCTTTTGGGCCTCAGCCTTAGCGTCTGTCACTCTCTGGAGGACCTTTGCAAGCTCAGACTCTTGCGTCTTGAAATCACGCTCCAAGGACTCGAACTTCTTGCCGAATTCCTGGAGCTCTTGCTGTACCTCGCCCACCCGAGCATCTTGCTTTTCACACTTGGTGCGCTCCATGGCCGCCTTGTCTTCGGCCACAGATAGCGCTTTCTTCAGGGCAGCCACTTCGGTCGTGGCCCCTATTAAAAATCATGATGCTTTTTGTTAGCGTCACCATTTTTTCTCCTCTATATAACACATGGACGAGTGAGGGAGTCCTGGATTAGGGGGTGTCCGGATAGCCGGACTACCATCATCAGCCGAACTATCATCGGCCGGACTATCATCATCGACCGGACTCCAAGACTATGAAGATACAAGATTCAAGACTTCGCCCCGTGTCCGGATGGGACTTTCCTTGGCGTGGAAGGCAAGCTTGGCGATATGGATATGTAGATCTCCTACCATTGTAACCGACTCTATGTAACCCTAGCCCTCTCCGGTGTCTATATAAACCGGATGGCACTAGTCCGTAGGACAACAACAACAACCCTTACAATCATACCATAGGCTAGCTTCTAGGGTTTAGCCTCCTTGATCTCGTGGTAGATCCACTCTTGTAAACATCCACAATATCAATATCAATCAAGCAGGACGTAGGGTTTTACCTCCATCAAGAGGGCCCAAACCTGGGTAAAACATCGTGTCCCTTGTCTCCTGTTACCATCCGCCTAGATGCACAGTTCGGGACCCCCTACCCGAGATCCGCCGGTTTTGACACCGACATTGGTGCTTTCATTGAGCGTTCCTCTGTGTCGTCACCGATAGGCTTGATGGCCTCTTCAATCGACAATGATGCAGTCCTGGGTGAGACTTTTCTCCCCGGACAGATCTTCGTATTCGGCGGCTTCGCACTGCGGGCCAACTCACTTGGCCATCTGGAGCAGATCGAAAGCTACGCCCCTGGCCATCAGGTCAGGTTTGGAAGCCTAAACTTCACGCCCGATATCCGCAGGGACTTGATCTTCGATGGATCTGAGCCACAGCCGAGCGTGCCGCGCTGTCACGATGGGCACGACCTAACTCTGCCGCCGGACAGCACCTTGGAGGCCGCACACGAATCCGCTTTGACCCATAGTCCGGAGCCGATCGCTCAGATCGAGGACAGATGGCTGGACACCGCCTCGGGCGCTGCAACTTCTACGGTGATGGAGCCGAATACTTACCTTGTCCTGCATAAGGCTCATGATTCCGAGGTGCCGGACTCTCTGCCGGACTCCGAACCTCCTGCGCCCCTGCCAGTCGAATACGATTGGGCGCCGATCATGGAATTCACCGCTGCGGACATCTTTCAGCACTCACCCTTCGGCGATACCTTAAATTCGCTAAAGCATCTCTCGCTATCCGGAGAGCCCTGACCGAACTACAGCCAGGATGGTTGGGACGCGGACGACGAAGAAATTCAGAGCCCACCCACCACCCACTTCGTAGCCACCGTCGACGATCTAACCGACGTACTCGACTACGACTCCGAAGACATCGACGGTATGGATGACGATGCCGGAGACTATCAAGAACCAGTGCCTACAGGACACTGGAAGACCACCTCGTCATACGACATATAAATGGTGGACGCCCCAAAAGATGGGGACGACGAAGAAGCAACAGAGGCCGATTCCTTAAAGAAAGAGCCCAAGCACCGACGTCAGCGGCACCGCTCTAAATCCCGCCACAGCAAGAATGGAGATTCCGGCACAGGAGATAACAACACCCCAGAAAGTGCCGAAGACAACCCCCTCCAGCATGATCCAGTGCAGGAGGAGGCAGAAGCAAGCCCTCACGAGAGGGCGGCAGACGAAGAGGTCGAGGATGATAATTACTTACCTCCCTTCAGAGACGAGGCAAGCCTCGACGACGATGAATTCGTCGTGCCTGAGGATCCCGTCGAACAAGAGTGTTTTAGACGCAGGCTAATGGCCACGACAAACAGCCTAAAGAAAAAACAGCAACAGCTTCAAGTTGATCAAGACCTACTGGCCGACAGATGGACCGAGGTCCTCGCGGCTGAAGAGTATGAACTCGAATGCCCCTCCAAAAGTTACCCAAAATGCAAGTTGCTCCCCCGACTAGAGGAGGAAGCATACAAACTTGCGTCACCAGCGCACAATACGGCAGACCGACCACCTCGTGGCCGAGACAGAGAGGCGTGCAAGCCCTCCACCAAAACCGTACCCCGGCATCGCTCAAAAAGCATGAAGCCACGGGGGAACGCACCGGACTTGCGGGATATATTGGAGGACAAGGCAAGACAATCCAGATCTATCTATGGATCACGTGGGCACCCCAAGACCCACGACGAATACCGTCGCGCCGGATACAACTACTCCGGCCAGGCCGAACACAGCAGACGACGCTCTCTCGAGCTACATCGCGATATTGCTCAATACAGAGGCGCCGCACACCCACTATGCTTCACTGACGAAGTAATGGATCATCAAATCCCTGAAGGGTTTAAACCCGTTAATATCGAATCCTACGATGGCACAACAGACCCCGCGGTTTGGATTGAGGATTATCTCCTCCATATACATATGGCTCGCGGTGACGATCTTCACGCCATCAAATATCTCCCGCTCAAGCTTAAAGGACCAGCTCGGCATTGGCTTAACAGCCTGCCCGCAGAGTCAATTGGATGCTGTTGGATGCTGGGAAGACCTGGAAGCCGCATTCCTCGACAACTTCCAGGGCACGTATGTGCGACCACCGGACGCAGATGACCCAAGCCACATAATCCAGCAACCAGACGAATCGGCCAGGCAATTCTGGACATGGTTCTTAACAAAGAAAAATCAAAGGCCCTCGCTGCCTTCAAACATAACATCCGCGATGAGTGGCTGGCCCGGCACCTAGGACAGGAGAAGCCGAAATCCATGGCTGCCCTCACATCACTCATGACCCGCTTCTGTGCGGGGGAGGATAGCTAGCTAGCTCGCAGCAACAACCTCAGCAAAAACGCTGGCAGTCCGGATACCAAGGACCGCAATGGCAGGTTGCGTCGAAACAAAAACAAACGCCGCATTAACGGCGACAGCAATGAGGATACGGCAGTCAACACCGGATTCCGAGGCTCCAAGCCCGGTTAACGGAAGAAGCCATTCAAAAGAACCACTCCGGGCCCGTCCAATTTGGACCGAATACTTGACCGCTCCTGTCAAATACATGGAACCCCCGAAAAGCCAGCTAACCACACCAACAGAGATTGTTGGGTATTCAAGCAGGCAGTAAAATTAATCGCCGAAAACAGTGACAAGGGGCTACACAGCGATGACGAGGAAGAGACCCGGCCACCGAACAACAGAGGACAAAAGGGATTCCCCCTCAAGTTCGGACGGTAGGCATGATATACGCAACGCATATCCCCAAGAGGGAGCGGAAGCGTGCACTAAGGGACGTATACGCGATGGAGCCAGTCACCCCAAAATTCAACCCATGGTCCTCTTGCCCGATCACTTTCGATCGAAGAGACAATCCGACCAGTATCCGCCATGGCGGATTCGCCGCATTGGTTTTAGACCCAATCGTCGATGGATTTCACCTCACGAGAGTCCTGATGGACGGCGGCAGTAGCCTAGACCTGCTTTATCAGGATATAGTGCGCAAGATGGGCATAGACCCTTCAAGGATTAAACCTACAAAGACAACCTTCAAAGGCGTCATACCAGGTGTCGAGGCCAGTTGTACATGCTCAGTTACACTAGAAGTGGTCTTCGTATCCCCGGATAATTTCCGAAGCGAGGAGTTAATCTTCGACATAGTCCCATTCCGCAGTGGCTATCATGCTCTGCTCGGACGAACTGCGTTCGCAAAATTCAACGCGGTGCCGCATTATGCATACCTTAAGCTCAAGATGCCAGGCCCTCGTGGAGTCATCACGGTCAATGGAAACACGGAACGCTCCCTCCGAACGGAGGAACATACAGCGGCTCTCGCGGCAGAAGTACAGAGCAGCCTTTTAAGGCAATTCTCGAGTCCGGCCGTTAAACGACCGGACACGGCCAAACGCGCCCGGAGGAACATCAACCAAGACCACCTGGCACGTTCCGAGCACGCGTAGCAATGCGGCCTCAACCCCAGCCCTCGCACAATTGTAAGACAAACTCTCCGCGTACATAAATACGCCCTGGAGATACCATGGGCATAGGGGGAGAGGCACAACCACAACAGACCCAGAGTGCGGTTCGACCACACCAGGGGCTACCAAATGTGGCTATTTTTATCTTTTATTTCTCTCTTTTTTATACAGAACTCTGTCCGGCGGCGAACCTGTCGAACTCATGATGCAACAGCCAGGGAGGGACAAAGGCCGCGACGAACACTCAGGTGGTCTCCATTAAGAGCATTAAATTTGTTAAATACACCATTCCGCGGCCTACCCCTGGAGGGAGACGCCTTTAATTCGTCCAATCCCTTGCTTTCCGCACTATTTGTATCATTCCGCGCTCATAGCAGATCTTCTCGAATAAAATGCAGCACTTTTTGCCCATAATTGCATTACCTTTTATATATATGTTCATTTACGACATGTTGCATCCGTACATTTTGGTACGGCCAAATACACCAGGGGCTTATATTCCCCACATTACGGTGTGATAAAGTCCGCACACTTTCACAAGTGCGGCACCCCGAACTTATAGCATTATATGAATCGGCTCCGAATCATGTCTTGGGTCAATAGTTGGGTTTGCCCGGCTCCCATGTTTGGCACCTTACGTTTACGTTCTATCGGCTAAGGTAGCACTGGGAGAACCACTGCGATTGCGCCCCGGTTGAGGCGGGTTAACGCCTCAGTGGAGAAAGCTAAAACTGACTGTCATGATAAGGCGAGAGACTGGTCGCTGTTCGAGAGGTCCTTTCGGGTCCTTAAAGACCTACGCCGCTTCGAGCGAAGTTCCGGATAATGTCCGACGAAGGCGTGGATAGCGCCCCTAATTCGGTCTTCCGAATACTAGGGGCTTCGCCGAAATTTAAAATTATAGAATTCTATGGCTAAGTGAGAGTGTTCAAGCACTATAAGTCCGGTTGCCTTGTTCGCTGTGTTGAGCGCCTCCCTAGATGGAACCAAAAATGGGAACAAGAGTGCTCAAGTTTATCCCGAACACCCCAGCACTCGTGGCATGGGGGCTGAAGCCGACGACTTGCCATCTCTCAGATTTAATAAACGGCCGCACAAAAGGTAATATTTTAAATTAACAAGCGTTGCTTAGCGCATATGAACAAAGTTTTCAGCGCACAGGATAACACATCGCGAATTTACTCAATAATTACATCCCTGGGGCACTCATCCGCAATCTTGCGGGCACCCTTCAGGACAGTCTTATAGTACATCTCGGGCGTATGATATTCCTTGCCCGTTGGTGGCGCGTCAGTGATTAGCTTCTCCGCATCCAGCTTTCCCCAATGCACCTTTGCGCGGGCAAGGTCCCGACGAGCACCTTCAATACAGGCGGAGCGCTTGATAACCTCCACCCAGGGGCACGCATCCACCAACCGTCGCACGAGACCGAAGTAGCTCCCAGGCATGGCCTCTCCAGGCCACAGCCGGACTATGAGGCCCTTCATGGCCTGCTCGGCCACCTTGTGGAGCTCGACCAGCTGCTTCAGCTGGTCGCTAGGGGGCACCGGATGGCCGGCCTCAGCATACTGAGACCAGAAGACCTTCTCCGTTGAGCTCCCCTCCTCGGCTCGGTAGAATGCGGCGGCATCAGACACGCTGCGAGGCAGATCTACAAACGCCCCTGGAGAGCTCCGAATTCGGGTAAGTAACACGTAATTTACATTCACATGCTTGCTTTGCATGAAAAATGCCTTACCCGCCGCTATCTTCCTCACCAACTCAATCTCCTGAAGGGACTTATGGGCATCGGCCTTGGCAGTCTTGGCACTTTCGAGAGCCGAGGCAAGCTCGGACTCTCGAGTCTTTGAGTCACGCTCCAAACTCTCATGCTTTTCCATGAGAGCCTGGAGCTCTTGCTGAACCACCGCCACCCGCACCTCCTGCTTTTCTCGCTCTGCCCGTTCCGCAGCCGCATTGCGTTCGGCCGAAGACACAGCCTCCTTCAGGGTCGTCACCTCACTCGTGGCCCCTGCAGTACCCATGTTATCCTTGTTATTTTTTGTTGCAACCTAAATCCTTTTCTGTAAGGTACAAGTTCAAAGTGGTGTTACTCACCCTCTTTTTCCTGGAGCTGCTTCTTGGCGCGGCCGAGCTCTTGCTCGGACCGCTCGAGCTCCTGCTTCAAAGCACCGACCTCTGCAGTCAGTGCGGCAGAGGTCAGCAGTGCAGCATGCAACCCATATTGACATAATTTTTTAGCAACCCTGCGTATATCTTTTTTTTTCAGATCCTCAGTCCGGCTTTTCTTTCCGAACACTGAACCGAGCATCAGGGGCTACTGTCTATGCGGTATTACATTGCATATTTTTTAACTTCTTACCTCAAAGCCTGATAGAAGGCTATTGCAGGCTTCGGTCAGCCTGCTCTTGGCAAGCTATACCTTTTGAACCACCGCACTCATAATAGTGCGGTGTTCTTCCTCGATGGAAGCGCTCTGGAGCGCCTCCAAAAAGTTGTCAGGCGCCTCCGGTTGGACGGAAGCTGCCGGCGTCACGGTCTTTCCCTTCGTGCGAAGGGGCCGGTGGCCGGACTCCGGAACCACTGCGGGTTCTGATGTGGAGTCCGGCGCAAAGTCCGGGAGGCTGCCTTGTGGCGCCTCCGGAGCCTCCCCCTGATGGGTCCCTTCTTGGGATCCCACCTCGGCGTCCTCGGTGTCGCGAGGGGTGGAGGCGGTCGGGATGGAGTCTACATCCGACGGAGCCAACGACCCGCTCGATGAAGAGGGGAGATCATCATTGGCCGAACTACAGGCAGCATGCGGCATCAGAATGACACTGTGTGACGCAGAAAAAGAAATCATAAATCACTCAGGAGTCCGGATACTTACGATCTCGCTGGAGGCCTGGCCCTTGAAGGCCATTCTTCCTCGCCAATGTTGATGTTGGCGGAGCTGTCCGGGGGAATAGTCCTTCCCCTCTTGGACCCTTCGACCTCCCCTGTTGGGGAAGCCTTCCTCTTCCTCTCTCCCTCCTCTGGGAGAGAGTCCTCTTTCTCCTCCTCGTTTTCGGGGGAGGAGTCCGCCCCGGAGTCATCGGACACCTGAAAACGGGAACTCTTTCGAGCACCCGTGGCCTCCTTCTTGGCCTTCTTCTCTGGCACCACGTGCGGTGCCGGAACCAGCAGCCTCGCTAGACGGGCGTCTACTAGGTTTTCTGGCATAGGAGCTGGGCAGATAATCTGCTCCGCCTTCCTCATCCAGTCCTGTCAAAGGAAAAGGGGAAATTGAAACCCGCATAGAGTCCAACTATGAAAAGCAAGTGTCCCGTAAAGGGGTAGAATCACTTACCTCGTCGGCTTGACGCTGCAAGCGAAATCCACGATCTTCAGTCACGGACGTGGGGGCTTCGGCGCCCTTAAACAACACCCTCCAGGCGCCTTCGTACGTCGTGTCGAAGAGCCCACTCAGCACCTGGTGTTGTTCCGGATTGAACTCCCACAGATTGAATGCCCGCTCCTGGCATGGGAGAATCCGGCGGACGAGCATGACTTGGACCACATTAACCAGCCTGAGCTTATTCACCAACTTCTGGATACAGGCTTGGAGTCCCTTCACCTCCTCCGAACTACCCCACAGCAAGCCCTTCTCTTTCCAGGAGGTGAGCTGCGTGGGGATACCAGATCTGAACTCGGGGGCCGCCGCCCACTTAGGGTCGCACGGCTCGGTGATATAGAACCACCCCGATTGCCACCCCTTGACGGATTCCATGAAGGCCCCTTCAAATCAAAGGACATTGGGCATCTTGCCCAACATGGCGCCTCCGCACTCCGCTTGAGTGCCCTTCACCACCCTCGGCTTGACATTGAAGGTCTTGAGCCACAAGCCGAAGTGGGGCTGGATGCAGAGGAAGGCCTCGCACACGACGATAAACGCCGAGATGTTGGGGATGAAGTTCGGCGCCAGATCATGGAAATCCAGGCCGTAGTAGAACATGAGCCCCCGGACAAAGGGGTGAAGTGGAAAACCCAGTCCGCGGAGGAAGTGGGGAAGAAAAACGACCCTCTCATGGGGCCTGGGGGTGGGGATGGGCTGCCCCTCGTCGGGCAACCGGTGCGCGATGTCGCCAGACAGGTAGCCGGCGCTGCGCAGTCTTTCGTTGTGCTCCTCCATAACGGAGGAGGTCATCCACTTGCCTCCCGCTCCGGACATAACTAGGGAAGGTTGAGACGAGATGTGTGGGCTTGGGCGCTGGAGCTCGAGTGCGCGGAGATGGATAAGCAAAGGAGGAAGAAGGCGTAGGTGAAAAGGTGAATCCTTATCCCTTATATGGGCGGGCGAAGTCTACGCGTCCCCCACCGGCCTGGTAAAACTCGCTTATCCCCCAAGCGTCACCATCAATGGCGCGGTTGGGTTACCCACGTCCGTATTGATGAGAATCCCGGACTAAGGGGGAACACGATCTCTGCTTCGACAAGACGTGCCAAGGAAACCGCTTCGCTAAATGCACTGAGGTGGTAGAGTAAAAAACGATTCAAGTAATGGCTTGGTAGTGGCATGACGTCATGCCGCAAAAAAACGTCAGCAGATTGAACTTGTGTATATATTATTCTCTCTACGGTGGAATGTGGAATTTATTTTGCAGAGCCGGACACTATCCTGGTGTTCACAATCTTCTATCATTCGGAGGAGGAACCCACCTTGCAATGCCAAGCAATATACGCGCCGGACTTATCATCATTGAAGCCTGGTTCAGGGGCTACTGAGGGAGTCCTGGATTAGGGGGTGTCTGGATAGCCGGACTACCATCATCAGCCGAACTATCATCGGCGGGACTATCATCATCGACCGGACTCCAAGACTATGAAGATACAAGATTGAAGACTTCGCCCCGTGTCCGGATGGGACTTTCCTTGGCATGGAAGGCAAGCTTGGCGATACGGATATGTATATCTCCTACCATTGTAACCGACTCTATGTAACCCTAGCCGTCTCCGGTGTCTATATAAACCAGATGGCCCTAGTCCGTAGGACAACAACAACAACCCTTACAATCATACCATAGGCTAGCTTCTAGGGTTTAGCCTCCTTGATCTCGTGGTAGATCCACTCTTGTAAACATCCACAATATCAATATCAATCAAGCAGGACGTAGGGTTTTACCTCCATCAAGAGGGCCCGAACCTGGGTAAAACATCGTGTCCCTTGTCTCCTGTTACCATCCGCCTAGACGCACAGTTTGGGACCCCCTACCTGAGATCCGCCGGTTTTGACACCGACAACGGGGTATTACTTACCTTTGTTCTCTTCGAGCTGCCTCTTCGTGAGGCTGAGCTCCTCTTCGGTCTGCTTCAGGTACCGCGTGAGCCCAGCGACCTAGGTAGTACGGGCGGCAGCGGTCAGCAGCAACGCCTGCTTATTCACATAGACATTTGTTGTTATACTCCTGCGGATTAAAAGTTGCCCCTCCATTTGGTTCTTCTTTCCGGACACCAAACAGAGTATCAGGGGCTATTGCCTATCGGGTGGTATTTTCTCACACTTTTCATTACTTACCTCAAAGCCTGTTAGGAGGCTGGTGCAGGCTTCGGTCAATCCGCTTTTGGTGGACCGAACTTTCTCAATCACCGTACTCATAAGAGTACGGTGCTCTTCGTCAATGGAAGCGCCGTGAAGCACTTCCAGCAAATTATCCGATGCCTCTAGCTGGACGAAGGTCATCGGCACGGTCGGCTCACCCTCCTTAGTGAGGGGCTGCCTACCTAAATCCAGAACCTTTGGAGGCTCCGGCGTGGTAACCGGCTGCGAGCCAGACTTGTTGTGGCTCCCGTCCGCATAATCCATGGGGACCTTGCCCCCGATATACCCGGCGTCTGGGATTTCTCCTTGGGGCGTCTCTAGAATCGTCGCTCCTGCCCTGGTATCCTTTGGGAGAACACCTCGGTGTCGTCCGAAGGTCGTGGGGAGGTGGCCGTTAGGAGTGAATCACTATTCATGTTCGATTCACTCAAGGACCCATCCGAAGAGGATACCCCAAGATAGGACCCGGCCGGACTGCATATACGTGTTCGGCGTTATTACAAACAACGAAGTTAAGTCGAACAAAAAATATTACACAGTGCAGATACTTACGACCTGGCCAGGGGCTTGCCCCTGGGCAGCCACTCCTCCTTGCTGTAGGCGGCCGTAGTGGAGTGATCCGGAAGGGACGCCTTTCCCTTCTTCAGCGTCCTGGCCTCCCCCTGTGGGGCGGCTTTTCTTTTCTTCTCCTTCCCAAAGCGGGGAGGAAGAGTTTCTTCAGGTTCCTCCCGTCTCCGTTGGAGGAATTTGCCTCGCCGTCCTCAAACGACGAGTTTATTACGACCCTGCGCCGGAGACCTTTCCTGATCCCCACGACCGCTTTCTTGGACCCTTCGCCCCCCCGGATGGGGCGGCCTTCTTCTTCTTCTCTTCCCCCTCGTGGGAGGAGCGCGCCTCATCATCTTTGGATGAGGCGTCTGGTGCTACCTTGCACCGGAGACCCTTCCTGGTCCCTGTGGCCTTCTTTTCGGCCTTCTTCTCCGGCACCTTGTACGGTGTCGGAACTAGCATCACCGTCAAGAGTGCAGTTGCCGGATCTCCTGGCAGCGAAGCCGGACAGTCGATCCGTTCCGCCGTCATCACATAATCATGTTTAATAAGCGTGATGACTTAGAATCCTCCCATGAATATGTTGGGAAAGGTACATCTTGTGATGTTTAGAGAACTTACTGGATTGGCAAGTCGCGCGGCGCTGAGTCCGCGATCCTCGGAAGTGGGAGGAGGAACTTTGCCGGCCTTGAACAACACCTTCCAGACGTCCTTATGCGTCGTGTCGAAGAACTCTCGCAGCATCTGGTGCTCGGCCAGATCGAACTCCCACATATTGAATGCCCGTCTTTGACACGGGAGAATCCGGCGGACGACCATAACCTGGACCACGTTGACGAGTTTGATCTTCTTCTATATCATGTTTTTGATGCAGTTCTGCAGTCCGGTCAGCTCGGCAGGTACACCCTAGGCCAGGCCCTTCTTCTCCCAGGAGGTGAGCCGCATGGGGATTCCGGATCGGAATACGGGGGTCGCCGCCCAGTTAGCGTCGTGCGGCTCGGTGATCTAGAATCACCCCCATTGCCACCCTTTCATGGTCTCCACGAAGGAGCCGTCAAGCCATGTGACATTGGTCATTTTGCCCACCATGGCGCCTCTGCACCCTGCTTGCTAGCCGCTCATGATCTTCGGCTTCACGTAGAAGGTTTGTAGCCACAGGCTGAAGTGGGGCTTGATGCAGAGGAAGGCCTCGCACACGACGATAAATGCCAAGATGTTGAGGATGAAATTTGGGGCTAGTTCATGGAAATCTAGACCATAGTAAAACATGAGCCCGCAGACAAAGGGGTGGAGTGGAAATCCTAGTCTGCGGACGAAATGAGAGAGAAATACTACTCTTTCCTGAGACTTTGGAGTAGGGGTGATCTGTCCCTCTGCCGGAAGCCTGTGCGCGGCATTTGCGGCCATGTATCCGGCCGCCCGAAGCTTGGTAATGTCCTCCTCCGTGACGGAGGAGGCCATCCACTTGCCTCCCGCTCCGGACATATTGCGAATGGTCCTACGGAGAAGGTGAGAACTTGGGCGCTGGGGCTCGAGAGTGCGAGAATGGATGACCAAAGGAGGAAGAAGGCATGGGCAAGAATGGGGGATCCTTGTCTCTTTATAGAGGCGGCAAAAACTATGTGCATCCCCACTTGCCTGCTAAAATCGCTTATTTTCCAAGCGCCACGTTAAATGGCACGGTTCGGTTACTTGTTCCGCATTAATGAGAATCCCATGATAAGGGGACACGATCTCTGCTTTGACAAGACGTGCCGAGAAAACCGCCTTGCAATGTGTGCGGTGGCTGGCTGTGAGAAAACAGTTCGATAAAAACCCGACCATGATGTGATGTAACGTTATCTAAAGTTGTCAGCAGATTAGATTTGTGGAATATTGTTCTCTCTGCGGTGGCATGTGAAATTTGTCTTGCAGAGCCGGACATGGTTTAAGTGTTCGAGATTTAATTTGGAGTATTCGGAGATGGAACCCGCCTTGCAATGTTGAAGAAAATCTGCGCCCCGGACTCATCGTCATTGAAGCCTGGTTCAGGGGCTACTGAGGGAGTCCTGGATTAGGGGGTAGCCGGACAGCCGGACTATATACTTTGGCCGGACTGTTGGACTATGAAGATACAAGATTGAAGACTTCGCCCCATGTCCGGATGGGACTCTCCTTTGCATGGAAGGCAAGCTTGGCGATTCGGATGTAAGATCTCCTTCTCTGTAACCGACTCTATGTAACCCTAGCCCCCTCCGGTGCTGATATAAACTGGAGGGTTTAGTCCGTAGGACAAGAACAATCATACCATAGGCTAACTTCTAGGGTTTAGCCTCTACAATCTCATGGTAGATCAACTCTTGTAATATTCATATCATCAAGATCAATCAACCAGGAAGTAGGGTATTACCTCCATCGAGAGGGCCCGAACCTGGGTAAAACATTGTGTCCCCAGTCTCCTGTTACCATTAGCCTTAGACGCACAGTTCAGGACCCCCTACCCGAGATCCGCCTATTTTGACACCGACAGCGGGCGCGGAGGATGTGGGCATTAATGCCATGGCGGAAAATTAGGAGCTTGTTGATTGGGGGAGCGGGCCGGTTCCGATTCCCTGTGCTTCAAGAGGCCGCATTGGCCGCGCGGGGCGGCTGCCCTTTGGGCTGGGTGGCCAAGCTTCGGCCTTGCTCTTCTATAAAAGGGGAGAGGGATGGCGCTTCTCCGCACTTGCTCTCTTCTCTCCCTCTTGCTTACCATCTTCCTCCCATTCACCATGGTGAAAGGGCGTGCTAGCGCCTCGACGGCGGCAACGAGGGATTTTCCTTGACAAAACGTCCCTCCTCCCTCAGAGGCTCCGGTGGCGGAGCCCGCCACGAGGGGGAGAGGAAGGGGACAGGGCCGAGGTCATCATGGCGCTCGAGGAGGAGGCGGACGGGGCTGCACTCCTGCCAGCGGCCCCTCCTCTGGTGGGCGGCCACATCAGGGACCAACCCTATGAGTCCTTCATCTGGTTGCATAAGCCTGTGTGCAGTCGCTTTCGGCTTCCGACTCCGTTTGCTCGGGTGATGGAGGAGGAGGCCCCGCTGGCCTTGAGGCTTCACATGAGGGACTGCGGGAACGGCAGCATGTGTGCTGACGTCGACTTTCCCCGCCCTCACGTCATGTATCTTCGTCAGGGGTGGAAGACCTTTGCACGTGCCCACAGCTTGACGGAGGGGCACGTTCTCCATTTTATGTTAATGGAGAGCGGCCTGCTCTTCGTTAAGGTCTTCAAGAACTCTAGAATTCGCCTAGGGTGTCGTGTGGAGAGCTCCACTGACAACGAAAGCTCCTCCTCGAGCGACAATGGCGAGGAGGACAGCGCCAACGACGACGATGGAAGCAGGCTGGAGGACGACTACTCCGACTCTAGCTGACCGCCAGTGGCCGCACCATCGTCTGGCCCGCTCCCTTCCCCGGCAACATGGCTTGGCGGGGGCTTCATCCTGCTGTCTCTGGCGATGGTGGTTGGTGTGCTTCCTCGTCAAGCTCTCCATCACCCAGTTCCCCATGTCCGTCACCTTGTGTGGCTTGCCGTGCCTGGGGAGGAATGGGGCAAGAACCGGGATTACGGGACACTTATCTTTTTTTCCTCAATTTGTAGGCACTTGCCAAATCTTAACTTTCTAGGAAATGTACTCTACCGAGCCCATGCTTATGTTCTGTAATATCTGTACTTGCATCAGCATATCAATGAAAAAGATGATCTTTCACCGGGAACTCATGCACATGTACATTTGCGTAGAGGCAAAATGCCCCTTTAATGAACATAAATGAGTCTCCCCGGCAAGCTACCTTGCCGGCGCTCCTGTGCCTGCCGGAGAATCACAACTGCCGGGTTAGAGGCGCAGGGTCCAGCCCCCTGCCAAACTCTTCTTTTGCCCATGGTTGCTGCAACTACCCCGACCGAAGCAGCATTCGAGTCGGGAATGGGAGCACCCAAGTCTAGATAGAGTGGCAAGGTTTTCAAATGCGCAAGTCACAAATTAAGAACATGAATGGGCAGAGGAGGAACTTTATCTGATTAAGCTGTTGATGGAGACGCCGCGCTAAGCAGTCTTCTCAATCTCTTGATGGGGCGTTGTTACTATGGCTGTAGGGAAGAGAGTACAGGGGCATGGAGTCTTGGCGGTTTCCCATAACTTGTTAGAATCTAAGGTAGCGCAATATCCTATACAAGTACACATGCATACATATACATATATAGACATGGAAACTAGCAGGAAATTGTACATGCTAAAAACTATCTAGCTGCACGCAGGGTCTGCACCTGGCTTTGTACATAGGGTTACATGCCTTGCCGGCAAGGCTAGTATAAAAGGTGGTTGCCAGAGCTCCCGGCAACCACGCCCTATGGGTAAACCTTGCGAAGATGCTCGATATTCCAGGAGTTGCTCACTAGAATGCCATCTTCGGTCTCTAGGCGGACTGCACCGGGCCTGGTGACTCGCATTACCCGATAGGGGCCTTCCCACTTTGGCATCAACTTGTTTGAATTCTTCGCGGACTGAACGCACCGAAGAACAAGGTCGCCTTCCTCAATGCTTCGGGCGTGAACCTTGCGGCTATGATAGCGGCGCAAGGCTTGCTGGTAGCGAGCAGCTCGTACAACAGCTCAAAGATGATCTTCCTCAAGGAGTGTTGCGTCATCTTGGCGCAACTGCTCTTGCTCAAGCTCATCATAAGCGAGCACTCGAGGTGACCCGTATATGAGTTCAGTGGGGAGAACTGCTTCTGCACCACAAACCAGGGCAAAGGGTGTCTGGCCAGTGTCGTTCTGATTGACCAAAGAACCGTTGGCAACTCATCAATCTAGTGCCTTCCACACTTGCGCAGCTTGCCGAAGGTTCTTATTTTGAGGCCTCACAATACTTCAGCATTTGCCCTTTCCGCTTGGCCATTGCTCCTTGGGTGAGCAACAGAAGCAAAGCATACCTTGCTGCCAAGGTCCTAGATATACTGCATGAAGGTGCGGCTCATGAACTGCGTGTTATTGTCGGTGATGACTCTGTTTGGCACACCGAAATGGCACACGAGTCCCTTGAAGAACTTGATGGCTGATTGTGCTGTCACCTTTCTCACCGGCTCCACATATGGCCACTTTGTGAACTTGTCAATCGCGACGTACAAGTACTCAAAGCCCCCGACAGCGCAGGGAAAGGGTCCTAGTATGTCGAGCCCCCAAACCGAAAATGGCCAGAAGAGAGGGATTGTTTGAAGGGCTTGAGCTGGTTGATGAAGCTTCTTTGAATGAAACTGGCATGACTCACACTTGGTTACTAGTGCCGTCGCATCCTGGAGGGCGGTGCCATGAGAAACCCTGCCGGAATGCCTTTCCGGCAAGGGCTCTTGACCCTATGTGGGAGCCACTTATACCTCCGTTTATCTCTGCCAACAGCTCCAATTCGTCCTCCCGAGGAATACATTTCAATTTCATGATGTTTGGCCTTCTTCTGTAAAGGGCATCATCCACAAACTGGTACATGCTAGACCGACAGGCTACTTTCTTTGCTTCTTCCTGCTCCTCACGGAGCTCCCTTGTTTGGAGGAAACGGACCGTATGTTGTGCCCATGCTGGAGCCTGGGGCTCGATGGCAAGGACCAAAGGCATGCTTTCTGCTGCAGGGGAAACTGCTTCGACAGCGGGGGCAGGGGGCCATGTCGGAGGCTGCTGCCCCTCTGCAAGCTTGGAGTACTCGGTAACTTCTTTGCCGGCAGCTCCTGGGAGCTTTGCGGGAAAGTACTTGCCGGGCCCCACCTTCTTTCGCTTGTTCTGCCCTGCTGAGGGTTCTATGGATGGCTGAGTCAATTGAAGAACAAAGGTACCTAGTTCCACATGTAGCTTGAGGGCGGCGCGCTTCGACAAGTCGTCGGCGATGCTATTCTCTGCTCGAGGAACATGCTCCGCTTGCAGACCGTCAAAGCGCTCTTCCAACTTCCTCACTTCATCCACGTAAGCCTCCATTCAGTGGGCTCTGATAATCCTTGTTAACTTTCCTGATGACAAGTTGTGAATCTCCTCTGATAATAAGCTTCCTTATCCCGAGGTCTCCCGTGATCCTCAGACCGACGAGCAGCCCCTCGTATTCTGCGGTGTTGTTTGTCGACCTCTCCCGGGGGAAGTGCATCTGGATCACGTACTCGAGGCGTCCTCCAGTGGGTGCGACGAGCAACACATCGGCACCTGCATCTTGTAACGACAACGCTCCATCGAAGTACATAATCCAATGACTACTTGCCTCTTTGCCGGGAAGGGTGGTTTCTTGAACTTCTTCGTCGGGCGTGGATGTCCATTCTACTATGAATTCCTCTAAGGCTCTGCTCTTGATCGTTGAGGTGCTCTCGAACTGAAGGCCAAAGCTTGACAGCTCCAACGCCCACTCCACAATCCTCCCGATTGCATCTGGGTTATGCAAGATCCGTTGCAAAGGGAGGCGTGTGACGACGGTGACTTCATGTGCTCGGAAGTAATGACGCAACTTTCTCGAGGCCATAAGGAGGCCAAAAAGCAATTTCTCCATCCCAGAATATCTTGACCTAGTCCCGCGTTGAGACACAAAGAAACCAAGTAGCTTGCCGGATGGAACACCGAACACGCACTTCTCTGGGTTGAGCTTGAGGTTGATCCTGTGCTAGTTTGCAAAAGTTTCTTCCAGGTCCTGCATGAGCATATCCCTGTCCTTGGTTTTGATCTCTATGTCATCCATGTAAGCTTCCACATTTCTATGGAGCTGGGGCTCAAAATCAATTTGGACTGCTCAAGCGAACGTTGAACCAGCGCTCTTCAACTCGAAAGGCATCCGTACAAAACAGTATGTACCACATAGGGTGATGAACACGGTCTTCTCTTCGTATTCCTTCGTCATGAAGATCTGATGATACCCTGAGTAAGCATCAAGGAACGACAGCAGGTCACACCCAACAGTGGAGTCCACTATCTAATCGATATGTGGCAATGGGAAAGGATCCTTCGGATAGGCTTTATTGATATCAGTATAGTCAATACATAGCCTCCACTTCCCATTTGCCTTACGTACTACAACCGGATTGGCCAACCACATCGGGTGGAGAACTCCCTTAACCAAACCTGGCGCCTCCAACTTCCTGATCTCCTCGACGATAAACTCTTATCCCTCCAAAGCTTGCTTTCTGACCTTTTGCTTGACGATCCGCGCATGGGGGCAGACAGCAAGATGGTGCTCAATCACCTCCCTGGGAACGTCGGGGATGTCGGATGCTTGCCATGCAAACACTTCAACATTCGCCCGTAGGAAGGCGACGAGCGCGCTTTCCTAATTGCTTTCGAGGGTGGAGCTTATGACGAAAGCTCCGCCCATGCCATCCTCCTTGACGGACACCTTCTTAGTTTCCGGTGAGGCCGCCTTAGACTTTTTGCTCTTGCCGGTAGAGCTCTCTGGTATGTATCCAGCAGAAACACGGCACTCCGAGGAGGTGCGTTTGCCGGAGAGGGTACAGGAGCCCTTGCAGGAGCCAGGAGACCCACCGGCAGCCGAGGCCTTACTGGTCCTCTTCTTGGTAGTAGGAGCAGGTGCCTTGGTGGCAGATGCTTGATGTCTACTACGCAGCCTTCTTCTTGTAGACGTTGTTTGGCCTCCAAGTGCACAGGTTTGTAGGACAGTAGCAAATTTCCCTCAAGTGGATGACCTAAGGTTTATCAATTTGTGGGAGGCGTAGGATGAAGATGGTCTCTCTCAAGCAACCCTGCAACCAAATAACAAAGAGTCTCTTGTGTCCCCAACACACCCAATACAATGGTAAATTGTATAGGTGCACTAGTTCGGCGAAGAGATGGTGATACAAGTGCAATATGGACGGTAGATATAGGTTTTTGTAATCTGAAAATATAAAAACAGCAAAGTAATTAATGATAAAAGTGAGCGTAAACGGTATTGCAATGCTAGGAAACAAGGCCTAAGGTTCATACTTTCACTAGTGCAAGTTCTCTCAACAATAATAACATAACTGGATCATATAACTATCCCTCAACATGCAACAAAGAGTCACTCCAAAGTCACTAATAGCGGAGAACAAACGAAGAGATTATTGTAGGATACGAAACCACCTCAAAGTTATCCTTTCTGATCGATCTATTCAAGAGTCTGTAGTAAAATAACATGAAGCTATTCTTTCCCTTTGATCTATCAGAGTTATACTAGAATAACACCTTAAGACACAAATCAACCAAAACCCTAATGTCACCTAGATACTCCAATGTCACCTCAAGTATCCGTGGGTATGATTATACGATATGCATCACACAATCTCAGATTCATCAAACCAACACAAAGTACTTCAAAGATTGCCCCAAAGTTTCTACCGGAGAGTCAAGACGAAAACGTGGGCCAACCCCTATGCATAAGTTCATTGGACCGCAAGTTGATCACCAAAACATACATTAAGTAGATCACGTGAATATCCCATTGTCACCACAGATAAGCACGACAAGACATACATCAAGTGTTCTCAAATCCTTAAAGACTCGATCCGATAAGATAACTTCAAATGGAAAAATCAATCCATTACAAGAGAGTAGAGGGGGAGAAACATCATAAGTTCCAACTATAGTAGCAAAGCTTGCGATACATAAAGATCCTGCCATATCAAGAACACGAGAGAGAGAAAGAGATCAAACACATAGCTACTGGTACATACCCTCAGCCCCGAGGGTGAACTACTCCCTCCTCATCATGGAGAGTGCGGGATGATGAAGATGGCCACCGGTGAGTGATCCCCCCTCCGGTAGGGTGCTGGAACAGTGTCCCGATCGGTTTTTGGTGGCTACAGAGGCTTGCGGCAACGGAACTCCTGATTTATTGTACTCTTCGATGTTTTTAGGGTATATGGATATATATAGGCAAAACAAGTCGGTCAGGGGAGCCACGAGGGGCCCACGAGGGTGGGGGGCGTGCCCAGGGGGTTAGGGCGCGCCTCCCTGCCCCGTGGCTTCCTCGAAGCTTCCCTAACGTCTACTCCAAGTCTCCTGGACTACTTCTGTTCCAAAAATAACTCTCCCGAAGGTTTCATTCTGTTTGGACTCCGTTTGATATTCCTTTTCTTCGCAACACTAAAATAGGCAAGGAAACAGCAATTTGGGCTGGGCCTCCGGTTAATAGGTTAGTCCCAAAAATGATATAAAAGTGTATAGTAAAGCCCATTAAACATCCAAAATAGGTAATATAATAGCATGAATACTTCATAAATTATAGATACGTTTGAGATGTATCAATGCTGCAACCGCCTCTCGACAGGGCTGACCGGTGCCGACGAGCGCATCCTTCCTATCACAACTGACGGTGATAATGCTCATTGAGCTGGGCATCTTCAGCTTGTTGTACGCGTAGTGTGCCGCCGCCATAAACTTGGCCAGTGCAAGGCGGCCAAGGATCCCGTTGTATGGTAACGGGATCTCAGCAACATCGAAAACGATCCTCTTCGTCCTGTAGTTGAGGTTGCCACCATATGTAACTGGTAGCGTGACCTTTCCCTTGGGCTGACTCCTCCCCGGATTGATCCCTTGGAACGTGCCTGTCTCCTCGAGATCCTCATCGGGGATCGGCAGCCTCTTAACCATGTTGGGCGAGATCAAGTTAAGGTCGGTCCCACCATCAACTAACATTTTCATCACCTCGAGGTTGCCTATTGTTGGGGATACCAACAGCGACAAACACCCGACCGCAGTGGTGCGATCAGGGTGATCCTCGGCGTCGAAAATGATAGGCGTGTGTGACCACCTCAACGGCTTCTGGGCGTCGACCATTGGTTCTGTTGCATTAATCTCACGCGCCCACTGCTTCAGTTGGCGGTGGGAAGAATGCAGCGAAGCACCTCCATCGACACAAATGACTTCTATCGCCTTTTGGAACTCATGCTCAGTGGATTCATCACCATCATCATCATGATCGTCATCCTCCTCTTTCCTATCACCGCCTTGGGCAGGCCTCTCTTGTTGCTTTTCCTTGTTGCTGTGGCCTCCTTGACCGCCGCGCTTCTTGCCGGATCCTTCAGCACCTCCTTGGCCCTTCTCCTTGTCTCACCTCTCGTACTCATCCCTTTGCTTCTCCATCAGCGGCTCCACTTGGCGGCAATTCTGGAGGTCGTGGCCCTTGGTACGGTGAATCTTGCAGTACTACTTGTCGAAGCCCTCTGACTTGCCTGCAGCCGCCAAGGCCTGGCAGGCGTCATACCGGCAACCTCCTTGCCGAGGTCGTCAACCTTGGCATTCTTGGTGGTCTCTGGGCTGCCAGATTCCTCGATGGCAAGCACGGTATTGCCTTTGCATTTCCTGTTACGCCGCCAGCCTTCCTTTGCTGGGCGATGACTGACGGTGTCCTGAACTAGGGGGTACTACCATGTCGTCTCCCGATCAGTTGGATTGGGCCGAGGACCCCCATGGTCGTATACTCATGGGCCAGTTCGGACAACCCCTGCCGCATACAAGGAAGACTCCATGATACGTCTCCAACATATCCACTTTTCCTAACACTTTTGCCCTTGTTTTGGACTTTAACTTGCATGATTTGAATGAAACTAACCCGGACTGACGTTGTTTTCAGCAGAATTACCATGATGTTGTTTCATGTGTAGAAAACAAAAGTTCTCGGAATGACCTGAAAATCCTCGGAGACAAGTTTCAGAAAATATAAAAAATACTTGCGAAAGAATCAAGACAAGGGGGCCCACACCCTGTCCATGAGGGTGGGGGCACGCCCACCCCCTCTGGGCGCGCCCCCCTGTCTCGTGGGCCCCCTGCAACTCCACCGACCTCAATTCCAACTCTATATCTTTTGTCTCGCAGAGAAAAAAATCAGAGAGGAAGTTTCATCGCGTTTTACGATATAGAGCCGCCGCCAAGCCCTAATTTCTCTCGGGAGGGCTGATCTGGAGTCCGTTCAAGGCTCCGGAGAGGGGGGTTCGTCGCCATCGTCATCATCAACCATCCTCCATCACCAATTTCATGATGCTCACCGCCGTGCGTGAGTAATTCCATCGTAGGCTTGCTGGACAGTGATGGGTTGGATGAGATTTACCATGTAATCAAGTTAGTTTTGTTAGGGTTTGATCCCTAGTATCCACTATGTTCTGAGATTGATGTTGCTATGACTTTGCTATGCTTAATGCTTGTCACTAGGGCCCGAGTGCCATGATTTCCGATCTGAACCTATTATGTTTTCATGAATATATGTGTGTTCTTGATCCTATCTTGCAAGTCTATAGTCACCTATTATGTGTTATGATCCGACAACCCCAAAGTGAGAATAATCGGGATACTTCTCGGTGATGAGCGTAGTTTGAGGAGTTCATGTGTTCACTATGTGTTAATGCTTTGGTCCGGTTCTCTATTAAAAGGAGGCCTTAATATCCCTTAGTTTCCACTAGGACCCCGCTGCCACGGGAGGGTAGGACAAAAGATGTCATGCAAGTTCTTTTCCATAAGCACGTATGACTATTCGGAATACATGTCTACATTACATTGATGAATTGGAGCTAGTTCTGTGTCACCCTATGTTATAGCTATTACATGAGGAATCGCATCCGACATAATTATCCATCACTAATCCATTGCCTACGAGCTTCTCACATCTTGTGCTTCGCTTATTTACTTTTCCGTTGCTATAGTTACAATTACTACAAAACCCAAAAATATTACTTTTGCTATCGTTACTATTACTATCATACTACTTTGCTACTAAATACTTTGCTGCAGATACTAAGTTATCCAGGTGTGGTTGAATTGACAACTCAACTGCTAATACTCAAGAATATTCTTTGGCTCCCCTTGTGTCGAATCAATAAATTTGGGTTGAATACTCTACCCTCGAAAGATGTTGCGATCCCCTACACTTGTGGGTCATCAAGACTAATTGCTGGCGCCGTTGCCGGGGAGCATATCTCTATTCTCTGAGTCACTTGGGATTTAAATCTGTTGATCACTATGAAGAACTTGAAAGACGCAAAAACTAAAATCTATCCCTCAACTACGAGGGGAGGTAAGGAACTGCCATCTAGCTCTTCACTAGATTCTCCTTCTGTTACGAATAAGTTTGCGACACCTAAACCTGCTACTGCTATGAATTCTTATATGTCGCACGTTATTGATGATGCCACTTCTTCTATGCACGATACTTATGATGAAACTACTTCTGTGTGTGATACTACTTTGCCATTAGGTGAATTTCTTGATGAACAACTTGCTAGGGCTAGAGAGAATGAAATTATTGAAGATGCTATTATTGATGATAGTGATGATGAAAGTTCTCGGAATGATTATGAATTGCATGTTGTTCCTGAGGGTTATGTTATGAACGAAGAAGCTGCTAGAGCTATCTTTGCTTGCAATGATAGATATGATCTTAAAAAGTTATTAGCTAAATGGAAGCAGCAGTCTCTTAATGCTAGAATGAAACCTGACCCTACTTTTGCTACTTCACCTATCTTTGTTACTGATAAGGACTATGAATTCTCTGTTGATCCTGAAATAATTACTTTGGTTGAATCTGATCCTTTTTATGGCCTAGAATCTGAAACTGTTGTGGCACATTGTGACGCCCCCGATTTAATCGTACACTAATCATGCACGCAAATGTGTACGATCAAGATCAGGGACTCACGGGAAGATATCACAACACAACTCTAAAACATAAAATAAGTCATACAAGCATCATAATACAAGCCAGGGGCCTCGAGGGCTCGAATACAAGTGCTCGATCATAGACGAGTCAGCGGAAGCAACAATATCTGAGTACAGACATAAGTTAAACAAGTTTGCCTTAAGAAGGCTAGCACAAACTGGGGTACAGATCGAAAGAGGCGCAGGCCTCCTGCCTGGGATCCTCCTAAGTTACTCCAGGTCGTCGTCAGCGGGCAGCACGTAGTAGTAGGCACCTCCAGTGTAGTAGGGGTCGTCGTCGATGGTGGCGTCTGGCTCCTGGACTCCAGCATCTGGTTGCGACAACCAGAAAGAAAAGAAAGGGGAAAAAGGGGGGAGAAAGCAACCGTGAGTACTCATCCAAAGTACTCGCAAGCAAGGAGCTACACTACATATGCATGGGTATATGTGTAAAGGGGTCATATCGGTGGACTGAACTGCAGAATGCCAGAATAAAAGGGGGATAGCTAATCCTGTCGAAGACTACGCTTCTGGCAGCCTCCGTCTTGCAGCATGTAGAAGAGAGTAGACTGAAGTCCTCCAAATAGCATCTCCAAGTAGCATCTCCAGTAGCATCGCATAGCATAATCCTACCCGGCGATCCTCTCCTCGTCGCCCTGTAGAAAAGCGATCACCGGGTTGTCTGTGGAACTTGGAAGGGTGTGTTTTATTAAGTATCCGGTTCTAGTTGTCATAAGGTCAAGGTACAACTCCAAGTCGTCCTGTTACCGAAGATCACGGCTATTCGAATAGATTAACTTCCCTGCATGGGTGCACCACATAACCCAACACGCTTGATCCCATTTGGCCGGACACACTTTCCTGGGTCATGCCCGGCCTCGGAAGATCAACACGTCGGAGCCCCACCTAGGCAAAACAGAGAGGCCAGCACGCCGGTCTAAACCTAAGCGCATAGGGGTCTGGGCCCATCGCCCATAGCACACCTGCACGTTGCGTACGCGGCCGAAAGCAGAACTAGCCCCCTTAATACAAGAGCAGGCTTACGTTCCAATCCGGCGCGCGCCGCTCCGTCGCTGACGTCTGAAGTGCTTCGGCTGATACCACGACATCGGGATACCCATAACTACTCCCACGTAGATGGTTAGTGCGTATAGGCTCGTAGCCGACTCAGATCAAATACCAAGATCTCGTTAAGCGTGTTAAGTATCCGCGAACGCCGAACAGGGCCAGGCCCACCTGTCTCCTAGGTGGTCTCAACCTGCCCTGTCGCTCCGCCACAAAGTAACAGTCGAGGGCCGTCGGGAACCCAGGCCCACCTCTACCGGGATGGAGCCACCTGTCCTTTCAGCCCCCTCGTTAGAATCACTTGCGGGTACTCAATGAGCTGACCCGACTTTAGTCACCATCTGTATAGTATGTATGTATGTATAGTATATACCCGTGATCACCTCCCAAGTGATCACGGCCCGATAGTATAGCAAGGCAGACTGACAAGAATGTAGGGCCAATGATGATAAACTAGCATCCTATACTAAGCATTTAGGATGGTAGGTAAGGTATCAATGACTGTAGCAACAATGACAGGCTATGCATCAGAATAGGATTAACGGAAAGCGGTAACATGCTACACTACTCTAATGCAAGCAGTATAGAGTAGAATAGGCGATATCTGGTGATCAAGGGGGGGGGGCTTGCCTGGTTGCTCTGGCAAGAGAGAGAGGTCGTCAACTCCGTAGTCGAACTGGTCAGCAGCAGCGTCGGTCTCGTAGTCTACCGGAGAGAAGAGGGGGAAGAATAATGAATACAGAGCAAACAAAGCATCACAAAATATAACAAGGCAATACGCGGTGTTCGGTGTGCCCTAACGCGGTAGTAAGTGATACCTACGAAGGGGGGAAACATCCAGGAAAGTATTCCCGGAGTTTCGCGTTTTCGGGCAGAGGAACCGGAGGGGGGGAAAGTTGCGAGTTTGATATGTTAGGGGTGTGTGGTGGACGAACGGGCTGCGTATCCGGAATCGTCTCGCCGTTCTGAGCAACTTTCATGTAGAAAGTATTTTAATCCGAGTTACGGATTAAAAGATATGATTTTCTAAAGATTTTATTAATTTCTGGAATTTAATTAGTTATTTAAATTAATTCGAAAATGGAATAATGACATCAGCATGATGTCATGCTGATGTCAGCAGTCAACAGAGTTGACTGGTCAACTTGACCAGTGGGTCCCACTGGTCAGTGACACATATTTAATTAAACATTTTAATTAACCTAATTAGTAATAATAGGGGGTGGGCCCCACTGTCATACTCTGTTAGCTAATTAACAGTAGTTAATTAGGTTAATTAGTCATCAGATTAATTAATCTTAATTAGCTAAGTTAATCAGAATTAATTAAGTTAATTAATTAATTAATTATTTTCATTATTTAATATTGATTTATTATTATTATTATTATTATTATTTTAACTCTTTTATTTTATAAAACGTTCTGGGCGCTGGGGCCCGCATGTAAGTGGCCCAGGGCCTTAACGGGCGCTGGACGGTGGTTACGGGCACGGGCGCGGGCGCCGAGTGTCGCCCGAACGGCGAATGCCCGAGGGGCGCGGGTCGCACGATGCGGCCAGGCGCCGGTGCGCGCCAGGGCGG
>NC_041385.1:165520678-165527921 GCF_002162155.2 Triticum dicoccoides | reverse complement strand
TATTTTCTATTTTATTTCAAGTTCCCTTTTATTTCAGTTTTATAAAAATAAACACTAGCACCTAAAATTGTATTTATAAATATACTACCGCCACCTTAATTCTCAACCCAAGATAAAATAGTTTAATATTTTATAAAATTCAACAGGCATTAATTTAACTGTTTTTAGCTACTGTTTTAATTATCTTAGAGCCTTTACATTCTTTCAAAGTTTGGTTTCTCCACCTTAATTACCTAAGTATTATTTGGTTCACTTAGAACATTTAAATTTTAATATTTGAAAACGTTTATTGTTTGCTCGATTTTGAATTGAATTTAAATCGGTTTCGAACTAACGCGATATTGACAATAGTAATCGAAGTGACATGGCATCATTAGCAGAGGGCTGCTGTAGTTTAATCATCCGGGCGTCACAATTCTCCTCCACTACAGGAAATCTCATCCCGAGATTTAAGAGGTAGTGAAAGGGGGGAAGGTTTGGTAACGAATCTAGCGGGTCTTCTCATTGTGGCTTGCTCTTCTCGAAGAGACCGGTCCAATACATTGATGTCTTCATTCCCTTGCTTCCGGCCATCATGATGAAGTCGACGTCCTTTCTTCGGGATCTTCATCGTACTTACGAATAGGTAACGGGGCATTCCGGAAGAACAGACCTCTGCAAGGTCGACTATCTGGTCGACAACATCGAGGAAGGTGGCGGAAGTACTCTCGAATTTAAACTTAAGAAAATATCGAGAGCAAAGTAAGGAGGTACCATGAGAAGTTTCAAACGGATATGCAAGCGTTTGATGCCTAATCAGAAGGTGAAAGGGGTTCAGAGCAACGAGAATAAGTATTGTGTCTGATACCAGAACTGATGATCTCATCGGTAGGTGGCTCATGAATTTCATACGAGTTCACGCGCGAGGAAAAACTTTGGAAACATGAGGGTGTACAGGAGAGTCAGGTTTCGATCCTGGTGGAACTGTGGGTTATGGGCCCACCATGTGGGTTAAAAGTAGGAAGGGTGGTAATGTCTTGCACGATCATGTAAGCAAGACATGTCAGAGGATAGCCTGTCAGTTATGTCGACAACAACATCGATACCAAGGGCGAGGGACGAAGAGAACCATTTTCCTGCTCGTTGAACGAGGCGGACCAATAGGCAAAGTTCTCGTCCATCGGCAGTTACCGGAAGTCATCAACAGTAGAAACAGGGTTACACCAAACAGGAAGGTACACCAAGGTGTTTACCTACGCAGGGGATTACCACTGCTCGGTTAAGTAGTTTACAAGAAAGTTTGAACAAAACAACGGGAAGGAAAATGTGCTTAAACACGTATATCAGGGGTATATCCTTCCCAAGGACAAGCAGAGCATGATATCCATGACAGGATATTATGTAGAAAACTCCCTAGGTAGGGGAGTGAAATTTCATGACATTACCCATACAACGGTGTTTGGATAATTGAGCTAGAAACATTATCGAATGCTCTTGTTGAAAATCAGAGTATCACAGACATGCTTCGAGATAGCATTTGACGTGGTCACTGGGTAAATATCAGACTTTGGATACTCAAAGGATCCATCAGGAACAGCTTGTAGAATAAGTCTTACAATTTCCTCATGGAAGAATGGATAGCATTGCTAAAAGGAAAATTATAACAATAGGTCCTCCGGTCAGGTGTGCTAGGCATGACATCACCTTATCGGGCCAAATGCTAATGTTATAACTCTTGGAAATATGTCCCGGCCACCATATCTGACCGAGATTCAGATCTGATTGGTGTCAGGATACCTCGGACTCAGGATGCCCGATAAGAAAAGGTGCAAGACAAATTGACGAGACGACATTGTAAGATTATTGGGGAATGTACTATGGAAGCAAATTTCAACTCAAGAGTTCATCATTTAAACCAAAGAGAGGATGACGGGGTGGCTGATGGACTCAGCGACTTTCCATTGGGATTAAAAAAAAAGGGTTTCCATGATTATCTGATCAAGGAGATAACCTTTGTCAGATTAAATGATATAGTGAGGTAAGCTCGAGGAAAACATACATAATTAAACATTGGTTGAAAGGTGCACCCGAAATATGGGCTGGGTTGCTCGACCAATGTTAGAATGGTGATTCAATTATCGGAAGACTTAGAATGAAACTATCGCCCATTCACTCCAAAGCAATAGGGTTGCTAGAAGTTTTGAATTCACACGACATAGCTCAATTGTCGGTATTCCAGTTAAAAAAACAATACGGGGTCCAAGGAATGAACGGAGATGGCGAGAAGTATTATTATATCAAGAATTCTTAAGAGGTGGTGAAATTCTCACCACATTCTTGACAAAAGAGATGGTAATACTCCAAGGTAATTACGAACAAAGGCTGGATAGCAAGGAACTCAAGGTATAACACAGAACACGAACAAGTTTGTGTTGAAGGGGAGGCATTAAAATGGTCGATGACAACACAAATCATCGAGGGCAAGGATGGTATTTCTCATCATGAATTCAATTGATATCCAGGAAGGAGTCAAGATGTTGATGATGATCACGACAAATTTTGTCGAGAGGCTCCATGAAGATGTAATAGATCGGCGATGACATCAAGTCGAAGGAATGATGAAGCGAAAGGTTAATGGAACCGAGGGTACGACACAAACTCCAAAGCAAGCTTGCTGTCCAAAGCGAAATGATATGATGAGGAAAGATCAACGTAAGCTTAGCTCATCGTCAAAAAATTTGTGCTCTGGGAAGAAGGACCAGTTAGCACAGTTAGAATCAGCACGACAACGATATAGCCAAACATGCCAGGAATGGCGTGATCGGGTACAAACTCGTACTTATAGAAGCTTACTGAAGAGTTGTTGAACCGCAGTGCGGACTCGGTTCAGTTACCGGTGTCTATGAGTGCTTAATAACTCAGAGCCCGTGAAAAATTGGAATCAGTGGGAAGGTAGCACTCGATGGAGAACTCATAAGAAGTTATGAAGTTTTGTGATAATCTCGAGATACCAGGGGGGTAATACTCGACGGTAGATCAAAGTAAGGGTTGGACTGGGGTATTGATCCACAGAAGACAAGTGCTTAAACTTGCCCGGGAATTGGATCAAGGAAGAACATATGGTCGGGACCATGATTGCAAAGGATCAATTCAACGAAACCAAAGGATATTATATCAAGGAAGTAGCTATTATTACAAGAAGCTTCCAGGATAGGATCTACATCGTGTCCATGGGTATGAACACAAGTTCAAGGTCGACTCCCACTTCTTCAATGTATAACCTTCCATTCACTCCTCGCTTTGAAAAAGGCATTAGTGTTGAAAGTTTTACCTGGTGAAATACCAGATGAGTATGACTCGTGAAATCTTCTGGGTTCACACCGATGAGGGAAGGCGTTGGTTCAATCCCATCGGGGCTTCTTACGAACATATACCATAAGCTTCAAGAGTAAATATCATCAGCCCGAAAGCAGAGCATGGTTGACAAAAGGAAAGGATACAATTTACCAAAGGCATTATGTATCGGAGAAATAACTCACAAAGTGATTAATTATGAAGGACACTGTCGGGTAATAATCCAACAGTGGATATGGCGATCCAAAATGGGGCTGATATGAGTATCGATACCCAATCAGAGGAAGAAAGATTGCAAATGCATCGGTTTATAGAACATCTGAATAGTTCAACGCTTAATTAGCAAAGTAATTATGATTTTCAAATCGAGGGATCAGGAGCAAATGCTCTGATCAAGGATGGATAAGCTGAATAGACTTAGGGGTACAATCGACGGCAATTTGATTGGTCGATAGCCAGCTCTTGTTTAAAATGATGCCTGAGCCAGAAGGATGAATTCTAGGATCTGTTTGAGGATTGCGAGCATTCGCAACAAATCGAATCAATGGACTCAAAATGATAATGACAATGGATGCCAACAAGATTACTAGACTTATGGGATTAACCATAATGCAAGTAATCAAGAATTTCAAGAGCAATAGGATGCTCAGGATTTTCGAAAGATCGAATGGTTTTTCGAGGATTGGTGACATACATGAATCAACTGGGGATGAGTGGATATTCGGTAAGTGCGAGAAATTATCCGTAGGGGTATTCGTGTAGCAAAGAACTGCAAGGCAATAGGCGCAAAGTATTGTCAGAACATTACAGAGAATTTCGGGATATCTTGTAATAACAAGCTTAACTGGGAATAAAAGTAAGAACGACATGCGTAAGTATTTATCCTTAGGGATATTGCAGTGGTAGGGAATTGCATAAGCAACGGGCACAAGGTCTCGGGAGAATATCGGAAGGTATCTTCGGAATCCTTCGGTGCACAAAGTAATCATCTGGACTGAAGGGGCTCTCCGGGAGAAAGTATTATCGAGAACCTAGAGTTAGTTTTTAGTAAAAATCGTTTAACCCGAGTAGAAGAGAGTGCAGAGTCCCAGAGTAAAGGTCGAGGAGTAAAAGATCCTAGTACCACCCAAATGGCGACGTGGGCCCGTAAGGCACACAACCATGTTAGTAAAAGTTTTGCAATGTCTAGACTCGACTTCGGCCAAGGAGTTGGAAAGGGGGATTCCTACAGGCAGTCGGCTCTGATACCAACTTGTGACGCCCCCGATTTAATCGTACACTAATCATGCATGCAAATGTGTACGATCAAGATCAGGGACTCACGGGAAGATATCACAACACAACTCTAAAACATAAAATAAGTCATACAAGCATCATAATACAAGCCAGGGGCCTCGAGGGCTCGAATACAAGTGCTCGATCATAGACGAGTCAGCGGAAGCAACAATATCTGAGTACAGACATAAGTTAAACAAGTTTGCCTTAAGAAGGCTAGCACAAACTGGGGTACAGATCGAAAGATGCGCAGGCCTCCTGCCTGGGATCCTCCTAAGTTACTCCAGGTCGTCGTCAGCGGGCAGCACATAGTAGTAGGCACCTCCAGTGTAGTAGGGGTCGTCGTCGATGGTGGCGTCTGGCTCCTGGACTCCAGCATCTGGTTGCGACAACCAGAAAGAAAAGAAAGGGGAAAAAGGGGGGAGAAAGCAACCGTGAGTACTCATCCAAAGTACTCGCAAGCAAGGAGCTACACTACATATGCATGGGTATATGTGTAAAGGGGTTATATCTGTGGACTGAACTGCAGAATGCCAGAATAAAAGGGGGATAGCTAATCCTGTCGAAGACTACGCTTCTGGCAGCCTCCGTCTTGCAGCATGTAGAAGAGAGTAGACTGAAGTCCTCCAAATAGCATCTCCAAGTAGCATCTCCAGTAGCATCGCATAGCATAATCCTACCCGGCGATCCTCTCCTCGTCGCCCTGTAGAAAAGCGATCATCGGGTTGTCTGTGGAACTTGGAAGGGTGTGTTTTATTAAGTATCCGGTTCTAGTTGTCATAAGGTCAAGGTACAACTCCAAGTCGTCCTGTTACCGAAGATCACGGCTATTCGAATAGATTAACTTCCCTGCAGGGGTGCACCACATAACCCAACACGCTTGATCCCATTTGGCCGGACACACTTTCCTGGGTCATGCCCGGCCTCGGAAGATCAACACGTTGCAGCCCCACCTAGGCAAAACAGAGAGGCCAGCACGCCGGTCTAAACCTAAGCGCACAGGGGTCTGGGCCCATCGCCCATAGCACACCTGCATGTTGCGTACGCGGCCGAAAGCAGAACTAGCCCCCTTAATACAAGAGCAGGCTTACGTTCCAATCCGGCACGCGCCGCTCCGTCGCTGACGTCTGAAGTGCTTCGGCTGATACCACGACGTCGGGATACCCATAACTACTCCCACGTAGATGGTTAGTGCGTATAGGCTCGTAGCCGACTCAGATCAAATACCAAGATCTCGTTAAGCGTGTTAAGTATCCGCGAACGCCGAACAGGGCCAGGCCCACCTGTCTCCTAGGTGGTCTCAACCCGCCCTATCGCTCCGCCACAAAGTAACAGTCGAGGGCCGTCGGGAACCCAGGCCCACCTCTACCGGGATGGAGCCACCTGTCCTTTCAGCCCCCTCGTCAGAATCACTTGCGGGTACTCAATGAGCTGACCCGACTTTAGTCACCTCCCAAGTGATCACGGCCCGATAGTATAGCAAGGCAGACTGACAAGAATGTAGGGCCAATGATGATAAACTAACATCCTATACTAAGCATTTAGGATGGTAGGTAAGGTATCAATGACTGTAGCAACAATGACAGGCTATGCATCAGAATAGGATTAACGGAAAGCGGTAACATGCTACACTACTCTAATGCAAGCAGTATAGAGTAGAATAGGCGATATCTGGTGATCATGGGGGGGGGCTTGCCTGGTTGCTCTGGCAAGAGAGAGAGGTCGTCAACTCCGTAGTTGAACTGGTCAGCAGCAGCGTCGGTCTCGTAGTCTACCGGAGAGAAGAGGGGGAAGAATAATGAATACAGAGCAAACAAAGCATCACAAAATATAACAAGGCAATACGCGGTGTTCGGTGTGCCCTAACGCGGTAGTAAGTGATACCGACGAAGGGGGGAAACATCCGGGAAAGTATTCCCGGAGTTTCGCGTTTTCGGGCAGAGGAACCGGAGGGGGGGAAGTTGCGAGTTTGATATGTTAGGGGTGTGTGGTGGACGAACGGGCTGCGTATCCGGAATCGTCTCGCCGTTCTGAGCAACTTTCATGTAGAAAGTATTTTAATCCGAGTTACGGATTAAAAGATATGATTTTTTAAAGATTTTATTAATTTCTGGAATTTAATTAGTTATTTAAATTAATTCGAAAATGGAATAATGACATCAGCATGATGTCAGCAGTCAACAGAGTTGACTGGTCAACTTGACCAGTGGGTCCCACTGGTCAGTGACACATATTTAATTAAACATTTTAATTAACCTAATTAGTAATAATAGGGGGTGGGCCCCACTGTCATACTCTGTTAGCTAATTAACAGTAGTTAATTAGGTTAATTAGTCATCAGATTAATTAATCTTAATTAGCTAAGTTAATCAGAATTAATTAAGTTAATTAATTAATTAATTATTTTTATTATTTAATATTGATTTTTTTTATTATTATTATTATTTTTTTAACTCTTTTATTTTATAAAACGTTCTGGGCGCTGGGGCCCGCATGTAAGTGGCCCAGGGCCTTAACGGGCGCTGGACGGTGGTTACGGGCACGGGCGCGGGCGCCGAGTGTCGCCCGAACGGCGAATGCCCGAGGGGCGCGGGTCGCACGATGCGGCCAGGCGCCGGTGCGCGCCAGGGCGGCC
>NC_041385.1:165484598-165520072 GCF_002162155.2 Triticum dicoccoides | reverse complement strand
ACGAGGGAGAGAGAGGAACGTGGGAGGCGCGAGTGGGGGGGAGTGGACGAGTGGGGTGGCGGCTAGGGTTGCGGGGGGGAGGGTAAGGAAAGGAGTGGGGTTGGCCGGTTGGGCCTTTAGCCGGTTGGGCCGGCCAGCTGGGCCATTCGGCCTAGTGGAGGGGGGCTTTTCATTTTCCTTTTGTTTTCTATTTTGTATTTTCCTTTTCTTTTATTATTTTCTATTTTATTTCAAGTTCCCTTTTATTTCAGTTTTATAAAAATAAACACTAGCACCTAAAATTGTATTTATAAATATACTACCGCCACCTTAATTCTCAACCCAAGATAAAATAGTTTAATATTTTATAAAATTCAACAGGCATTAATTTAACTGTTTTTAGCTACTGTTTTAATTATCTTAGAGCCTTTACATTCTTTCAAAGTTTGGTTTCTCCACCTTAATTACCTAAGTATTATTTGGTTCACTTAGAACATTTAAATTTTAATATTTGAAAACGTTTATTGTTTGCTCGATTTTGAATTGAATTTAAATCGGTTTCGAACTAACGCGATATTGACAATAGTAATCGAAGTGACATGGCATCATTAGCAGAGGGCTGCTGTAGTTTAATCATCCGGGCGTCACACACATCTTACCAAGTTAAATGCTATAGCCACCCTATTCACTAATGATGAGAAGTCTCGCTATTATTATATCCTTAAGATATTTCCGTTCTCATTAAAGGGTGATGCTAAGACTTGGTTTAATTCTCTTGCTCCTGGTTGTGTGCGTAGTCCCCAGGATATGATTTATTACTTCTCTGCTAAATATTTCCCCGCTCATAAGAAACAAGCTGCCTTGCAGGAAATATATAACTTTGTGCAAATCGAAGAAGAGAGTCTCCCACAAGATTGGGGGAGGCTTCTCCAATTACTTAATGCCTTGCATGATCATCCTCTTAAGAAAAATGAAATACTTGATATCTTTTATAATGGACTAACCGATGCTTCCAAGGACTACTTGGAAAGTTGTGCTGGTTGTGCTTTCAGGGAAAGAACAGTCGATGAAGCTGAATTACTATTAAATAATATGTTGTTTAATGAAAATAATTGGACTCCCCCTGAACCAATTCCTGAGGCAGTTCCTGAACCAATTGATCCAACTCCTGAGCCTATTCCTAAACCCACTCCGAAGAAGAGAGGTGTTTTATTTCTCAGTCCTAAAGATATGCAAGAGGCAAAGAAATCAATGAAAGAAAAAGGTATTAAAGCTAAAGATGTTAAGAATTTACCACCTATTGAAGAAATACATGGTCTTATTATACCGCCTGTCGAATAACCACATTGTCTTGATAACCCGACACAGGTAGTGAAGGTAAATTCTCTCTATAGATACGATAAAGTTGAAATTCCCTCTACTAAATTTCATAGCCCATGCTTTGATGAATTTGATGACTTTATGGCTAGACAAGAAAGCTTTAATGCTTATGTTGGTAGAGAGTTAAAGAATAATGCCTTTGAGATAGGACGCGTGAGCGATAATATGGCTAGAGTTAAAGGTGAACTCAAACTCATTAGCAAATATGCTTATATGGTTGCTACTCAAGCTGAGCAAGTACTTAAAGTTCAAAATGATTTGCTTGATGAACTAAATAATAAACATGACTTTGCGGTTAGAGTAGCTACTAGAACTGGTAAAATGACTTAGGAACCTTTGTATCCTGAAGGCCGCTCTAAGGTAATTGAACAAGATTCTCAGAATAATGATCTAGATGCTCCTAGTTATTCTAAGAAGAAGAAAAAGAAAATGATGGAACTTTGCATGCTTCTAGTGAACCTAATGTAGAAACACCTGAGAATCCTAATAATACTTCTACCTCTGATGTTGAAACACAATCCGAAGATGAACATGAACCTGATGATAATGCTAATAATGATGTTCATGTAGATGCTCAACCTAGTAATAACAAGGATATATAAATTGAACCTGCTATTGGTCTTGATAACCCACAATCAAGAAACCAATGCCATGATAAGTGAGATTTTGTTGCTAGGAAGCATGGTAGAGAAAGAGAACCATGGGCTCAGAAACCCACGCCCTTTCCACCTACATCATCCAAGACAAAGGATGATGAGGACTTTGAGCGTTTTGCCAAAATGATTAGACGTATCTTCTTACGTATGCGCTTAACTGATATGCTTAAATTAAATCCTTATGCTAAGTATATGAAAGATATCATCACCAACAAAAGGAAAATACCTGAAGATGAGATTTCCACTATGCTTGCCAACTATACCTTTAAGGGTGGAATACCTAAGAAACTTGGTGATCCCGGAGTACCCACTATACCATGCTCCATCAAAAGAAATTATGTTAAAACTTCTTTATGTGATTTAGGAGCCGGTGTTAGTGTTATGCCTCTTTCCTTGTATCGTAGACTTGAATTAAGTAAGTTGACACCCACTGAGATATCCTTGCAAATGGCTGATAAATCAACTGCTATACTTGTCGGCATTTGTGACGACGTGCCTGTTATTGTTGCGAACGTTACTATCTTAACAGACTTTGTCATTCTTGATATTCCTAAGGACGATAGTATGTCTATTATCCTTGGTAGACCCTTTTTAAATACTGCAAGAGCTGTTATTGATTGCAACAAAGGCAATGTCACCTTTCATGTTAATGGAAATGAGCATACGATACATTCCGAGGAAACAACCCCAAGTTCATAGCATAAATTTTATTGAGAAAATTCCATCAATCATTATTGGAGATTTTGAATTTCCTCTCCCTATAGTCAAGAAAAGGTATGATATTCTTATTGTTGGGGATATTCACATCCCAGTTGAGGTAACCTAGTGTCCCTCCAAAATTTCTCCGATTCCATGTTATTCGGAATGAGTTTGTTAACAAGACTTGATCAACCTTGTTAGTGGATTCATTTTGATGATCATGAGGTGGATGAAACTAGAAGGCACAACCTTCTGTACCATCTTTTTACTTTCTGTTATTTAAATTAAATAAAGCAAAAATAGTATTATCTGTTTGTTTTCTGAATTACTCATTCAATGGCAAATATCCTAAAAATAAAAGTGCTCCAAATGCCCTGCAAATTTAGTATGATTTTTATGGAATATTTGAGGGTTTTAGGCACTGAAATCACAGCAGGAGGGGCAAGCACCAAGGCCACGAGAGTGGAGGGTGCACCTACCATCCCTGGGCGCGCCCCCTGTCTCGTGGGCCCCTTGTGGCCCCCCTCCACTTATGCCAGCACCCACATACTCCATCTTCTTCCCAAAAAAATCCCATCCAGCTCAAGCACGAGTTCTAGCTCATTTTGCTGCGATTTTTATCTCCTTGCTCAAAGCTCCTTCCACAAAACTTCTTTGGGAGATTGTTGCTTTGTATGTGACTCCTCCATTGGTCCAAATAGTTTTTGTTCTAGTGCTTTATTCATTGAAAATCCTTGCTGCCTTGGTGACTCTATTCTTGAGCTTTCATGTTAAATTTATGAGGTCCCAAGTAATTCTAATGCATGATATAGGCTCTAGGCACTTGTAGGAGTAGTTGCTATTAATCTTGTTTAGTTTTATTTACTTTTATTTTGAAGTTACTAAAACTTCAGAAATTTTCAGGAAATGTTAAAGAGACTTTTGAGGGGCTCTTCTAGCCAAGGCTCCTAGGAAAAACAAGCTAAAGAGAAGGAAAGGGCCAAGTATAATCTTCCTCGCATAGCGGAAGTACGGCCGTGTGAATGGCCATGCGATGATTTCTTGAGAGAAGCTGGAATCTATGAAGATTTTTATTCTTTGATCGAGAATGCAGGCCTCATCGATTTCCTCCACGACCAGATCGATCAGTATATCTTACTTACCAATACCTTCGTGCAAAACATTTATTATTATCCTAAGAAGTCACCGCCTTCAGTATCATTTCATTTATACGATGAATTCAGGGAAATGTCTTTACGTGATTTTTGCGTGGTATGTAGGATACCCTTTGAGGGAAAATTAGAGGAACCACACCCTAGGGATGTGGATGGCTTTGTTAACACTATCACTGTAGGGTATCCAAAGAAGGGTTCCGATGCTAGATTCTCTAGCATACACTTTCCTGTTTTACGCTACTTTGCCATATTTGCTAGTAGATGCTTGATTGGTCATGGAAATAGTGGAAACTTCAGTGTCCCAGATATTATTATTCTATTCCATGCCTTGTTTTGTGATAACAGTTTTAGTATGGGTGCAGTTATTGCTAAACGTTTAAACCTGAATCATACAAAAGGCCCCATCCTTGGAGGTATCTATGCTGCACGTCTCGCTAAATATTTTGAGAAGCCTATTAGGCACTATGAGAAAGAGGAGACAATATTTCCTCCTTATATTTTAGATTACAGGAGCACGGTAGCACATGGGTTTATTGTTCATAATGATGATAAGATGCTCCTGTATAACTTAAGATTTAATAAGAAACACAATGAGACTATTATTCTGCCTGCACCTCTGTTGTTTGATTTGACTGCAGATAATTATCTTGTCATGCCGGAAGCGGTGTATGCTCATCGAGGCCAAGCATCCACTCCAGAGCCTGATCCTGAGCCGGAACCTGCACTGGACCCTTATCGAGCATCATCTTACCAGTGGGATCTGGAGGAGACGTCCGGCCATTGGTATCCTGATTACACACCTCAGTACACCGGGGAGAGTAGCCGCTATCCATGGCCATAGACCAACTTAGGCCAAAAACTTAAGCTTGCGGGAGTACGTATTTCTCACCGACTTTACATTCATGTTCACACACTAGTCAAGTTGTCGGTGCTCATACTCTTTCATTGTATTATCCATGCTAGTTCAATTTTCTTTTTCTAGTTTTCTTCTCGTGAGTTTGATAAACTTTAAGAAAAACCAATAATAATAGTTAGTTTAATTTTGATGCTTGTAATAGAAATTAAAATGAAAAACCAAAAAGATTCCTCGTTCCTCTTTTACTTGTTGCGAGCTTTCCCGTGTAAATAGTTTTATTTTCTTTTCTTTCCTTTGGGGGGTTGAGAGTAGAAGACCATATTGAAAATGTTTAGTGGCTCTCTTATGCATGATTGTTTACTTAACCTAGAGCCCATATTATTTTGCCTTCTCTCTTGAGTTGAATGCATGTAGATTCCAGCTTAGTCCAATGCATGTGCACTATTATTATTATACACATCATTCGGTCGTGCAAGTGAAGGGCAATAATGATGATATATGATGGACTGATTGAGATGAGAGAAGCTGGTATGAACTCGACCTCTCTTGTTTTTGTAAATATGATGAGTTCATCGTTCCAGATTCAGCTTATTATGAAGTAAACATATTTGCAATGACATTTAGAGATTATAGTTTCTTGTGCCATGCTTGATTAGCTATGAGTTATAATGGTTTACCTTGCGTGCCAACATGCTATTAGAATGATTATGATGTGGTATGATGGGATGGTATCCTCCTTTGAATAAATTGAGTGACTCGACTTGGCACATGTTCACGCATGTAGTTGAAACAAATCAACATACCTTCACGATATTTATGTTCATGGTGGATTATATCCTAGTCATGCTTGTACTCGGTGTGAATTAGTTTTAATGCATGTTTATGACTATTGTCGCTCTCTCAGTTGGTCGCTTCCCAGTCTTTTGCTAGCCTTCACCTGTACTAAGCGGGAATACTGCTTGTGCATCCAAACTCCTTAAACCCCAAAGTTATTCCAATGAGTCCACCATACCTTCCTATATGCGGTATCTACCTGCCGTTCCTAGTAAATTTGTATGTGCCAAACTCTAAACCTTCAAATGAAATTCTATTTTGTATGCTCGATCAGCTCATGTTTCAACTAGGGCTGCCTATAGCTTCCATGATAGGTGGATTATTCTCAAGAGGAGTGGACTCCGCTCCTCATTCACGAGAAAGGTCCGGTAACCGGGATGCCCAGTCCCATGATCCAAAAAGATCAAGGCAAATCAATATAATTAAACCAAACTCCCCCAGGGCTGCTGTTAGTTGGAGGCACTCTTTGTTTTGAGCAAGCCATGGATTGATGCTTGTTGGTGGTGGGGGAGTATAAACTTTTACCATTCTGCATGGGAACTGCCTATAATGCATGTAGCATGGAAGATACAGCCATCTCATAGTTGTTGCGTTGACAGTAAAAGTATGCCGCCCAAAATGTTATTCAATCTCTATTTTAAAATCGAGCTCTAGCACCTCTACAAATCCCTTCTTCCCTCTGCGAAGGGCCTATCTATTTACTTTTAAGTTGAGTCATCACCTTCTTATTAAAAAGCACCCGCTGGAGAGCACATTGTCATTTGCATTCATTATTATTGGTTTATATTGGGTATGACTTGATTGAATCTCTTTTACCACGAATTACAATGTTTAGTCAGTCCTTGATCTTTAAAGGTGCTCTGCATTTATGTTTTGCGGTCTCAAAAAGGGCTAGCGAGATACCATTTTGTCATATCATCTTATGATTGTTTTGAGAAAGTATTGTCATCTGAGTTTTATTATTATTGCCTGCTAGCTGATTATGCTATTGATATGAGTAATTGTGAGACCGAGGTGTCATTGTGAGTATGGTTAGTTTATAATATTTGTTGAAACCTGAATGCTGGCTTTGCATGTTTACAACAACAAGAGCAAACACAGTTTGTAAAAGTTTTTATTTATCACTTTCAGTTTATCAACTGAATTTCTTGAGGACAAGCAAAGGTTTAAGCTTGGGGGAGTTGCTACGTCTCCAACTTATCTACTTTTCCAAACACTTTTGCCCTTGTTTTGGACTCTAGCTTGCATGATTTGAATGAAACTAACTCGGACTGACATTGTTTTCAGCAGAATTACCATGATGTTGTTTCATGTGTAGAAAACAAAAGTTCTCGGAATGACCTGAAAATCATCGGAGACAAGTTTCAGAAAATATAAAAAATACTGGCGAAAGAATCAAGACCAGGGGGCCCACACCCTGTCCACGAGGGTGGGGGGCGCGCCCACCCCCTCTGGGCGCGCCCCCCAGTCTCGTGGGCCCCCTGCAACTCCGCCGACCTCAACTCCAACTCCATATATTCCGTCTCGTGGAGAAAAAAATCATAGAGGAAGTTTCATCGCGTTTTACGATACGGAGCCGCCGCCAAGCCCTAATCTATCTCGGGAGAGCTGATCTGGAGTCCGTTCAGGGCTCCAGAGAGGGGGATTCGTCGCCATCGTCATCATCAACCATCCTCCATCACCAATTTCATGATGCTCACTGCCGTGCGTGAGTAATTCCATCGTAGGCTTGCTGGACGGTGATGGGTTGGGCAAGATTTACCATGTAATCAAGTTAGTTTTGTTAGGGTTTGATCCCTAGTATCCACTATGTTCTGAGATTGATGTTGCTATGACTTTGCTGTGCTTATTGCTTGTCACTAGGGCCCGAGTGTCATGATTTCAGATCTGAACCTATTATGTTTTCATGAGTATATGTGTGTTCTTGATGCTATCTTGCAAGTCTATAGTCACCTATTATGTGTTATGATCCGACAACCCCGAAGTGACAATAATCGGAATACTTCTCGGTGATGACCGTAGATTGAGGAGTTCTTGTGTTCACTATGTGTTAATGCTTTGGTCCGGTTCTCTATTAAAAGGAGGCCTTAATATCCCTTAGTTTCCACTAGGACCCTGCTGCCACGGGAGGGTAGGACAAAAGATGGCATGCAAATTCTTTTACATAAGCATGTATGACTATATTCAGAATACATGCCTACATTACATTGATGAATTGGAGCTAGTTCTGTGTCATCCTATGTTATAGCTATTACATGAGGAATCACATCCGACATAATTATCCATCACTGATCCATTGCCTACGAGCTTTTTACATCTTGTGCTTCACTTATGTACTTTTCCGTTGCTATAGTTACAATTACTACAAAACCCAAAAATATCACTTTTTCTATGGTTACTATTACTATCATACTACTTTGCTACTAAATACTTTGCTGCAGATACTAAGTTATCCAGGTGTGGTTGAATTGACAACTCAACTGCTAATACTCAAGAATATTCTTTGGCTCCCCTTGTGTCGAACCAATAAATTTGGGTTGAATACTCTACCCACGAAAGCTATTGCGATCCCCTACACTTGTGGGTCATCACTCCACAAGACTCAGCGCCCAAGACAAGGACTTTCGTAAACCCTAGGCCTCTGGTGTCTTATATAAACTGAGGCCAGGCTAGTCAATAGACAATCTCATATTCATTACTACAATCTCGTGGTAGACACGTGTACTCTGTACTACACCCATATGAATACAATCAAAAGCAGCATGTAGGGTATTATCTCATCAAGAGAGCGCAAAGCTAGGTAAAACCCCGTGTCCATGTTACCATCGCTCCAAGACGCCTAGCTTAGGACCCCTACTATGAGATACACCGGATATTGAACCGACATTGGTGCTTTCATTGAGAGCCTGCTGGGTGATCTTCATGGATCGATGGGATAATCAGGTGATATTTTTTTAGTTAAATCTGTTCCACACAAATTAGTTCCTTTGGGAACTATTATTCTCGGATCACTATTTTATTACACAGGTCTCTCCAATGTTGCTTTCGATCTGACATCAGATCAAGTGAATTTAGGCGCCGGCCGCTGTTGCGCATCAGAAAGCCTGCACGACCGAGGACTATGTGCATGCTGCATCCGCACTAGTGCAGGCCAGGCTGTCATTGAACCACGTGGAATCCCTCGTCTCGAACAAACCACGAAGCACGAATTGTCTTGTTTGGGCAGCAAGCATGGAAGGATGATCCTTTACCTTTTCCTTTTTTATTCATTCAAATAGCGACTCTGCCCCCGGTCAGTTGTTACCTGATGCATGAGCGATTTTTACTAATAAATGAATGCTTGTTTGTAGCAATATTAAATTATTTCAAGGCTACTACCTTCAATCTGGGCTAGCACATGGAACACTAAAGCGCCTTGGAGAGCTGAAGTTACGTGGAGACTACTAGTACTCCCACAATCCTAGCAGGAAGTCCACGTTGTGGACTCCAGCCAAAAGTACTAATTGGTCATCACTTTTTTGAGGACTGATTGGTTAGGCAGTACTAGTCCTGGTGTTTTATCCCCGATTTCTATGCCTCGCTCCTCCGCACACACATCAGGGAGATTCTCTTCTTTTCTTCCTTTCTTTACTTTCTATTTTTCAAGTAGCAGGATTGTTGCTGGTCAGGCCATCAGTTCCCATTAAAAACACAGTGTCCTTGCATTGTGGTAGCAAGTGCAGAAGAGATCATCCAAGTGCTAGCATGATTGGTACTAGAACGACAGTACAATTGGTGTTTATCCCGTAAATTACATATACTAGTACTGCTGATTGGTATTGCAGCTTTTACCAGTACGAGCAATTAGGTGCTTTTTCTCCTATTAAAATTGTTCTTGCAGATACATACTACTGCCTTTTTCTCCTACTACTAGTATATTTGCGCGCAGGTTATTGGCACTGGCGGTTCACAATTAGATTTTTGCTCTGGTCGATAACCTCTCACCCGCGTTAACATCCCCTTACTTCGGCGCGGAGGCCGTCTTTGTTTTATTATTTATATAAACTTTGCATAAATTAACTATGCAAAGGATTTTTTTAACTATTATTATTATTTGGCCACCACTATTTTTGTGTGTGCAGGCAATTTGTTCAGGCTGGGCCGCACTAACACCTCGACAAGTTGATGTCGTCGTCACACCTGCCTCGGCCAAGTCATGGCGTTGCCTCGACGCGCGTCCCTGCTTCGGCTTTTCCATGCTGCCGCTCCACCGGACCGTCTGTGGCACTCAGGCCATATTTTTATTATTTACTTCACTTAAATTAATTAAGTAAATTACTATTATGTTTACCTTTATTTGTCATTACCTTTGGTTTGCACCGTTTCATGTGCACAGGTAAATCGACGCCGACCTATTTCGACGCGTCGGCTGATGTGGGGACTCCGGCATCACCCGCTGACCTGCTTCATCACCTCGGCCGAATTGGGAGCTTCACCTCTCCACAGCGGGCATGTTGTGTCGCCACTTCGGAGTGCCGAGCTCTCCGCTCGGCCACATCGGGAGCAGCCTCGGGGCTGGAACTTTGTCCCGCATCAAGCTCAGACCGCCTCATCAATGCCGAACACATCAACCAGCTAAGTCACTTTCATGCTCAAAGACTTTCAGTTTTAAATTTTGTTCGGTTCGACCAAGCATCATACTTTTTTGGCAAAAAGATGTTTGTGAAATAATTCCTTGTCATAACTTTGTTTGTGACACTCAAATTCAAATACCCCATTTATTTGGGGGCTCCCTTTGTCAGTGCCAAAACCGGCGGATCTCTGGTAGGGGGTCCCAAACTGTGCGTCTAGGCGGATGGTAACAGGAGACAAGGGACACGATGTTTTTACCCAGGTTCGGGCCCTCTCGATGGAGGTAAAACCCTACTCCTTCTTGATTAATATTGATGATAGGGGTAGTACAAGAGTTGATCTACCACGAGATCAGAGAGGCTAAACCCTAGAAGCTAGCCTATGGTATGATTGTTGTTCGTCCTACGGACTAAACCTCTCTGGTTTATATAGACATCGGAGAGGGCTAGGGTTACACAGAGTCGGTTACAATGGGAGGAGATCTACACATCATATCGCCAAGCTTGCCTTCCACGTCAAGGAAAGTCCTATCCGGACACGGGACGAAGTCTTCAATCTTGTACCTTCATAGTCCGGGAGTCCGGCCAAAGGTCATAGTCCGGCCATCCAGACACCCCCTAATCCAGGAATCCCTCAGTATCCCCCGAACCAGGCTTCAATGACGACGAGTCCGGCGCACAAATTGTCTTCGGCATTGCAAGGCGGGTTCTTCTCTAAATCCCATATACCTGTCGAATAGTGTCCGGCTTCTGATGAATGTTGCGCTCCTTGGCTTCCGCGCCCAGTAATGGCCATCTTCAACGTGTCAAAAGAATGCGAAAAGACAGTTTTTTTTCATTTACCCCCCTAGCTGCGCAAATGGGCCGCCTATAAAAGAGACGGGGATTTAGATCCGAATCACACCATCTTCCCTCCGCGAGCATTTATCGGAGCGCATTCGACAAAGATCCATTCTATCATGTCCGGTTAACGCAGCTCCTCCTCTCGCCCCTCCAGCCCTCGGCCTGGAGATTGGGAGAGGTGTTCCGTCCCACACAACGAGCTAGTAGCGCTCCAAACCAAGGTGCTCCTCCCACCAGCATACGTGGTCCTATTTCGAGCCGGGCTTGCCACCTATAATGACGGAGAGCAGGCGAAGAGCGTCCCCAATCCCTCCAAAGGAGAGCGGGTATGCCTTGTCCCTTACTTAATAAGAGGGCTCGAATTTCCAATTCATCCGTTTCTCTGGGGGTTCCTGGAGTTCTATGGCCTCCAGCTACACAACCTCACGCCTGCCTCCATATTGCATATTGCGGTCTTTGTGGCCCTTTGCGAGCTGTTTTTGGGCATTGAGGCCCATTTCGCGCTGTGGAAGAAGTTGTTCTGCCTTGTGCCCCGTTCTCAAGAGGGGTTAATATATCAAGTGGGCGGAGCCGAATTATGGCGCATCGCCGGGACCGGATATCTATCCGGAACCCCAAAGAAAGTGTCCGAGGACTGGCCTTCAGAATGGTTTTATATAGAAGACGTCCCCCTGCCGGACCCTGTACGGATCGGCCTCCCTGAGTTCGATAATGCTCCCTTGAAGAAATGCCTGAGCTGGCGTCCACGGAGCCCTCAGAAGGAAAATGACAGGGACGTCCTTTACCTGATGAGCCGGATAAGGTTGTTAGCTCATTCCGGACTGACCATGATCGAGGTCATGGCCACATGCATTACGCAGGGGGTGCAGCCGCTTCAGTACAGAGGCCACCCCATGTGGGATTTCAACGGGGAGGACGACGCCACCCGGTGTGGTCGCAAGGTGCTGGATTCGGCTGCCACCCTAATGAAGATCTTATCCGCTTGATACAAGGGAGAAGAGGAGGAATTCCTCCACGTCAACCCACAACGTGGATTTTCTATGTACAATCCTCCAAGCTGTGTAAGCGAACACTTTCACTTGCCTATCCGTTTTCATATTCCCATAGTTAAGTACTTAGTCTAGCAATTTTAACGCAGGAGCTACGCCAGACTATAAAGGAGATAAACAGCCCTCCTCCACAACCCGAGGACCCGGAACGGTCCCTTGACCCGGACTCCCAAGAGGATCCGGACTTATGTGTGGAGCTGATTGATGGGGTGTTTCATCAATTGAGTAAGGACAACACCTTAGTGGCCATTACGGCCGATTATCCCGGACTACTTCCAGCCTAAAAGGTAACCGAGACCGAAGTCCCAGTACTTTCAAGAGGATCCATCCGTGCTTATTTTTGATCGCCGTATACCAATGGCATTTTTTGCAGGGGAAGTCCTTGAGGCGGAGGGCCGAGCCCGCGGTGGCTAGCCAACAAGGGCCATCGAGGCCTAGGGAGCTAAAAAGAAGTGCGGACCGGATTGAGACACCGGCGCAACGATATGGTGTGCCGCTTTAATGCCCAGGGTTTATGCCTTCAAGGCATACTAACGCTCATGCTCTCTTCAGGAAGAAGAGGGCCCGCCAGACTATATCCACCGGCTAGGCTTCAAGGTCGGGTCCGGAAGCGGAGGCGACCACGGGGCATGCACCGAACACTCCTCCGACAGAGGACACGGACGGGCTATCTGCCACCAATTCAGAGGTGGAGAGTGCCATGAACCACAGGCGTCGCCGGACTGTTCTTCGGGACGCATGTTTTTCCCAAGAGGCGTTGGACGCCTTTAATACGGGAGATGCGTACCTTCGTGCCACTCAAAATGGTCTAGCCAGAGCCGCAGAGCAGTATGTAAAAGACATACGAGTGAGAAAAACTGATGGTTATATATGTCAGTAGCCCCCGAGACTTGAAACCGTTAAAATAACTGATTTAAGGATCATTTGTTATTCAGGATCTTACAAAAAAGAATACCCAACTGTCCCAGGAGCTGTAAGAGTGCAAGGCCCAACTCGAGGCCGCACTAGCCGCAACAGGGAATGCCAAGGAGACCCCCTCTGGTAATATATGCTTCGAAAGATGAGTATGTTGTGAAGTGCGACACATGTGCAATTCTGACAATAACAGTGCAGATGGCGCCAGAGTTGATCCAGACAAGCAGCAACTCTTGCGTCAGTTAAAGGCCGGCAAGAGCGTGCTTACAAGGGCAAGGCAAGATAAGAACAAGCTTCAAGATGCCAACAACCAGCTGGGCGAGGAACTAAAGGATGTTCGTGCTCAGCTGTCAGATTTTGTAAAGGAGAATTGGCGGCTTCGATGCGGCATTTTTAGTAAGTGCTTGAACGAATCTTCGAAAAAGAGTTCGGCAAGGAAGTCGATTGACAGAGTTATGTCTGTAGGTATGCTGACAGGTCGGCTTGCGGAGGAAATGCCCGGTTCTACGGGTGACCTTCTTCCCGAGCTATCGCAACTGCACGAACGAGTTCGGCAGGCGATGCAAGGCGTCGTCCAGGCTTTGTGGCCATCCCTCTCCATGCCTGAAGGCCTTGGAGAGCTTGCAGAGAAGCTAAAGGGAGCTTGGCAGTGCTTCCGATTATGGAAGATATCGGCCTGCCATCAAGGCGCCAGGGAGGCCTGGGCCATGGTGAAGACACGGTACACGAAGGCTGACCCAAACCACATGGCCGAGGTCGGACCTGTGGGGCCCGATGGGAAGGAGATCCCTGTCAGTTTAGTGTACGGCCAGGTAGAGCTGGCCGCCAAGGATTCCCAATAGGACTGTAAATTGGACAGCCTGTTGGATGGTATTGAAAAAGAATATACCCAGTCAAATTGACTATGTAATTCAAAATGACATGTAAAATGCCTTCTAGCCGGATTGTAGATCATTTGTCATTCCGGACCTTTTCGCTTCAACCTCTGGACCCAATAGTCCGGAGTGTGTCCGAATACCCTCTCAGTTATGTAAGAACCGGGGCATGCGTGGAGACCAGGCGTAGGGGTCATTAGTGCTTTAGCAGACAAGTGCCCAACTAGTTATGTTATATTACATGGTTAGTAAGAAACATCTTCCAGGGAGAATAGTTCCGTTAGGGGTTCCTTTCCCTGGGAGGCATGCCCGAAAGTGCATGTCCGGACTGCGAAAAAGCAGAAAAGCATCTGGGGGCGGATAAATAAACAAGTGAAAAATCATCTTTTAGTTCGCCAACCGAATATTCCCTTAAGAACACTAGCTTTCGGCTTCACCCAGTTTGAGGTACACATCCGGCTGACCCGGCAGTAACAATCGCAGAGGTGCTCCCTTTACCACCTAGCCGAACAATCGGGAATGTAGGGGTAAGCACAGGAGCCAGGCGACCTAGCTTGGCCAAAACTTAAGTCATATCGATGCATATAATGGTGAATAAAAGGTACATGCGGAAGTGTGACACATGTGTTGGGCATAAGGCTCGTATATACAAGCTTCTCATAAAGAAGCCCCCAGGTATAATGAGCGCGGGTAGCGTGTCAATGATGTGCGAACAATGCGCAAGCGAGCCCTTAAAGGCTTGTAAGAAAAAAGGAGGGAGAAGGAGAGAAATATAAGGCAGCTAATGTGTAAAAAATAGACAGAGGAAGGAGACGAACACAGAGTCCGGCGCTAGGCGTAGAATCTTCGTAGGCGTGCTGCGTTCCATGGGTTCGGCTCGAGTCGGTTATCCGATGCATTTCACAGACGGTATGCTCCACCAGTAAGGACTTGGTCGATTATGAAGGGACCTTCCCATTTGGGCTTGAGTTTGTCCTTTTTCTTGCCCGGCAGGTGTAGAACTAGTTCGCCAACATTGTAAGTTTTGGCCCGTACTTCTCTGCTTTGGTATCGTCGAGCCTGTTGTTGATAGAATGCGGAACGGGCTTTTGCCACGTCGCGCTCCTCCTCCAATGCGTCCAAACTGTCCTGCCGATCGAGCTCGACTTCTCTTTCTTCGTACATGCGCACGCGAGGTGAGTCATGAATTATGTCGCAGGGCAGGACTGCCTCTGCGTCGTATACCATAAAGAATGGTGTGAATCTGGTAGTGCGATTTGGCGTGGTCTGCAGCCCCCAGAGTACGGAGTCGAGCTCCTCGACCCAGTGCGTGTTAGATTCCTTGAGGGATCACACTAATCTGGGTTTGATGCCGCTCATGATTAGACCATTTGCTCGCTCGACTTGACCGTTAGTTTGTGGGTGATAGACTAAAGCATAGTCGAGCTTGATGCCCATGTTTCTGCACCAGAGTTTAACCTCGTCGGCCGTAAAGTTCATGTCGTTATCAGTGATGATGCTGTGGGGGACGCCATAACGGTGTACGACCCCTGATATGAAGTCTATCACCAGCCGGATTCGACCGTCTTAACAGGCTTGGCCTCTATCCATTTGGTGAATTTGTCCCCATGACCAGAAGATATTTTTGCTTGTGAGTTCCTCCGTTAAGGGGTCCAACCATGTCAAGCCCCCAGACCGCAAAGGGCCAGGTAATGGGTATATTTTGGAGGGCAGTAGGTGGCATGTGGCTTTGATTAGCAAATAATTGGCAACCGACGCATCGTTGGACTAAGTCCTGAGCATCTTCCCGGGCCGTCGGCCAATAAAATCCAGTACGGAAGACCTTGCTTACAAGGGCCCGGGCTGCGGCGTCGTGCCCTCCCAGTCCGGCATGAATTTTGGCCAGAAGGTTCCGCCCTTCCTCTTCGGAGATACACCTTTGAAGGACTCCGGTGGTGCTTTTCTTATAAAGCTCTCCTTCGTGGACTTTATAGGCTTTAGATCGCCGCACTATGCAGCGTGCCTCGTTTTGGTCCTCGGGAAGTTCCTGCCTAGTTAAGTAGGCTAAGAGTGGTTCTGTTCATGGGGCAATTACTGCCATTATTATGTGGGCTGAGGATGTTACCTCATTGGCAGAGCCTCCCATTGTGTCAGAATGTTCGATGTCAGGTGATGCGGCTAGGTCCGGATTGTTATTTCTGGATTCCCCTTCCCATTGTACGGATGGCTTGAATAGCCTCTCCAAGAAAATGTTGGGGGGGGGGGGACTGCATCACGCTTTGCGCCGATGCGTGCCAGAACGTCTGCTGCCTGATTGTTTTCCCGGGCTATATGGTGAAATTCAAGCCCTTCGAACCGAGCTGACATTTTTAGGACGGCATTGCGATAAGCTGCCATTTTTGGATCTTTGGCATCAAAGTCTCCATTTATTTGGGATATCGCAAGGTTTGAATCCCCATGCACCTCTAGGCGTGGAATGCCCATGGAGACTGCCATCCGGAGACCATGTAGAAGGGCCTTGTATTCAGCTGCATCGTTAGAGTCTGTATACATTATCTGGAGTACATATTGAACTGTCTCTCCTGTTGGGGACGTCAAAACGACGCCGGCCCCCAGACCCGCTAGCATTTTGGAGCCGTCGAAGTGCATGATCCAGTTGGAATATGTGCCATACTCTTTAGGCCAAAACTTGCGAGTTGATAGCTCGCCGTGGCTTATAGGTTATGTCGAACAGGAGGAGCTCAACGGCCCATTTGGCAATCCGGCCCATCGCGTCACGGTTGTTTATAATATCATTAAGAGGTACTTCGGAGGCTACTATTATTGAACACTCTTGAATGTAGTGTTGTAGCTTCCGGGACGCCATGAACACTGCGTACGCTATCTTTTGGTAATGCGGGTACCAGGACTTGCATGGATTGAGGATAGTGGACATGTAGTAGACCGGTTTCTGGAAAGGGAATTTGTGTCCGTCCGATTCTTGTTCGACGACGAGCACTGCGCTTACAACTTGATGAGTTGCCGCAATGTATAACAACATTGGTTCGCCGATGTTAGGCGCGGCCAGGACCGGGTTGGTTGCCAATATGGCTTTTATTTCTTCTTTTCCGGCCATGGCAGCATCCGTCCAGTCGAAGTGTTCGGTGCGCCGGAGGAGGCGATAAAGGGGTAATTCTTTTTCTCCCAAGTGAGAGATGAAGCGGCTTAGAGCCGCCACGCATCCAGTCAATTTTTGTATTTGCTTGAGGTCCTTTGGAATATCCAATTGTGACAGAGCTCGGATCTTGGCTGGGTTTGCTTCAATTCCTCTACCGGATACAATGAAGCCCAAGAGCTTTCCGGCTGGTACACCGAAAACGCATTTTTCCAGGTTAAGCTTGATGTCATATGGTCGGAGGTTATCGAACGTGAGCCTCAAGTCGTCTACTAGAGTTTCGACATGCTTGGTTTTGATGACCACGTCATCCACGTATGCTTCAACTGTTTTGCCGATCTGGTTGGCCAGACATGTCTGAATCATGCACTGATATGTTGCGCCGGCGTTTTTGAGCCCGAAGGGCATTGTGTTGAAGCAGAATGGGCCATATGGGGTGATAAATGCCGTTGCGGCTTAGTCTGGCTCTACCATCTTAATTTGATGGTAGCCAGAGTATGCGTCGAGGAAACACAATGAATCGTGTCCTGCGGTAGCGTCGATGATTTGATCAATGCGGGGGAGGGGGAAGGGATCCTTTGGGCAAGCCTTGTTGAGGTCTTTGAAGTCGACACATAGGCGCCAAGATTTGTCCTTATTTGGTACCATCACCAGGTTTGCTAGCCAGTTCGGATGTTTTATATCTCTGATGAATCTGGCTTATAGTAGTTTGGCTAGCTCCTCTCCCATGGCTTGTCTCTTAGGTTCAGAGAAACGCCGATGAGCCTGCTTAACAGGCTTGAATCCTTTTAGGATGTTCAGGCTGTGCTCAGCCAGCCTGCGTGGGATTCCTGGCATCTCTGAAGGGTGCCAGGCAAAGATGTCCCAATTTTCGCTTAGGAATTCTCATAGTGCAGCGTCTACATCAGGGTTTAATTGTGCCCTGATGGAGGCCGTTTTTGTACTGGTATTCCTGGGCTGGTACTTTTCGGATTCTGGAGTTAGAAGCTCCTCACCACTTCTGGCCACCTGCCGGAGTATCCAACATGCTCTAAGGCTATGAGTTGGTGTGACGCCCTCTGTACTATGAATTTTACAGGGTCCATTGAGCCATCCCTCCAGTACGGTTCCATACCCTATAGAGGGTTTTTGTTTTTTGTTGTTTGGCCCAGGTGCCTGGCGATAATTCACCCTTTTATTTTGGACTGGGATTGTATTCAGGGCCGGATTGTCCCAAAATTTTATTTCGGTTTTCCAAACGCTTTCCATCGCACAGTATTTTCGTACTATGGATGCCAAATCAGTGAAGCGTGTAATTTCACGGCGACTTATGGCGTTGAGGATCCCGATGTCCATGCAATTATTGCAGAAGAATGAAATTGCATTCTCCTCGCGACAGTCCTCTATCCTGTTCATAACCAGGAGGAATCTGGCCTAGTAATGGTGTACTGTTTCTGTGGGCTCTTGCCGAATTTGGGATAGATCCCTTATATTTGGGTGGGCGGGTGGAGTTAAATCCGGAACCTCGCCCAATCTGAGACTCAGGGGCCAAGAAATTTCCGAACTCGGAAGCTTGGGTTCTTGGATGTTGTCCAATGAATCAGGCCCACTGCCTGACTTTAGGTTCAGGGCTTGAGTGACGTTCTCCTCTCAGCGGGTATCCGGCTTGGAGGGATCGGGAATCCGGACATATCTGGTCCTTAGGATGGGTGAAGATTCGCTGCATTGTTCCTCCACAACTTCGACATGGTGGGTGACCTGGGGAGAGTCAATCTCTCTCGGATCGAGTTTAAGCCCAATCTGATCGTAATCTGTAGCGACTCCCAGGGCGGCAATGCGATCCAAGAGCTCGTTTAAGGAAGCGAGCTTCATCGGGTCTAGCTGCTCGGTGAGTTCCGAGTTGACGTGGAGATTGCTTTCGACGACCCGAGAAGTCATCGTCAGTGCGGCGGCCGAACTGGCGGTCATTAGAAAACCACCTAGCCGGAGAGTTTGGCCGATAGCCGAAGCTCCTTTAGCAACAGCGCCGTCTTTAAAGACGGGGTGCGGCATCCTTCCTGATGGCGACGGCACAGGGGAACTCTCAATGAAAGCACCAATGTAGGTGTCAAAACCGGCGGATCTCGGGTAGGGGGTCCCGAACTGTGCGTCTAGGCGGATGGTAACAGGAGACAAGGGACACGATGTTTTTACCCAGGTTCGGGCCCTCTCGACGGAGGTAAAACCCTACTCCTGCTTGATTAATATTGATGATATGGGTAGTACAAGAGTTGATCTACCACGAGATCAAAGAGGCTAAACCCTAGAAGCTAGCCTATGGTATGATTGTTGTTCGTCCTACGGACTAAACCTCTCCGGTTTATATAGACACCGGTGAGGGCTAGGGTTACACAGAGTCAGTTACAATGGGAGGAGATCTACACATCGTATCGCCAAGCTTGCCTTCCACGCCAAGGAAAGTCCTATCCGGACACGGGACGAAGTCTTCAATCTTGTACCTTCATAGTCCGGGAGTCCGGCCAAAGGTCATAGTCCGGCCATCCGGACACCCCCTAATCCAGGACTCCCTCACCCTTGATGGAGCTTTTCCTCTTGCATATGATATACTTGTACGGCTTCGTTCCTTGTTCGTGTATTACGCCACAATATGCACCATATTGACCTAAGCGATTTGCAAGCTGGGTTGCCTTGCTCCTGTGTTTACCCTTACGTTCCTGATTGTTCGGTTAGGGAGTAAAGGGAGCACCTCTACTATTGTCACAATCGGGTCATCCGAGCCAAACCTCAGCCTGGGTGAAGCCGAAAGCTAGCGCTCTTACTGTTTTCAATATTGGTCAGCACACAACGGAACTCATGAGTACAAAAAATCTGTTGCACAAGTCTCATAGTAATAATGAGCAACTGAAGAAAGGTATTGGTGGGGGTACTATTTTCTTCGAAGATGCTTCTTACACTTCGTCGGTAATATAGCATAAGTTCCCTGAGTGTGCTTTGTCTGTTACAGCCTTATGGCCTGATTGCCTGGTTATCAGAAACACCGTCGATATTCTCGACAGGGGGAGCACATAACACTTCTCGGTCCTTGACCGAAGAGGGAGAAGCCGACGGTCGGTTAAGACGCGTATAAAGTTTGGGTGAACACAGATATGATATAAGTACTTCAGAACATACAATCATTATACATAAAATTCTTTTGCCCAAGTCACTTGTGGGCTCTTAAATTTATATATGAGCCGTCAATGTGTTTTCTTCTTGGTCGACATAAGCACAATTGTTTTTCCAATTTTTGGATTGGCACCGAACACTTTATCTTGTTCGGACGTCATGTTTTTGCTGGCGTTTTTTGGTTTTCCAAGCTTTTGGCACTTTTAAACCATTTGTGTGTTTTTCGCATAAGTCTCACAGTGCAAAGCCGGACACTTTTAGAGATTCAGCGAAAATTCTCGGATATTGCTATATATTCATCAGTTTCGAATTGTGTCTTCGATCAATAGTTGGGTTGCCCGGCTCATGTGCTTGCCTCCTACGTTCCACTTTGTTTGGCTAGGTGTGCAAAGGGAGAACCACTGCGATTGTGCTTCCAACTCGCATGGTTAAGCACCTTAGTGGAGAAAGCCGAAAACTGACTGTCACAATAAGCGTAAACTAGTCAGCGGTCCGATGACTGTATTAAATGATAGGCCGTTCATAACATTGGCCGAAGTGTTTACGGCTTGACCTCGGCTGTCGTTGAACACTAACCGGGGGGCTGCTTGCTGGCCTCCCAACTTTAAGCTCCTATGACAAAGTGAAAGTTATAAAGCCCGCATATTCGATTGCCTCGTTTCCGCTAACACAATCGCCTTAGGGCACCGAGACGTCGGCTAAGGGTTATTTTGTAATTGCGGAAACAACCTGCGTAGCATCTACAAGGGGGTAGGAGCCGACGATGGGCCACTTTCAGATTATAAACGGTCGCAACGGAAGTGAAAATTTGGGTTCATTTAGACCACAAAGTTTGGAAGCTTTCCCCGCACTAAATCCTCAGTATTTTCCTCCCACATTGATCGGAGCTGAGGTTTCATGATCATGCTTAGCATGAAAACCCAAAGAAATGAACTGATAGCGGGATTATTTTCTTTGAAATATGTTTCTTATGTTAAATAATAATATAACATGTCTCTCTACATACCTTTGTTTATAAAACCATATGGCCGGATTGCTCGTTTTCCATAAATCTTTGCCCTTATAACGGCTTTATAAATTAGGAATACACTCCTCGGCTCCATTGTAACCTCAAGTATCCATGGGCATGATTATATGATATGCATCACACAATCTCAGATTCATCTATTCAACCAACACAAAGTACTTCAAAGAGTGCCCCAAAGTTTCTATCGGAGAGTCAAGAACGTGTGCCAACCCCTATGCATAGGTTCATGGGCGGAACCCGCAAGTTGGTCACCAAAACATACATCAAGTGGCACATGATATCCCATTGTCACCACAGATAAGCATGGCAAGACATACATAAAAGACTCAATCCGATAAGATAACTTCAAAGGGAAAACTCAATTCATCACAAGAGAGTAGAGGGGGAGAAACATCATAAGATCCAACTATAATAGCAAAGCTCGGGATACATCAAGATCGTGCCATAGAGGGAACATGAGAGAGAACACGAGAGAGAGAGAGAGAGAGAGATCAAACACATAGATACTAGTACATACCCTCAGCCCCGAGGGTGAACTACTCCCTCCTCGTCATGGATAGCGCCAGGATGATGAAGATGGCCACCGGTGATGGATCCCCCCTCCGGCAGGGTGCCGAGAAGGACTCCCAAGAGGTTTCTGGTGGCTACAGAGGCTTGCAGCGGCGGAACTCCCGATTTATCTTGATATTCAATGTTTTTAGGGTACATCGGCTTATATAGGCGAAAGAAGTCGGTCGGGAGGTGCTCGAGGGGCCCACGAGACAGGGGGCGCGCCCAGTAGGGGGGCACCCTCCTATCTCGTGGCCTCCTCGAGGCTCTTATGACGTGAACTCCAAGTCTCCTGGATGATATTCTTCCCAAAATAACGCAGCCGAAGGTTTCATTTTGTTTGGACCCCGTTTGATATTCCTTTTCTTCGAAATACTAAAACAGGCACTAAAACAGCAATATGGGTTGGGCCTCCTGTTAATAGTTAGTCCCAAAAGAAATATAAAAGTGTATAATAAAGCCCATAATCATTCAAAACAGATAATAATATCCCATGAATGCTTCATAAATTATAGATACGTTGGAGACGTATCAGCATCCCCAAGCTTAATTCCTACTCGTCCTCGAGTAGGTAAATGATAAAAGAAAGAATTTATGAAGTGTTAATGCTAGAGGTGCACAAGTTTGATCAATGATAATTTCAATCACCTTTTCTAGCATGTTTATATGTTATAACAATAGTTCATCTCATAAAACTTTTCATAATCAAGTAACAAGCTATTCACATGTTAAAGCATAGACCATAAACTTTCTTGAAAACTAGCAAACTTCATTCTTAGTCATCAAACAATTTCAATTCATCCTATTTTCAGGAAGGGTCTATGTCAGAGCTTTGATTTAGCAAACTTGACATACTCAACTATCATATAGTCTTCTACAATTGCTAACACTCATGTGATATTAATGAGTCCAAAGTTTTAATCGAACACAGAGAAAGATAGGGGCTTATAGTGTTTCCTCCAAACATATTCACCTTTGGGTGATGTCAACAATAATAGTTCATGCTAACGTACATCCAATTGGATATATATATCAGGATCACCCTAACACAAAGTGCTTGCCAAAGGATAAAATGAAAAAGGGAAAGGTAAAGATCACCTTGACTCTTACATAAAGTAAATGACATAAAGTAAAAGATATGCCCTTCGCAGAGGGAAGAAGGGATTTGTAGAGGTGCCAGAGCTCGATTTTGAAATAGAGATAAATAATTTTTGAGAGGTATGATCTCATTGTCAACATAACAACCAAGAGTTCCCAATATCTTCCATACTACATACATTATAGGCGGTTCCCAAACAGAATGGTAAAAGTTTTTACTCCCCCTCCACCAACAATCATCAATCTATGGCTTGCCTGAAACAACGGGTGCCTCCATCTAACATCAAACCTGGGGGAGTTTTGTTTGCAATTATTTTTGATTTGATTTTGATTTTTTGATCATGGGACTGGGCATCCCGGTTACCGCCACTTTCTCGTGAATGAGGAGCGGAGTCCACTCCTCTTGAGAATAACCCACCTAGCATAGAAGACACTGACAGCGCCTAGTTTCTATATGAGAAATTCGGGCATACAAAATAGATTATAATTTGAAGGTTTACAGTTTGGCACATGAAAATTTACTTGGAACGGCAGGTAAATACCGCATATATGTAGTATGGTGGACACTCATGGAAAAAACATGGTTCAAGGAATTTGGATGCACAAGCAGTATTCGCGCTTAGTACAGATATTTAGGCTAGCAAGGGGAGCAAGGCAAGCTCAACATGTTTGAATGATCCATGACAATATACTTTAACTGAGATGCGAGAAAACATAACCCATTATGTTGTCTTCCTTGTCCAACATCAACTCTTTAGCATGTCATACTTAATGAGTGCTCACAATTATAAAAGATGTCTACCATAATATATTTATATTTGAAATCACTCTTCCTTCAATTTTCTTTCATGAATTGTTCAAATGACCAATACAATGCTTGCTAACCGTCAATAAATTTACAATCTCTACTTCTTAGATGTGAAGTCATTACTCCCCATGGGATAAGCAAATGAAACATATATAATTTCAGATTTATGACATTCAACTCATTCAACCATTTACTCATAGGATATAAGTGAAGCACACGAGTAAATGACAAACTACTCCAAAAAGATATAAGTGAAGATCAACGAGTAGCTAAATAATTATGTAACTATGTGAAGACTCTCTCTCATTTAAGAATTTCAGATCTTGGTATTGTTTTCAAGCATCAAGAAAAATAAAACAAAATGATATTGCAAGGATAGCACAACTCATGTGAAGAAGCAAAATCTTAGGCTCAACCGATACTAACCGATAGTTGTTGAAGAAGAAAGGTGGGATGCCTACCGGGGCATCCCCAAGCTTAGATGCTTGAGACTTATTAAAATATTATATTGGGGTGCCTTGGGCATCCCCAAGCTTGAGCTTTTGTGTCTCCTTAATTCCTTGTATATCACGGTTTCTCTTTTTATAAAAAGCTTCATCCACACCAAACTCAACAAGAACTCGTGAGATAGGTTAGTATAAACCAATGCAAAACCTTATCATTTTATACTGCAACAAATTACTAAAATTATTATTCAACATTGAATACTAAATGTCTCTGCATATTTAATACTCCTATCCTCAAATAGAATCATTAAACAAGCAAGCATATGCAAACAATGCAAACATAACAGCAATATGCCAAAACAGTATAGTCTGTAAAGAATGCAAGATTCATAATTCTTACCTAACTCCAAAAATTATAAAACAAATACTGCGCTGTAAAAGATTTATCAGATCTCATTATGCAAAAATATTCAACATTATATCACTCTCTGAATTTTCTTGGGAATTTTTGCAACAGCGGTAAACTTTCTGTTTTGAAACAGCAACATGTATACTAGCAAAATAAGCATGGAAAAGGCTATCCTTGACATTTTTATTGAACCTAAAGATGAAAAACATTATTATAAATAACAGAAAGCAAATTCTAACAAAATAAAATGACGCTCCAAGCAAAACACATATCATGTGGCGAATAAAAATATAACTCCAAGTAAGGTTACCGATGAACGAAGACGAAAGAGGGGATGCCTTCCGGGGCATCACCAAGCTTAGTTGCTTGGTTGTCCTTGAATATTACCTTGGGGTGCCTTGGGCATCCCCAATCTTAGGCTGTTTCCCCTCCTTATTCCATAGTTCATCGAATCTTTACACAAAACTTGAAAACTTCAACCACACAAAACTCAAAACAAAACCCGTAAGCTCCGTTAGTATAAGAAAACAAATCACCACTTTAAGGTACTGTAATGAACTCATTATTTATTTATATTGGTGTTAAACCTACTGTATTCCAACTTCTCTATGGTTCATACCCTTACATACTAGCCATAGATTCATCAAAATAAGCAAACAACACAATGAAAACAGAATCGGTCAAAAACAGAACAGTCTGTTGTAATATGTATCAAACGTATACTTCTGGAACTCCACAAGTTATGAACTAAATTGCTGGACCTGAGGAATTTATCTATTAATCATCTGCAAAAAGAATCAACCTAAAAGCACTCTCCAGTAAACAATGGCAGCTAATCTCGTGAGCGCTAAAGTTTCTTTTTTTACAGCAAGATCACATAGACTTCACCCAAGTCTTCCCAAAGGTTCTAGTTGGCACAAACACTAATTAAAACATGAAACCACATATAACCAGAGTCTAGATGAATTGTTTATTACAAAACAGGAACAAAAATAAAGGTGGGTTGCCTCCCAACAAGCGCTATCGTTTAACGCCCCTAGCTAGGCATGATGAAATGATGCTCACATAAAAGATAAGAATTGAAACATAAAGAGAGCATCATGAAGAATATGACTAGCACATTTAAGTCTAACCCACTTCCTATGCATAGGGATTTTGTGAGCAAACAACTTGTGGGAACAATAATTAACTAGCATAGGAAGGTAAAACAAGCATAACTTCGAAACTTTAAGCACATAGAGAGCAAACTTGATATTATTGCCATTCCTACAAGCATATGTTCCTCCCTCATAATAATTTTCAGTAGCATCATGAATGAATTCAACAATATAACCAGCACATAAAGCATTCTTTTCATGATCTACTTGCATAGAAAATTTACTACCCTCCACATAAACAAATTTCTTCTCATCAATAGTAGTGGGAGCAAACTCAACAAAATAACTATCATGTGAGGCATAATCCAATTGAAAACTAAAATCATTATGACAAGTTTCATGGTTATCATTATTCTTAATACCATACAAGTCATCACAATAATCATCATAGATAGCAACTTTATTCTCATAATCAATTGGAACCTCATCCGAAATAGTGGAATCACCACTAAATAAAGTTAACACTCTTCCAAATACACTTTCATATTCATCACAATAAGATTCAATATCCTCCAAAATAGTGGGATCAATACTAACTAATGTTGACACTCTTCCAAACCCACTTTCATCAATATAATCATCATAAATAGGAGGCATGCTTTCATCATAATAAATTTGCTCATCAAAACTTGGGGGACAAAAAATATCATATTCATCAAACATAGCATCCCCAAGCTTGTGGCTTTGCATATCATTAGCATCATGGGTATTCAAAGAATTCATACTAATAACATTGCAATCATGCTCATCATTCAAAGATTTAGTGACAAACATTTTATAGATTTCTTCTTCTAGCACTTGAGCACAATTTTCCTTACCATCATTCTCACAAAAGATATTAAAAAGATGAAGCGTATGAGACAAACTTAACTCCATTTTTTGTAGTTTACTTTTATAAACTAAACTAGTGATAAAACAAGAAACAAAAAGATTCGATTGCAAGATCTAAAGATATACCTTCAAGCACTCACCTCCCCGGCAACGGCGCTAGAAAAGAGCTTAGTTGACGGGGTGTGAGTGCCGTTTACCTTGCCTCCCCGGCAATGGCGCCAAAAAAGAGCTTGATGTCTACTACACAACCTTCTTCTTGTAGACGTTGTTGGGCCTGCAAGTGCATGGGTTTGTAGGATAGTAGCAAATTTCCCTCAAGTGGATGACCTAAGGTTTATCAATCTGTAGGAGGCGTAGGATGAAGATGGTCTCTGTCAAGCAACCCTGCAACCAAATAGCGAAGAGTCTCTTGTGTCCCCAACACACCCAATACAATGGTAAATTTTATAGGTGCACTACTTCGGCGAAGAGATGGTGATACAAGTGCAATATGGATGGTAGATAAAGTTATTTGTAATCTGAAATTATAAAAACAGCAAGGTAGAAAGCGATAAAAGTGAGCGTAAACGGTATTGCAATGGTAGGAAACAAGGCCTAGGGTTCATACTTTCACTAGTGCAAGTTCTCTCAACAATAATAACATAGATACATCATATAAAAATCCCTCAACAAGCAACAAAGATTAACTCCAAAGCCACTAATAGCGGAGAACAAACGAAGAGATTATGGTAGGGTACGAAACCACCTCAAAGTTATTCTTTCGGATCAATCTATTCAAGAGTTTGTACTAAAATAACACCTTAAGACACAAATCAACCAAAACCCTAATGTCACCTAGATACTCCATTGTCACCTCAAGTATCCGTGGGCATGATTATATGATATGCATCACACAATCTTAGATTCATCTATTCAACCAACACAAAGTACTTCAAAGAGTGCCCCAAAGTTTCTATCGGAGAGTCAAGAACGTGTGCCGACCCCTATGCATAGGTTCATGGGCGGAACCCGCAAGTTGGTCACCAAAACATACATCAAGTGGCACATGATATCCCATTTTCACCACATATAAGCACGGCAAGACATACATCAAGTGTTCTCATAAAAGACTCAATCCGATAAGATAACTTCAAAGGGAAAACTCAATTCATCACAAGAGAGTAGAGGGGGAGAAACATCATAAGATCCAACTATAATAGCAAAGCTCGGGATACATCAAGATCGTGCCATAGAGGGAACACGAGAGAGAACACGAGAGAGAGAGAGAGAGAGAGAGAGAGAGAGAGAGATCAAACACATAGCTACTGGTACATACCCTCAGCCCCGAGGGTGAACTACTCCCTCCTCGTCATGGATAGCGCCGGGATGATGAAGATGGCCACCGGTGATGGATCCCCCCTCCGGCAGGGTGCCGGAAAGGGCTCCCAAGAGGTTTATGGTGGCTACAGAGGCTTGCGGTGGTGGAACTCCCGATCTATCTTGATATTCAATGTTTTTTGGGTACATAGGCTTATATAGGCGAAAGAAGTCGGTCGGGAGGTGCTCGAGGGGCCCACGAGACAGGGGGGCGCGCCCAGTAGGGGGGCGCGCCCTCCTATCTCGTGGCCTCCTCGAGGCTCTTCTGACATGAACTCCAAGTCTCCTGGATGATATTCTTCCCAAAAATAACGCCGCCGAAGGTTTCATTCCGTTTGGACCCAGTTTGATATTCTTTTTCTTCAAAATACTGAAACAGGCAATAAAACAGGAATATGGGCTAGGCCTCCGGTTAATAGGTTAGTCCCAAAAGTAATATAAAAGTGTATAATAAAGCCCATAATCATTCAAAACAGATAATAATATAGCATGAATGCCTCATAAATTATAGATACGTTGGAGACGTATCAGCTATACATCTCGGGCAAGATTACATTGCACGATTCCGAATTAAATTCATAAAAATCAGCCCATGGCCGAGGTGGTGCACCACCTCAGATACAGTCCGACGTTGGTGCTCGACTACAATAGACACCCTAGAAGCAGTCCGGCATAAAGCTCAGATGCTAGTGGCTGGCTTCGTAGAGGGCATTTCCGGCATTAAGATCGACTAAACTCCTTCAACCTTTTTGAACCAAGGTAATCTATGACACCTTGAACATAGTCCGGCGCTGGAGCTCGGATGCAGTTCAGCGTTGGAGCTCGGCTGTAACAATACTCCTTAGATACAGTCCGGCGGTGGAGCTCGAATATATTCCGGCGTTTGAGCTCGGAAGCGGTCTGGCGTTGGTGCTCGGCTGCAAAAGATACCTCGAATGCAGTCCGGCGTTGGAGCTCGGACGCAAGAGGACACTGCCACCCGGGAACAACTCCAAACCCGAGGTGTGGCATGAAAATAACAAGGCATTGATAAAGGTCGAAAACTTAAAGGGGCTCCTCGGATACCTGACGTGTAAACTCTTCGGATGCATTTCGGTGATCCTCAAGATCGAAGATGAGAAGATTTGTTGAACCAGTTTTCAAGACCGACGACCGAAGATGAAGAACAGTTTGGAAGAATCGAGGAGCATCCCCAACTTGAAGACCGATTCAGGGGGCTACTGACGGTGTCCTGGACTAGGGGGTACTCACCACGTCGTCTCCCAATCATTTGGATTGGGCCGAGGACCCCCATGGCCGTATACTCATGGGCCAGTTCCGACAACCCCTGCCGCATACAAGGAAGACTCCACAAGACTTGGCACACAAGACAAGGACTTTCCTAAACCCTAGGCCTTCGGTGTCTTATATAAACCGAGGCTAGGCTAGTCAATAGACAATCTCATATTCATTACTACAATCTCGTGGTAGACACGTGTACTCTGTACTACACCCATATGAATACAATCAAAAGCAGCATGTAGGGTATTATCTCATCAAGAGATCCCGAAGCTGGGTAAAACCCCATGTCCATGTTACCATCGCTCCAAAAAGCCTAGCTTAGGACCCCTACTACGAGATACGCCGGATATTGAACCGACAACGACATCTTCGTCTTCTGAGTCACTTCCCACATCGGCATCCTCGCCGGTGTACTTCCTTCCTTCTTCCGCTCGGGCACATCTGTTAGTCAGAACGTACAGCTCGGCAACATATGTGAACTTGTTCATGGCCAACTCTTCATGCATCTTTTGATTGCGCACATTCTGGTGGAACGCCATGATGACGACGGCGGGTTGAACATCGGGGATGTTGTACTTCACACGGCTAAACCTCTGTATGTACTTGCGCAAGGACTCATTATCTATCTGAGGGATCATGTGCAAGTCACTTGCATGTCCAGGAGCTACGTGGCCGCCCGTGAAGGCACCGACTAACTCGTGGCATAGGTCGGACCAAGAAGTGATGGAATCTATCGGCAGATGCATCAACCATGACCTGACATTGGGCATAAGTGGCAATGGGAAATAGTTGGCGAGTATCTTGTCATCTCGTGCCCCGGCAGCTTGCATCGCAGTAGTGTAAATGCTCAGGAACTCAGACGGGTGGGTCTTGCCATCGTACTTCTTCGGGACCTCTGGTTTGAACGTGCGGGTGTTGGGCCACTAGAATTTCCACAGCTCACGGGTGAATGTTGGACAAGTGATAGCATATGTCAAGTTGCTAGCATCCCCCAGCACAGGCTTGTACTCAGTGGGCCCAGCACCACTATCAGACTGGTGACGTGCTTCCCGTCGACGCTCGATAGTAGGCCTGGCGTCCTCCTTGAGGTTCTCTCGAAGAACTTGCCATTGGTCACGGCGCGTCCGTGGGTCTAACAATGCCGTGTACATGTTGCGGCACCCTCGACCCTTCCACTGCCTGCACGCATTGGTTCGCCATTTCGGTGTTGTGAGGGGCTTGCTCCCCGGTGGCCATCCCTGTTGGCATGGCCAATAAGGCTTTCGATAGCGGCCCTCCACTCTTCTAGCTTGTATGGGGTAGGGGGAAAGTCGAGGAGCAGATGCTCTCACGACAGCACTTCCGCTCGCGTGGCTGGGAGCGACAGGCGCGAGGAATGGGAGGAACTCGGACTTCTAACGATATTAGAAGGAGTCCCATCACGATTCTGCAGCCACGCGCTCGTTTCGCCCGCCTCATGGCGTGCATGTCGGCCCTGCGTGTCTTGAGAGTGACGCTGAGGGCTCTTGCCGTGGCGACGCCCGGGGTCCTCAACATCGCGGCGCGGTTCATCGTGCACGGGCTGAGGAGACCGTGATACACGTGTTGGCGAGGCCGATCTTCTGCCCTTGGAGGTCCCCACACCACCCGCAGGTGGCACAGCTCCATCCTTCGACACGGCGGCGCGCCGACCTCCGTCGCCGCTACGGAGGACGCCGGCGTCCTGGCTTCTTGTATTTGGATGGTGTGGATGATCTTGATCTCCTCCATCACCGGCGCCCGCCCCATTGCCCGTTTGCGCGGGTGCGGGCAGAGCAGCCACGGGCGGGCCGACCGCAGCAGTCATCTTCTTCTTTGGAGCCATGGTGATGAAGGAGCTACTGTACTAACTATAGACCAGATTCTCACAACTAATGCCCCCTACCTGGCGCACCAAAGATGTCAGGAAACTGATCACCTATGGGGTCACAAGGATCCCTTCTATGTTCGGCGGGGGATTAGTTGCACAAAGAGCAGGTCGAGCCGTTAGCACACAGAGGATTTTTATCCAGTTTCGGGCCGCGAAGATGCGTAATACCCTAGTCATGCTTTATCTGGTTATATGTGTGTTCTTGAGCTCTTGAACTAGCTATGATGTGTGCTTTGTCCAAAAGTCCAAATCTTCTCTCTGTGCGCCTCGGGCCTGCTTTTATACACAAAGGGGTTGCCACAATGGAACAGAGGAGGTGGCAAGCTACGGTGGTACAAGCTTATCGCTCTATCAACGTAGGACAAGCGCATTTAATGCGCTGCCTATGTGTCCTTTCGCTTTATTGGGGATGGCAACAGAGGCCATCTCTTCCTTTGCCGCTCCTCCTTGCCTCGCCATGCGTCTGGGCTGACGAGGCATGCAGCGCCAAACTGGCGAACCAGCTGCTGTGTTGGCGAAATGGTAGGCTTCCACGAAGATCTACATGCCGCCATGCAGGCGCCTGCTTAGTTGGCGTGCCTATCGTCGTACTCGATTGGTGGTGAAGTGGAGAAACCTTGCCGGGCGCGGGCCTGGCCGCGGCTCAGCGATCGTCCCCAGCAAGGTTTGTCGGGGGCCTTGGAGTCGTCCCCGGCAAGGATCTTGCTGAGGGTCTTCATCTTCTGATCCCACGTGGATTCGTGGGTTGCCAATCTTCATGAGGAGCCGCATGCTACCAGGCATGTGCTCTCCAAATGTTGGTCTTAACATTGTTGATGGTGTCAGAGCTCTCAACCCCAAGGGTGGTGACCCTGCTGGTCTCTTCGCAAGCTGCCCTAGTAAGGACCTTGCCGGGGGGCTTCGTAGGTCGCCTCGGCATGGCTTGTTGCCGGGTGTAGCCCTCCTCGCCTCTTGCTGCCTGTTACCTTGAGCATCTGCTTTGATATTCTTTGCTCCCGTCTTGCCTTTTGTCGTCCTCCTTTGATTTGCCAAGCCCTAGTGTAGGCGTGGCTGTGATCGTCTGTGCACAAGTAAGGGGTACAGAGTACCCATACTTTTGTACACCAACAAAGAGCTTCAGATTGCTGGCTTTGGCATCGAAGGCTAGGACATGCGGTCATGAGGGACTTACACACTCTCGTGAAGAAGAAGCATATCATTGGGATGGAGGGCGTCAAGTTCAAGAAAGATCATTTATGTGGTGCTTGTGAAGCCGGGAAGATGACAAGGGCCAAGCATCCCTCGAAGATAATCATGACTACATCACGTCCGTTCGACCTGCTTCACATGGACTTATTTGGCCCTACTCACTACTCTACCGTTACTACCTCTGCACATCTCTATGGCTTTGTTATTGTTGATGATTATTCAAGATACACCTGGGTGCACATAATTCTCTATAAGACTGAAGTGCGGGATGTCTTGAGATGCTTCGCAAACCCTGTCATGACCAGCTATGGCATCAAGATCAAGCACATCAGGAATGACAATGGCACAGAGTTCAAGAACACCAACCTCAACACTTATCTTGATACATTGGGCATCAAACATGAGTTCTTTGCTCCATACACACCTCAGCAGAACGACATCGTTGACCGCAAGAACAGAACCCTCATTGAGATGGCACGCATGATGCTTGATGAATACAAGACTCCAAGAAAGTTTTGGCATGAAGCCATTGATATTGCTTGCCACATCATCAATAGAGTTTATCTTCATAAGTTCTTCAAGAATACATCCTATGAACTTCTGACTGGTAAGAAGCTAAACATCAGTTATTTCAAGGTTTTGGTGCTAGGTGCTGGATCAAGATCCGCATTACACTTCAAAATTTGCACCGAAAGAACATGAAATTTTTATGCTTGGTTACGGGAAGGACAGACACACCTATAGAGTCTTCAACCTCTTTCACTATAAAGTGGTTGAAACTGTAGATGTGCGGTTCGATGAAGCTACACCAAGTGAATCTATCAAGCTAATGGGTACTGGAGAAATCATACCCACTGAGGAATAGGCTGAAGAGGAAATCATCATTTCTGCACCTAATCAACATGAAGACAATGATCAGCCTAGGGCCAATGCTGAAGATGAAGAAAACAATCAGCAAGAGCAAAATCTTCATATAGTTCATCCTCGGGTTGCAAATAAAGTCCAAATTGAGAAGATCATTGATAATATCAATGCACCTGGTCCCCTTACTCGTTCAAGAGCTATGAAACTAGCAAACTTCTATGAACACTTTGCATTTGTCTCTATATTTGAACCTAAGAAATTTGATGAAGCCTTCATGGAACCTGAATGGATTCAAGCTATGCAAGAAGAGCTTTAACAGTTTGAGCTGAATAATGTCTAGGAGCTAGTCAAAACGTCCTGATCCTCGCAAGCACAATATTATTGGCACCAAATGGATCTATCACAACAAGCAAGATGAGCATGATCAAGTTATCAAAAACAAAGCTCGTCTCATTGCCCAAGGTTACACATAAGTGGAAGGAATTGACTTCGATGAAACCTTTGCTCCTGTGTCTAGGCATGAAGCCATTCGTATACTGCTACCCTATGCTAACCACAACAACATCCTTCTGTACCAAATGGATGTGAGAGTGATTTCCTCAATGGAGAAATCAAAGAAGAAGTGTATGTTGCTCAACCACCTGGTTTTGAAGATCCAAAGCACCCGATATGGTATACAAGCTCAACAAGGCACTGTATGGCCTCAAACAAGCACCTCGCGCTTGGTATGACACACTCAAAGACTTCCTGAAGAGCAAAGGCTTCAAACTTGGTTCTCTAGACCCCTCTCTCTTCACGAAGACATATGATGGTGAATTGTTTGTATGCCAAATCTATGTGGGTGACATTATCTTCGGCTGCACTAATAAGGGATACAGTGATGAGTTTGGGCATATGATGTAAGAGCATTATCAGATGTCCATGATGGGAGAGCTGAAATTCTTTCTTGGTCTTAAAATCCGTCAACAGAGGAACGGCAAATTCATATCACAAGAAAAATACCTCAAAGACTGTCTGAAGAAGTTTGGAATGCAAGACTGCAAAGGGTACACGATGCCAATGCCAACCAAAGGCCAGGCCCCGACGACAATGGCAAAGAGTTTGATCAAAATGTATACCGCTACATGATTGGTTCTTTATTGTACTTATGTGCATCTAAGCCAGATATAATGCTTAGCATTTGCATGTGCGCCCAATTCCAAGTGGCAGCAAAGGAATCGCATCACCTCGCTGTGAAGCGAATTCTTCGATATTTGGCTCACACCCCAACACTAGGATTATGGTATCCAAAGGACTCGGCGTTTGATCTAGTTGGATTCTCATATGCTGATTATGCTAGTGACAAGGTTGATTGCAAGTCCACTTCAAGCACATGTCACTTTCTTGGATGATCTCTCGTCTGTTGGTCTTCAAAGAAGTAGAACTGTGTATCACTCTAGACTACTAAATCTGAATATATTGCTGCTAGATCCTGCTGCGCTCAGCTTCTCTGGATGAAGAAAACTATGAAGTATTATGGCATCAACATGAAGCATGTGCCACTCTACTATGACAATGACAGCGCCATCAAGATTGCTAACAATCCAGTTCAGCACTCGAAGACAAAGCACATTCAGATCCATCATCAGTTTCTCAGAGATCATGTTATGAAGGAAGACATTGATATCATTCACGTCAACACTGAAGAGCAATTGGAAGATATCTTCACGAACCACTTGGATGAGAAAAGTTTTTGCAAGCTGTTGTGTGATCTAAATATCTTAGAATCCTCGAATGTCCTATGAATGGACACATCATAACGCTTATGCATGTTGATGACATAGATGTGCAACACACGAAGTAAGGTATATCTTCAATTCATGAAGACTTACCTTCTGAGTGTGAATACATTAATGTGGAATTTGACTTCGGAGCGCCACGATAATTGTGCATGGTGAATGGGTGTAATATTCTCTATACGGTGGATAACGCCACCACCACACTTTCTTGAAGATTTTTATTTGGCATCATGATTGCATTATCTTCATCTTTGATTTGTCTTCAACATTAGTTTTACTTTATAGTTTATCTTCGCAATGTTGATTTGGCACTCACTGTATATATATATATATATATATATATATATATAGAGAGAGAGAGAGAGAGAGAGTAACACTATTCTGATCCTGGGATCAAAATAGTTATTTGGATCACGACGGTCCTATATAGGGCCCGATTCAGATGTTCCCGAACTCCCGAAGCCGGCTGGAAAAAAAACATTCGTCCCATACCTCCCGCACTCCCTCGATCCCCAACTCCCAAGCACCAGCCCATCGGCGCCCCCCACCCACCAACCCCCGGAACCACCGCCACTGCCCCACCCTCCCCGCCATCCCTGCCAAGCGCCACCTACCGCGCGCCTTCGCACGCCCCCTCAACGCCACCCCCGGTCGATGCCCCCACCTC
>NC_041385.1:165474659-165484171 GCF_002162155.2 Triticum dicoccoides | reverse complement strand
CTCAACGGCATACGCACCACTGTCCCCACCTTCCTCCCCGTCAGATGTGCTGCCGCCCCCATCTCCCTCCATGGCAGACGTTCCGCCACCCCCACCTCCCTTCCCGGCAGACGAGCCACTGCACCCACCTCTCTCCCCGCCGCTCGGCAGAATGCGCCGCCGCTCGAACCATCTTCTCGCGTGCCACCGGATCCCGCCGCCGCACTTCCGCCATGGTCATGCGCGCTCTAAGCCCCAACTGCCACCGGCACTGCAGTATTGGGCCGCCTTCCACCGTAGTCCCCCCCTTGCTGCCGCCGCAAGAGCGGTCAACCCAGCTACCCTTCTCTGTGGCGAGACACCTCCCTCCCTCTGCCTTCCTCTTCTCCCTCTATACCTTTGGCGAGCACCCCTAGACCCTCCAGATCATCGCAACCCATTGCCCGTCATGGCCTTCTCCACCTGCTGTCATGGCCTTCTCAATCCCCGATGTCAAGAGAGAGACGCGACGTAGCAGTTTGACATGGAGTCTGGGTGGAGTGCGCAGGAGTGGAGCCACGCTCGCATGTCTCGCATCATCTTCTAGGTTGCAAGACTTCGGTTGGATGCCACCCACCAGCCACAAACATCTCGTTCCCTATAGAAGATGATCTTGCATTTAATCTCATGTTTCTGCACTGAACTTAACTGTCTCGATTGATTGAACTTCAGGTAATGTGTGCATGATTAGTCTGAATGCTCGCATGTAAAGTGCCATCAAAGATATATAGCAACAGCTGGTCGAGTCAAATGAGGCCTGGTGGAGGGAGAAATAAAGCTAATCACAAGCAAAAGTGAATGATAGAGATGGTGTGCTGAATGGAGCCTAAACCTGCTGATGGAAAGATATATAGCAACTATTCTTTACACGTTCCACTAGTACGAGACGTGTGTGTCTGCGGATTTGAGGGATTTGCAATAAAATTCCAATTTTTGTCCTTCTACGTCCATGAGCTAATTTTTGGGTGTGCTACTTGTGTGATGTGATGTATGCTGTATAGATTTTTATGAAGTTCATGTTGTGAACCCAACTAAGTTAGATCGCAGAAGCTTTGAATTTGCCCCGGTAGCAGAAATCTTGCTTCTGTACTATGTCCACTTATGTAGTGTTTCTAAATAACTTCTTTGAGCAACTGTGGGCATTGTATAGAAACATTGTGTGTACCAATTCGTTGTGTTTATTGAAAAATGAAAAGACAAAATCACCATGCGAAACATGTACAGTCCAATTTGTATTACAAAGGCAGAAAATAAAACAACATAAAAGTTCACTAAAAATGCAACTTTTCATACAAAAAGAATAATTTAACTTCTAATTGTACAATTTTGTTTTTGTTTCTCTTTTCCAACAAATAGAAATAGAAGTAAATATGTGGAAGTTATTTGTGTTTACGTCTCAAATTAAAATAATTACAAAAATTGCCTCTATCTGTGCTATGTGTTACACACCATTCTGAATCAAAAGAGATTAGTTTCATCCGTGAGTAAGGTTGGTACAATTATTTTTCAAACTGTTCAATTGCTCGACAGATGTAAGTCCAGAAGAATAAAAGATATTTCAACATAATATAAACCGATGAGATTGCAAAAAAAAACTTTGGAGTTAATAGGATGAGAACCAAGAAGTTCATAGATGAAACCTTGGGGAGTTCAAAAAAGAAGTTAAAAAGGTTCGATGTTTGTTGTGAAGCTAGAATTTTCTTCATTAGTAATGGATAAATCAAGAATTTCAAATTAAAAATAGATGAGCGGTTCGATGTTTATTACAAACCATGATTTTTTCTGTTACTAAAAGAAATAAAACCAAGAATTTCAAATTTAAAAAATCGAGCGGTTTGATGTCCCTTTGAAAACTCGGATTCTCCCGGTTAGTAAAGAAAAAACCAATAAGTTCAATTAAAAATAACGAAGAAGTTCAATTGGAAAAAGTAGAGCAGTTTAATATTCATTTAAAAAGACTTCTAGCAACGCCATATCAAAAACCAAAGAAGAAAAGTTTAGGTTACTAAAGAATAAGACCAATAAGTTCAATTCAAAGTAACCAAGAAGTTCGATGTTTCTAAGAGAACTCCAATTTTCACATTTCTAAAAAGCACACAAAGAAGTAGAAAAAAAATGTTAGAGCGGTTCGATGTCTATAAAAAATTCAGATTGTTTTCGTTACTAAAGTGAAATAGAGAGAAGTTCAAATTTACAATAGATGAAAGTTCACATACTTCATGGTGTGAGTTTCATATGAGAAAATAGGAATAAAAAGTCAAAGTCTACAAATTTTGTTGCTAGAAGTGCAAGTGCATAGCCCGGGAAAGTTCAAAAAGTTCCTCCTATTCAACAAGTTTCCACAACGGAAGCTCAAATTAAAATAAAAAATATAGTTTAGAAACTTTAATTAGAAAATGGATTTCCCAGTTTCTAAAAGAAACCTAGAAGTTCAAATTAAAGTAATGGAGCAGTTCAATGTTTATTAAAACCTCAGATTCAAACCGCTAATAGAAAATAAAACCAACGTGAGGTCCGAATTAAAATAACATGGAAGTTTGGAGTTTATTAAAACCTAAGATTTACATGTTCGAAAAACAAAAACAAAAACAAAAATCAAATGCCATTTTGGCATTTTTGAAACCAACTCATAAAATGGAAAATGTTTCTTGCTAGAAGTTCAAATGCTCGATGAGGGAAAGTTGGAAATTGCTACCCACTTTATGTACACATAATTCTCTCTCCCGTTTAGGTCTATGTTTTTACAAATAAATCAAAAATTAAAAAATATGTGGAGGAGGTCCAACATTTATGACAAAACTTGGATATTTTGATGCTAAAAGAAATAAACCAAGAAGTCCAAATTACGAAATAGAGAAGTTGGATATATATAAAAAAACTCAGATTTTCATTGTTACTAAAGAATAAAATGACGAAGTTCAAATTAAAATACAGGAGTAGTTCAATGCATACGGGAAAATCAAATTATTACCGTTTCTAAAATAATAAAACTATGAAGTTCAATTTACAAAAACAGATTGTTTGATACTTATTTAAAACATATTTCCTTTCTAAGAATATGACTAAGAAGTTGAAATTAAAATAACAGAGAAGTTTGAAGTATATAAAAAACTCAAATTTGTTGCAGGAAGTTCACGTGCACCTCCGTGCACGGTTCGGAATTTATATTGCGGGACGTCCGACCTCCAATTACATGTTTTAAAATGGCAAAAAAATAATGTCTGACCTTCAATTGCGTGTAATTCAATGTATACACAAAAATATGACAAAAGTTCATTGTGAAAACAATGGGAAGTTCAAGTACTTCAAGAAATGCATTTCACGTGAGAATAAAAGTATAGAAAAACAAAAGCTTAAAAGGTTTGTTAAAAAGAAGTTCGAGTGCTCTGTCCAGGGAAGTTCAAAAATTAAACCGAGAGAGGTTCACCTTGTATTTCCATGTTCAATAACACAAGAAAAGAAATTGTTTTTGTGTTTTATAAATAATTCTCTCAATCCACAAAGAAGATCAATTATTATTTGGGAGCAATTTGATTTCAAAAAGAATAAAAAAAATAAATTAAAAAAACCGAAATAATTCATGTACTACATGGTGTGTGTTTAATACGAGTAAAATAAATTAAAATGCAAGGTCCAACTTTTTTTGTTATAAGTTCAAGTCCTCGGTCGGAGAAAGTTAAAAAAATATTGTGGGAGAGGTTTGTACAAAAGAAATATTATCTGTGTAACTGTGACGAATGGACGAGAAAATTACGATTGAAATTACATCACAGAAGTTCAACGTGAAAACAACAGGAAGTTCAACTACTATATTGAATGAATTTCAGATGAAAAACTCTTAAAATCGGCGCGTCTATGAAAAAATGATCAACACAGAAAAGTTGCGTGTTTACAGCAGCTTTCCATTGGTATATCACTTGCTAAATTCCGGTGAGTGTTCTGGTGAGTGGATGGAGAGCTACGGGCAAAAAAATCACGTGAAAAATAGAGGGAAGTTCAGGTACACGCGTCGAGAAGTTCAGGTTCTTCATTGGTGCATTTTGGAAGAATCTGTTTCGTGATAATGGCAAAACGAATGATCTTGCTGTTTTCGAAATTACTTGAAAATGGCTAGGAACCAGAGAAAATCATCAACATGAAAAAGTTTCGCATTTTCCGTAACTTTTCAACGGTATATTATTTGCCCCATTACGATAAAGTTTGTAATAATTATTGCAAAAATATGTTTTTAGCCATTTTTGAATTTGACTTAATACCGTACCAAATTGTAACAAAAAATATATACGAAAACGTTCTGCATTTCCTCAGGCTTTCCAACGCCATATCATTTGCTATATTCGGACGTACAGTTAAAAAAATAGATCGAAAATACAAACTCGGTAAAGCTTGTATCGTTTTCTAAATTACTTTTAAACCGTTCAATATTAGAAAAACCTTTTAACATGAAAAGGTAGCGCATTTTTATAAGCTTTCCAACGCCATATAATTTACCTCAATTGGATTAGCAGTTTAAAAATGACATCAAAAATACAAACTCGGCTATTCGGTTTGCGAAATTTTACGATTTTCCAAATTACTTTTTATCCATAAGGATTAGAGAAAACTTCCAACATGTGGAAGGAGCGATTTTGCAGCAGCTTTCCAATGTCATATTATTTGCCTCATTCCGATAAATGATTTAGAAATGTGATCGAAAATATGATTCATGTTTTTTGTGTGAAGAAAAAAGGGTTTTTAAAACTGCTCTTAAACCGCTTACATTTTGCCAAGGATTTAACTTTGGTTATGATACTAGTGTCCATAGTTTTTCAACGCTATATCACAAGCCCTATTTGGGCAATGTTGGGGGAAGTTCAACCTAGCACAGGGGGAAGTTCACGTTGAACAACTCGGGCAGTAAAATTGCCACAGAGGCATGTTCATCACGACCCGAGAGAAAATCCGCCAACGAGTGAGATTCATATTTAAAATGGGCATTTAGTCGCTAGAATCAGTTTGCAGATTACACTTACATCACATAGAACATGACTGACCAAACAAATCATGCAGGGAGACACGGTTGAGAAGATAGTCCGAAGGTCGGGTTCGTACAGAGGGAATTTTTGGTTGTGATCAGAATATTATTCTGATCCCGTGATCAGAATAGTGTTTATATATATATATATTTATATATATATATATATATATATATACACATCTGGGCTATTTTGTTTCATGAAACAGAATATTATTCTGTTACCCTACTTGAACGGACGGTTTCAGGCGGTTGTACTGATGAGTTCGAGCGGTTGTACTATGGAGTTCGAGCGGTTGAACTGATGCTTTCCTTTTTCCCTTGAAAATCGTCTTCTTTAGCTCAATTTTTTTTATCGAAACGGGGCATGTAATATATCGTTGAAAAGCTTTTGGCATCTACATTATAGTCATATAATTTGTTTTTGCAAAAAAAAATTGTTTAAAAGCAGTTTTGAGGAAACGCTTTTTTCAAAACCGAAAAAGCAAATTGTATTTTGGACTCAATTTTCAAACGGTTTGTCGGAATTGACGCAAACGGTTTGTCGAATTCCATATATCTATTGTTTTTTCAAATTCTATACAATTTAAAAGTAATTTGGAAAATGGTAAAATTCTGGGCGAAATGTATTTTCGCATTTTTTTGGCAAACTGTTTGTCGAATTGACGCAAATGATACCGCGTTGTAAAGCTATGGAAAATGCACAAGTTTTTCATATTGAATTGTTTTTCTAATTCGTTACAGTTTAAAAACGAATTCGAATTTGGTCAAATTTGATTTCAAATGTGATTTTTTAAAAAGTTTGTCGAAATGAGGCAAATAATATACAGATGAATAGCTATCAGAAATATGAAACTTAGTCATGTTGAACTTTTTCTCTACTTCGCAACTGTTTAAGAGTAATTTTGAATAAGGTGGAACCCATCGTGTTGTTTTATCCTGTAAAAAAACAGAGTACTCGTACTGCTCTATGTTTGTGTTTGTACTCGTGTATTTTTCACAGAGTAGTTTTGAATACGGTGATCTATGTCTGTTTTTCCAGAAAAGAGTACTTGAACGGATGTCTATATGATTTTGTACTGAGCGTGTTTCCACATATTAGACTTTACTCTGTATTTTGTTTTAAAGTTTTCAATACGGCAAGACAAATCCTGCTGTTTTCCTTCGGAAAAACAAAGTACTTGTACTGATATATGTGTGTGTTTGTACTGAGCTATTTTTCACAATGCGAAACGTTCACGGGGTTGATCACTTGAACTTCTAGAAACGTAACTTTTAGGTTTAGTTTAAAATGTGTTTCGACGTGTCATCATCACCGAACTTGCATGGTTTACATACTTGAATTGGCTGAATTTTCTTCTCCAGGAAATGTTTTTGTGTTTTGTGGTACTAATCATTGATGCAACAATCCATAAAGAATTTGATATGCCCTTTGAACTGATTATAAAATACATACTGGACTCCTGGACATATGGTAACACATGAAAGAAATTACATAATCATCCACAGATTGTACATGTTGCGAACAATTATCAAATGCTAAGCTACAGTCTGTACACTTCTTTTCTAAAATATATTTTAAAAAGTCAAACAATCCTTGCAACCGGCAGAGGAAAGAATTTTTTTGTAATACAACATGAATGCTTGCTTAAACATATGGTGCACATCCTCGCAACCAGCAGCGAAGCATGTCGTTGTATTGTCAAAGCAAGTACTAGTCATCAGTAATAAAACATTGTACAAGTATATATTGCGACATTCTACTGTTCCATATCAGCAAGATATTGAAGATGAGATTCCAAACGATCTTAGGAGAATTAGAACTCAGAAGTACTAGTCATCTTTGGTATTTAACTTTTCAACTAGCACTAAGGTCCAGTGGCATGAGTAAGTAACCTGGACCCATGGGTGAGTTCATAACTGGTCCTTTTTAGATAGTAATACTTGAACGTCTCAGAGAAATAAACATCCAGGTGAAAACATCAATTAGAATCAGAAACACACACACACACACACAACATGCACACCCCACACCAGTACAACACATGAGCACATGCAGGCACGCAAACGAAGCCATCGTTGTCGTCCGCGGACGCACGCCATGGCTGGGCTTGACTGCTCCAAGTTCTACCGACAGACCCACCATAGTAGCAATAGCATCAAAAACCAATTTTTAATCTTAAATTCAATAAACACTCATCAAAATTTTATATGTGCTATAGGAAGAACATGGAAACATAGAGGAAATTGGACTTAAAATCGGCAAGTAGATGAACTGAAATAGAAAATATTTATGCACTAAAAATATTAAAATTTTCTCACCCTTGAGTATGAATTTTTTAGATTTCAGTATGAATTTTTTAGATTTTGGCCAGTGAACTTACCACCCCCCCCCCAAAAAAAATAGAATACATGTCAACGGAATTCTTGTAAACATAAGAAAATACATAGAGGGCACATATAATTTTTTTAGGACTTTCCTCGATGTTTTGCACATTAAAGTTGATGTAGTGAAAATAATGCAAAATTTGAACTGAAAATCAAGTAAAAGCTGAACTCTTATATAGTTGAAGTAACTATTTTGTAATTATATGTGTTAAACATGTGCTACACATAATGAACTGATACATTTTTTATTAGCAAATTGTAGTAATATAGGTACTAGAACTTCTAGCAGTATATATATACATTGTGTCATAAGCAAATAACATTCATGATCTCCACAAGACCATACACTCCAACCAGCCACAGTCATACGAACATCCCGCTCTCTCATATATTGAGAACATAAATACTAGTCATCTTGCCAACCATGTATATTAAGCGGTCAGAACATCAAATGCCTCGACGAATTGCAGTCATTCAGCCCCCCAAATCAAACATTTATTTTTTATGAACTGATGAAAAAAATAGATGTTGAACTTCTACACATAGTGTTTGTTTCTTTTTTGTACTGAGTATATGTTTGAAAGGTACATGCATGAAATACAGTTGATAATTATTTCCATAAATAAAAGCATCGAAGCATGTTTTGCAGCACCAAAACTGAATCAAACAGGTCATCTTCACCAATCCTCACACACATAGCAAGGAAGGAGATGGTTGACATGGGTGGCCCAGAGCTCGGTCTATCTGCTGGAGGCGGGGACATTACCTTGACGGAGGAGGAATGGTACTGGAGATGGAAGTTCGCATGGCTCCTCCTGGTTGCCGGCAAGGAGGTGGAGGAAATCGAGCACTCCCACTCAGATTTCCCCATAGCAGGAAGCGTAGCAGAGAGGTGTGCTATTCAAGATGTCGGCCCCGGTAATGTGCCAACATATGAACACAACATAACCAAAACAATAAAGTTAGCTCTGAAAAATGATCCTACCTTTTTTAGTAATGTGCCAACATATGAACACAACATAACTTTTTTTGCATAGATCAGTCAAAGCACAATCATGCTATCAGTAAACTAGGAAGAAACAAAGTTGTTCCTACTTGCACAGGAAGCATGTGTGTCGCGAATTGCTTGAAGAAGCAAGGAAGATATCCCTACATGGAGTGTGAGCAGCAAAACTGGAATGGGTAGGAGGAGGGGGGCTGCAGGGGAGTCGCTGGTGGGGAGAAGCAAAGAGAGCAACACGTAGGAGGTGGCACAAACATCCCCTTTTTTCTCGACTTTGAACTTTTTGTTTTTTTCTCTGAGCTTACCTCTCTCGAGATCTGAACTGATTAGTGTTATAAGTACACGAACAACTCGATGAGCTGATGTAAGGACACATGAAAAAGACCACCAATACTGAAAAACTGAAGAATAACTGAAGTCCGAGTGAAAGACGAGCCTATGTTCAAACTACACAAACATAAGCTGCAAGCTCCATGTGTCCAGCTTGTAGATGATTCATTTTAATGTGAAATTCCTCAGTCCAACATTTAAAGTAACACACATGACCCATTAGCACACAAATCATAATACCAATCCTGCTGACTTTTGTTGACTGAAGTACAGATGTGCATGCATACATTGATAGTAGTCTGAGACGAGCACGACAAGGTCCCGGGCGCCACCTCGCTTCCGCCGCTGACGGCCAGCGGGAACACCACGCCAAGGAGGGCGTCCCAGTCCCCTAGCTTGAAGACGGAGGGGTTGGGCGCCGGCGGTGCGGCGCTTGGATCTCGAGGGCTGAAGGTGGACAAATCTCGGGGAGGAAGTCCGCTGGAGAGCAGGGAGGAAGGTGACCGGAGGCGGGGGAGGTAAGAGAGCGGAGGCGGGGGAGGGAGGAGGCCGGAGCGCGGGAAGGAAGGGGACTGGAGGCGGGGAAGGGAGGAGGCCGGACCGCGAGGAGGGAGGCAGCCGGAGGGCGGGGATGAAGGCGGTCGGAGGCGGGGGAGGGAGGCGGCCGAAGCCGCTGTTGGGAGGAGGTCGGTGCGCTAGGAGGAAGTTGGCCGGAGCACGGGAGAGGGAGGAGGCCGTCGTGCAGGGTATGGCGGGCCG
>NC_041385.1:165471330-165474474 GCF_002162155.2 Triticum dicoccoides | reverse complement strand
GTGTGGCGGGGTGGCGGCGCCGGGAAACGGTGAGGAGGTGGGGTGGGATGGCGCCGCCGGGATCCAAGAGAAGGTGGGAGCGGTGGGTGGGCAGAGGTTAGGGTGTGGTACTGGGGTTGACGTTGACAAGCTGATTTTGAAAACCGGACGCGCTCCCTTATAGGGTTGAGGGTAACAAAATATTAATATGTTACTAGTAACAAAATATCCCAACCCTATATATATATGTGTGTGTGTGTGTGTGTGTGTGTGTGTGTGTGTGTGTGTGTGTGTGTGTGTGTGATGCCCCCGATTCAATCATACACTAATCATGGACGCAAATGTGTACGGTCAAAATCAGGGACTCACGGGAAGATATCACAACACAACTCTAAAAGTAAAACAAGTCATACAAGCATCATAATACAAGCCAGGGGCCTCGAGGGCTCGAATACAAGTGCTCGATCATAAACATAAGTTAACAAGTTGCCATAAGATGGCTAGCACAAACTAGGATACAGACCGAAATAGGCGCAGGCCTCCTACCTGGGATCCTCCTAAACTACTCCTGGTCGTCGTCAGCGACCTGCACGTAGTAGTAGGCACCTCCAGTGTAGTAGGAGTCATTGTTGACGGTGCGTCTGGATCCTGGGCTCCAACGTCTGGTTGCGGCATCCGGGAAGAAGAGGAAAAGGGGGAAAGAGGGAGCAAAACAACCGCGAGTACTCATCCAAAGTACTCACGAGCAAGGATCTACACTACATGTGCATGGGTATATGTGTAAAGAGGCAATATCGATGGACTGGACTGCAGAATGCCAGAATATAGGGGGTAGCTAGTCCTATCGAAGACGACACTTTTGGCAGCCTCCATCTTGCAGCATGTAGAAGAGAGTAGATTGAAGTCCTCCAGGTAGCATCGCATAGCATAATCATACCCGGCGATCCTCCCCTCGTCGCCCTATGGGAAAGCGATCACTGGGTTGTCTCTGGAACTTGTCTGGGTGTGTTTTATTAAGTATCTGGTTCTAGTTGTCAAAAGGTCAAGGTACAGTCCTTTTACCGAGGGACACGACTATTTGAATAGATCAACTTCCCTGCAGGGGTGCACCACATAACCCAACATGCTCGATCCCCTTTGGCCGGACACACTTTCCTGGGTCATGCCCTGCCTCGGAAGATCAACATGTCGCAGCCCCACCTAGGCACAACAGAGAGGTCAGCACGCCGATCCAAATCCTATGCGCGCAGGGGTCTGGGCCCATCGCCCATTGCACAGCTGCACGTTCCGTGGGCGGCCGGAAGTAGACCTAGCCCCCTTAATACAAGAGCAGGCTTACGGTCAATCCGGCGCACGCCGCTCAATCACTGATGTCACGAAGGCATCGACTGATACCATGACGCCGAGTGCCCATAACTGTTCCCGCGTAATTGGCTAGTGCGTATAGGCCAGTGGCCAGACTCAGACCAAATACCAAGAACTCGTTAAACGTGTTATTTTAAAGTAACCGCGAACGCCGATCAGGGCCAGGTCCACCTCTCTCCTAGGTGGTCTCAACCTGCCCTGCCGCTCCGCCACAAAGTAAGAGTCGGGGGCCGTCGGGAACCCAGGCCCACCTCTATCGGGATGGAGCCACCTGTCCTTCCAGCCCCAACATCGGGATCACTTGCGGGTACTCAACGAGCCGACCCGACTTAAGTCACCATCTGTATAGTGTGTATATATGTATAGTATATACTCGTGATCACCTCTCAAGTGATCACGGCCTGATAGTATAGCAAGGCAGACTGACAAGAATGTAGGGACACTAATGGTAAACTAGCATCATATACTAAGCATTTAGGATTCCAGGTAAGGTATCAACATATGTAGCAACAATGACAGGCTATGCAACAGAATAGGCTTAGTCGAAACAGTAACATGCTACACTACTCTCATGCAAGCAGTAGAGGGTAGAATAGGCGATATCTGGTGATCAAAGGGGGGGCTTGCCTCGTTGCTCTAGCAAGAAGGAGGGGTCGTCAACTCTGTAGTCGAACGGGGCAGCAGCAGCGCCGGTCTCGCAGTCTACCGGAGAGAAGAGGGGGAAGAAACAATAAATATAGTGCAAACATAAGCATGATGATGCAATACATGACGAGTAACGGTGCCAGGTGTGCCCTAACGCAGTAGGAGGTGATACCGGCGAATGGGAGAACATCAGGGAAAGTATGCCCGGTGTTCTGCGTTTTCGAACATATGAACCGGAGGGGAAAAGTTGCGTGTTCCCTATGCAAGGGATGTGTGGCGGACGAACGGGATACGTATCCAGATTCGTCTCGTCGTTCTAAGCAACTTTTAAGTACAAAGTATTTTCATCTGAGTTACGGATTATATGATATTAATTTTAAAAGTTTTTATTCATTTTTGGAATTAACAGATTTAATTTAAATAAAAATAGGTTTACTGCATCAGCATGATGTCAGCAGCAAACAGTGTGTTTGACTGGGTCAACTAATGTGTGGGTCCCGTTTGTCATAGACTACAAACTAATTAACTGTTAATTATTTTAGTTAGCAGGCTAATTAAGTTTTACTAGTTATCTAAACAGAATTAATTAAGTTAACTAATTGATTGATTGGTTTTCTTTTTTTATCTTCTTTTTTTTAACAGGGGTTGGGCCCCTCTGGTCATTGACCCAGCCCAACCGTGGTGGGTAAACGGGCGCTGGGCGCCGCGTTATCGGGCGGAGCTCTAGGGGTGCGGGTGTGGCCGGAGTGGAGCCCCCAGGGCACTGGACGCCGGATCGAGCGGCGAGCTAGGCGGTGGTGTCGCATGCGCGGAAGGCCAGGGTGGGGTGCGGTGGTCGATCGGAGCGGGGTTCGCGAGCGGCATAGAGGGAGCGGGCAGGGAGGCCGATGCGCGGACGCGGCCCGCAGCAGCGGGGAGGTGGCTGGCCGGAGCGGGGTGGGCGCGGCCCGGGGCGAAGGCCTCGGCATTGGGCGGAGGGCGCGGGGCCGGCAGTGAGGCGCGCCAACGCACGCGCGTGAGTGACGGGTGGTGGCCATACGGGAGGAGGGAAAGAAGGATAGGAGGGGGGTTCCTCACATAGGAGCTGTAGGGGGAAGGCAGTGGGTTCGGGGAGGAAGTCGTGGACGACGGTGACGACGGAGTGGAGAAGAGGAC
>NC_041385.1:165463300-165471152 GCF_002162155.2 Triticum dicoccoides | reverse complement strand
GGTGGGGCGACGGAAGGGGCCGGCTCCATGAGGGGGTGACGGCGATGTCGAGGCGGCAATGGGGCGATAGGATCGGGGAGTTGCCCCGATCCAGATCGGGGAAGGGCGAGAGGGAGGAGTGGAACAAGGGGGAGGGAGTAGGTGCGAGTGGGGGTGGGGGTTAGGATTTCGAGGGAGTGGGGGATAAGGGGACCGGGGTGAGCCAGCCTGGCGGCCCGTCGGCCTGCTGGGCCGAGGCCCAGATGGGGGGTTTCCTTTTCACTTTTTTTCTTAGCTTTCTTTTTTCTGTTTTTGTTCTTTATTTATTTTCCCTTCCAGCTTAGTTTCTTTTAAAATTTAGTTTTACAAAAACTACAACTACCACCTAATTAGTACTAATAAATAATCTACTGCCCCATTAATATTTGGCAACTAAATAAAGTGGTTTAATATCTTATTAATCTAAAAATGCATTTAATTAATTGTTTTTTACTGTTTTAATTATTTCCGAGCATTTAACATTTTATAAAGGAGTGGTTTCTCCACCACTATTTCTTATGAACTATTTGGCTCACCCGAACATTTCACTTTTTATATTTGAAAACTTTGATTGTTTGCTTGACTTTTAATTTAAATTCGAACCGGTTTTGAACTAACGCGAGATTAGTAATAGTAATCAAGGTGACATGGCATCATTAGCAGAGGTTCACTGTAGCTTAAGTATCCGGGCATCACAATTCTCCTCCACTACAAAAAATCTCGTCCCAAGATTTAAGCGGTGGAGTAAGGGGAGGGGGAGGTGCTGGCAGCGAAAAACCTAATGAGTCTTCTTGGTCTTGGCTGCCCCTTCAAAGAGGTTGATCCCTTCCGTTGATTTCTTCATTTCTCTGCTTCAAGTCACCATGATCAAGTAGTCATCATTTCTTCTGGATCTCCATCGTCCTACGAACGCGACCAAGGGGAAAACTTTTTAACGCATCTGCACAAAGCTGGGCATCTGACGGTGAACTCAATGGAAAATACACAAGGTACCCCATGAGTTTTATTTCAGTGAATTCGCTGGGTGCAATATACGATGGTACCAAAGTTTCGAACGGGTAGGCAATCATTCGATGACTAGCCAGAAACTAGAATGGGGGATTGAACAACGAGAATAACATGGTGTTTGGCTCTAGGATGAATAATGGTATAGCATTCAGCTCGTGAATCACATACGAAGCCAGGTGCAAAGGATACATTAGAATCCGGGTAATAAAGAAGAGTCAGGTTTCGATCCAATGGACCTATGGGTTATGGGCCCACCATGTGGGTTGAAAGTAGGAAAGGTGGTGACATCTTGCACGACCGCAACAAGGAGGCATGTTAGTGAATAGCTTGTTAGCTATGCCGGCAACAAGTCGGTACCAAGGACGGGGAACGAAGAGAGCAATTTTCCTGCTTGTTGAACAAGGCAAACCAATTGGCAAAGTTCTCACCCATCGGTTGTTACCAGAATGTCATCAACAATAGTAACAGGGTCTTACAGACAGAGTGGTACAACAAGGTGCCTACCTAAGCAGGGAATTATCTCTGCTCAGTTAAGTCAGATTCAGGAAAGGTTGAACAAAAGAATGGAAAGGAAAACGTGATTATCATATTAAACAGAACAATGGAAAGGAAAATTGTGATTACACACAATTATTAGGAGTATATCCTTCCCATGGACAAGCAGAACATGGCATACAGGGTAGGAGAGCAAGTACCCAACCATTCAGATAAGAGGCAGGGATTAATAAAGATGTTACCCATACAACGGTGTTTGGATAACTAACCAAGAAACATTTAGTATCACGCCTCCAATGTTCTTGTTGATGAGCGGGGTATCATAGTCGTGCTTCGAGGTAGCAATGATATGGTGTTTCAATCAAGGGCCAGACTTTGGGTACACAAATGATCCATCAGGAGCAACTTATAAAATAAGTCTTACAATTTCCTCCAGGAAGAATGGTTATCCTTGCAAAAGAAATTATAATGATAGGTCCTCCAGCCAGAGGGTGCTAGGCATGACATCATATTACCGGGTCATCAAAGGACCAACATCATAACTCCTGGAAAGTTGTCCCAACAATCATATCTGACCGAGATTCAGATCCAAATTTTGTCATGATACCTCGGACTCAGGATGTCCGACAAGAAAAAGGGGCAACACAAATCAACGAAATGACATTGCAAGATTCTCGGGAAATGAACTATGGGAGTGGGTTCCTGAAACAATAGTTCATCATTAAGCCAAGGAGGGGGTGAGGAGGTGGCTAATGGGCTCAGCGACAATTCATCGAGAATTCCAAACGGACGGATTTCCACAATAATGTGAACAAGAATATGACAATTGTCAATTCAAATGACATAATGTTGTATGCTCGAGGAAAACATACACCATCAATCATTAGTTGAAAGGTGTGCCCGAAATATGACCTTAGGCAGCAAGATCAATGTTAGAGTGATGATTCAATAACCAACAGTCTCAGAACAAACTGTCAATCGTTAACTTCAAAGCAATAGGGTTGCTAGAAGTACAGAACTCAAGCAGCATCATTAGCATATTGGTATCCTGGTTAAAAACAACACGAGGACCAAGGAAGAATGGTGATGCTAAGAAGTATCATCATACCAAGAATTTCTAAGAGGTGGAGCAATCCCCACAACATTCTCGACAGAAAAGACAGTAATACTTCAAGGAATAACACAACACTAGCTGGAGAGCAAGGTGTATTCATAATGTGGACAAGTTCGCGATGAACGGAAGTCAAGGGTGTTGTCGATGATAATAAAAATCATCGAGGGCAAGGAGGGTATTTCTCATCATGAACACAGTTAACATCTCGGAAGAAGTCAAAGTGTTGAAGGTGGTCCGACACATTTGCTGGGAGGTTTCAATAGGATGCAATCAAACAACAACGACAACAAGCAAGGAAATGACGAAGTGTCAAGTTATAGGATCAATATATAGGATGCGCTCGGAACCAAAGTTGCCTTTCGAGACAAGCAACATGATGTTGAAAGCTCGACATAAGTCGTGCTCACACACTGAAGAATTCGTGCATCAGAGAAGGACGAGGTAGCACAGTTAAAGATAGCAAGACCAGGATGTAACCGATAGTCTAGGAATGGCCAGATTGGGTTCAGAATTTCCCAGTAAAAATACTAGGGGTATTTGATCTGTAGTGGGGAATAATTTCACTAGTCGGTGTCCTCGGTTGACAACAATCCATAACTCGTTGAGTGATTACGACAAGGAAAGACATTACTTCAACAAAGTTAGTAAGATGTGGTGCAATGGCCAGACATCTTCGAGATACCAGGGGGTAATACTCGAAGGTAGAACACGATAGAAGTAGAACCGGGTCATTGACCTGTGACAGTAGATACTTCAACCTTGCCAAAAATAGACGAGGCACTAGAATGAATTCCCATCAGATATATTAGATCAGGACAGCATGGTCGGAACCATATCTGTAAGGAATCAATTCAACAATACCAAAAGAATCATACAGCTGGATAATCATTTTGTAAGAAGCTTCCGATATGGTCTACATCATTTCCATCGGCATGAACACAAAGTTCAAAGTCGACTCCCACTTCTTTAATGCATATCATTTCATTCACCTCTCGTTTTGATAAAACTATAGTGTTGGAATTTTATCCGGAAGAGTATGACTTGTGAAAACTTTCGGGTTCTCATGGATTAGGGGAAGGCATAGGTTCAACCCATCGGGCATCTTAGTACCATATACCACAAGTTTCAAAAATAAATACACAAGCTCGAAAACAGAGCATGGTTGGCCAAGCAGAGGATACAATTTACCAAAGGCATTATGTGTTAGGGGAAGAACTCACAAGGTGATTGAATATGAAGGACACTATTGGATAAAAATCAAATAATGGATCGGGTGATCCACAACGGAGTTGATGTGAGTATCGGTACTCACTCAGAGGAAGAAAGAATGCAGAGGAATCAAATTCAAGAATCACCTGATTATTCTAATGCTTAAATAGAAAGAAATTATGGTTTCCAAAATGAAGGATCATAAGCAGACGCTCTGATCAAGGATGGATAAGTTGAAAAACTTAGTTGGACAATCAATAAAGGTTTGAATTGCCGAGAACCAACTCATGTCCGGAATGACGTCTGAGTCTGAAAGATAATTTTAAAAAGGATAACCTGATGACTGCGTGCGTACGCACATATTGAATCAATAGGCTCAAAATGACTAAGACAAGGGATGTTATCGAGGACTTCTAGTCATATGTAATTAACCATAATGCAAGCAGGCAATAATTTCAAGAATAACAGGCTACAAAGGATTTTCGAAAGACCAAAAAGTATTTCGAAGGATTTTGTGAGACACATGAACAATTGAGAAGAACAGACCCTCGATAAATGTGAGGGAAAACCCGTAAGGGTTTTCATGCGAAATAAAACTGCAAGACAGTAAACTCAAAGGATTCTCGGGACAACAGCGAATATTATGAGGCATCTTGTAACAACAAGAGTGGCGAGGAATGATCAAGAGAATGAAAAGTGCATACAGATATCCATAGTGATATATCGGTGACAGTGGATTGCAAAGGCAATGAGCTCAAGGGTCTCGGGAAAATATCAAGGGATATCCTCGGAATCTTCTGACGGAGCAGGTGATCTTACAGAATGAGGGCTCTCCTGGTGAAATAGTTATGAGAACCTAGAGTTAGAGTTAGCAAAATCATTTAACCCGAATAGAAGAGAGATGAGAGTCCCAGAGTAAAGGTCGAGGAGTAAAAGATCCTAATACCACCCAATGGCGACGTGGGCCCATAAGACTCACAGCCATGTTAGTAAAAGTTTTGTAGTGACTGGACTCGACTTCGGCCAAGGAGTGTGCAAGGGGGATTACTACAGGCAGTCGGCTCTGATAACAAGTTGTGACACCCCCGATTCAATCATACACTAATCATGCACGCAAATGTGTATGATCAAGATCAAGGACTCACGGGAAGATATCACAACACAACTCTAAAAGTAAAACAAGTCATACAAGCATCATAATACAAGCAAGAGGCCTCGAGGGCTCGAATATAAGTGCTCGATCATGTACGAGTCAGTGGAAGCAACAATATCTAAGTACAGGCATAAGTTAACAAGTTGCCATAAGATGGCTAGCACAAACTGGGATACAGATCAAAAGAGACGCAAGCCTTCTGCCCGGGATCCTCCTAAACTACTCCTGGTCATCGTCAGTGGCCTGCACGTAGTACTAGGCACCTCCAGTGTAGTAGGAGTCGTCATTGATGGTGGCGTCTGGATCCTGGGCTCCAATGTCTGGTTGCGGCATCCAGGAAGAAGAGGAAAAGGGGGGAAAGAGGGAGCAAAGCAACCGTGAGTACTCATCCAAAGTACTCGCAAGCCTGGATCTACACTACATATGCATGGGTATATGTGTAAAGAGGCAATATCAGTGGACTGAACTGCAGAATGCGAGAATAAGAGGGGGATAGCTAGTCCTATCGAAGACTATGCTTCTGGCAGCCTCCATCTTGCAGCATGTAGAAGAGAGTAGATTGAAGTCCTCCAAGTAGCATCGCATAGCATAATCCTACCCGGCGATCCTCCCCTCGTCGCCCTGTGGGAAAGCAATCACCGGGTTGTCTCTCGAACTTGTCTGGGTGTGTTTTATTAATTATCCGGTTCTAGTTGTCAAAAGGTCAATGTACAACTTTGGGTCATCCTTTTACCGAGGGACACGGCTATTCGAATAGATCAACTTCCCTGCAGGGGTGCACCACATAACCCAGAACGCTCGATCCCCTTTGGCTGGACACACTTTCCTGGGTCATGCCTGGCCTCGGAAGATCAACACGTCGCAGCCCCACCTAGGCACAACAGAGAGGTCAGCATGCCAGTCTAAATCCTATGCGCGCAGGGGTCTAGGCCCATTGCCCATTGCACACCTGCATGTTGCGTGGGCGGCCGGAAGCAGACCTAACTCCCTTAATACAAGAGTAGGCTTACGGTCCCATCCAGCGTGCGCCGCTCAGTCGCTCATGTCACGAAGGCTTCGGCTGATACCACGACGTTGAGTGCCCATAACTGTTCCCGCATAGTTGGTTAGTCCGTATAGGCCAGTGGCCAGACTCAGATCAAATACCAAGAACTCGTTAAATGTGTTATTTTAAAGTAAACCCGAACGCCGATCATGGCCAGGCCCACCTCTCTCGTAGCCGGTCTCAACCTGCCCTGTCGCTCCGCCACAAAGTAACAGTCGGGGGCCGTCAGGAACCCAGGCCCACCTCTACCGGGATGGAGCCACCTGTCCTTCTAGCCCGCACATTGGAATCACTTGCGGGTACTCAACGAGCCGACCCGACTTTAGTCACCATATGTATAGTATGTATATATGTATAGTATATACCCGTGATCACCTCCCGAGTGATCACGACTCGATAGTATAGCAAGGCAGACTGACAAGAATGTAGGGCCACTAATGGTAAACTAGCATCCTATACTAAGCATTTAGGATTACAGGTACTGTATAAACATATGTAGCAACAATGACAGGCTATGCAAAAGAATAGGATTAATCAAAACAGTAACATGCTACACTACTCTAATGCAAGCAGTAGAGGGTAGAATAGGCGATATCTGGTGATCAAAGGGGGGGGGGCTTGCCTTGTTGGTGTGGCAAGAAGGAGGGGTCGTCAACTCCGTAGTCGAACGGGGCACCACTAGCATCAGTCTCGTAGTCTACCAGAGAGAAGAGGGGGAAGAAACAATAAATACAATGCAAAGATAAGCATGATGATGCAAGAGATGATAAGTAACGGTGCCAGGTGTGCCTTAACGCAGTAGGAGGTGATACCGGCGAATGGGGGAACATCCGGGAAAGTATCCCCGGTGTTCCGCGTTCTCGGACATATGAACCTGAGGGGAAAAGTTGTGTGTTCGCTATGCTAGGGATGTGTTGCGGACGAACGGGCTACGTATCCAGATTCGTCTCATCGTTCTGAGCAACTTTCATGTACAAAGTATTTTCATCTGAGTTACGGATTATTTTATATTACTTTTTAAAGTTTTTATTCATTTTTGGAATTAACAGATTTAATTTAAATAAAAACAGGTTTACTGCATCAGCATGATGTTAGCAGCCAACACTGTGTTTGACTGGGTCAACTAATGTGTGGGTCCCAGTTGTCATAGACTACTAACTAATTAACGGTTATTTATTTTAGTTAGCAGGCTAATTAAGTTTAACTAGTTATCTAAACAAAATTAATTAAGTTAACTAATTGATTAATTGGTTTTCTTTTTTTATCTTCTTCTTTTTAATAGGGGTTGGGCCCCTTTGGTCATTGACCAAGCCCAACCGGGGCGGGTAAATGGGCGCTGGGCGCCGTGTTATCGGGCGGAGCCCCGGGGGTGCGAGTGTGGCTGGAGTGGAGCCCCCGGGGCAGTGGACGCGGATCGAGCGGCGAGCTGGGCGGCGGTGTCGTAGGCGCGGAAGGCCCGGGTGGGGCGTGGCGGTCGATCGGAGCGGGGTTCGCGAGCGGGACAGAGGGAGCGGACAGGGAGGCCGATGTGCGGACGCGGCTGGCAGCGGCAGGGAGGTGGCTGGCCGGCGCAGGGAGGGCATGGCCCGGGGCGAAGGCCTCGGCAGCGGTCGGAGGGCGCGGGGGCCGGCAGTGAGGCACGCCTACTCACGCGCGTGAGTGGCGGGCGGTGGCCATATGGGCGGAGGGAAAGAAGGATAGGAGGGGGTTTCCTCACATGGGAGCTGCAGGGGGAAGGCAGTGGGCTCGGGGAGGAGGTCATGGACGACGGCGACGACGGAGTGGAGAAGAGGACGACGGGGCGAGGACG
>NC_041385.1:165459276-165462678 GCF_002162155.2 Triticum dicoccoides | reverse complement strand
GGGAAGACGGTGAGGGGCTCCCTCGGCGCGGTCCTCGTGCGGCGGGGTCGAGGTAGTGTGGTCGTGGAAGGGCGAGAGGGAGCAGTGGGACGAGGGGGAGGGAGTGGGTGCGAGTGGGGGCGGGGGTTAGGGTTTCGAGGGAGTGGGGGATAAGGGGGACCGAGGTGAGCCGGCCTGGCAGCCCATCGGCCTGCTGGGCCGAGGCCAAGATAGGCGGGTTCCTTTTCACTTTTTTTGTTAGCTTTGTTTTTTTTCTGTTTTTGTTCTTTATTTATTTTCCCTTTCAGCTTAGTTTCATTTAAAATTTAGTTTTACAAAAATTACAACTAGCACCTAATTACTACTAATAAATAATCTACTGCCCTTTAATTTTTGGCAACTAAATAAAGTGGTTTAATATCATATTAATCGTAAAAAGGCATTTAATTAATTGTTTTTTTACTGTTTTTATTATTTTCGAGCATTTAACATTTTGTAAAGGAGTGGTTTCTCCAACACTATTTCTTGAGAACTATTTGGCTCACTCTGAACATTTCAGTTTTAATATTTGAAAACTTTCATTGTTTGCTTGACTTTAATTTAAATTCGAACCGGTTTTGAACTAACGCGAGATTAGTAACAGTACTCAAGGTGTCGTGGCATCATTTGCAGAGGTTTGCTATAGCTTAAGTATCCGGGCGTCACAATTCTCCTCCACTACAAAAAATCTCGTCCCAAGATTTAAGCGGTGGAGTAAGGGGAGGGGGAGGTGCTGGTAGCGAAAAACCTAACAAGTCAAGCAAGTGAACTTCATTGTTCGAAGCACGAGTGAACTTCGCGACGGAAAAAACTGCACGCTTGTGTTTTTTTGGTACATTTTTTGCTCTAGTTTTTTAACCGTTGTCGGAATGTGGCGTTTAATATATCGTTGAAAAGTTGTGGATTAGGCGCAACTTTGCCATGTTGAACACTTTTTCGAAATTCCTCATGGTCTAAGAGCAGTTTCGAAAATGGTACGACCAACGACAAGTGGCAGCGATCGTTTTTTCATGTTTTTTTAAACCGCTCGTCGAAATGAAGTAAATGATACATCGTTAAAAAGATATCGTCATGGCGCATATTTTTCATATCTATTATTTTCTCTAATCCGTACGGTTTAAGAGCAGTTTCAAATTTACTAAATCGAGGAATTCTGTTTTTCATTTTTTTTTCAAATTTTCCGTACTGTTTTTGCTCTAGTTTGTGAACTGTTTGTCGAAACGAGGCGTGTGATATGCCATCGGAAAGCTAGGTATGAGACGCAACTTTCATATGTTGAAATGTTTTTGATATTCCTTACGGTTTTAAGTTAATTTTGAAAATCGTGCGGCAGACGATGAGTGGCAGCGGCCGTTTTTCGCATATTTTTTACAAATCGCTGGTCGAAATGATTCAAACGATACGTCGCTGGAAAGATATCACCGAGGTGCACCTTTTTCATGTAGAACGCTCTCTCTAATTCTTTACGGTTTAAGAGGAATTTCCAATTTACCGAAATGTGGACACTCTGTTTTTTGCGACACCCAAATCGACGTGGGTACTTCATCCGACTGAAAACCGCACTGCATCGGACGAAAAACCGCACTGCATCAGACGGGTAAGAGAACTGCATGGTTTCTTTTATCCAAATGTAATTCTTTCAAGGACGAGAAAGTAGAGTGCACTTCACATCGGGTGTAAATGGACCACAACACTATCAAGAAGTGAACCGCATTACTTTTTTTCGCTTCCGTAACAATTTTTTTGCACTTACGGGATGAACAACATCACACGGCTGACCGCACTACTTCAGAATGAAAACCGCACTGCATCGGACAGGCAAGCGAGCTGCATAATTTCTTTTGTCAGACGTAATTTTTCTCAAATGAGTTTTTGTTGTCTTTTCTTTCAATTTTTTTGTGAACGAGAGTGTACCGCGGAGAGGAGCCAAGTGAACCGCGGCATATATCAAAGTGAACCTCATTACTATCTTTGTTGTTGCGCTAATTTTTTTGCATTTTCATGTTGGGCGCAAGTGAACATCATCACTCTCAACAGTGAACCACATCCGAGGACCAAACGCACTACAAGTGTTGATGTAGTCAATAGATTTTTGAGAAACACGAAACAAATTACACTTTCATCGAGTGGTTATGAGCTGCTACACAAATTGGAGTGAGAGAATCAAAAACAAATAGCTACCTATGTTTTTCCCCACACTAGCACTGAAAGAATGCTATTCAGTTGTATCTACACTTGCTGAATGCTCACAAACCTCTGCATCTAAACTCTATCAAGCCTGTAGTTGCCATCTACATCAATTACCATCTCTTTCTAACTTCCTATACAGTAGTCTGTGAATCATTCTCTATACCAGAGTAACTAACATGACTGACCTTGGCAACCAGCTAAGTAAGGACAAGCCAGTCAGGAGCACTGAAGTATATCTCGGCCTCCTCTCTCAGTAAAAAATGCATGGCCAGTCGGCGAGCAGCACCATTGGAAATCTACCAAGCATGCCGCACACTGCACCACATGGCATGACCCACCGAACCACACAACACACCCCGCCGAGCTGCATAGTCGTTCTGGCGAGGGAGGCGCACCGCACTGGAGCTGGAAGAGACTTCGGCCTTGATGCCAAACTTTAATGGAGAGCCAGCCCAGGACTTGCCGCCGGCCGCCACAGATGTACAGCCCGCCACCGGTACCACCCAGCTGTACTGCAATGAGGACCCAAGCGAACCGCTCCTACAAAAACATACAAAAATCTGAAAGAAACACAATGAGGCATCCATAGGCGAACCGTATGGAGTCCGTTAACGAACTGCTTGTGCGCTGTTTCTGAACCATAGGTCGTGCACGATTAGCCGGCGAACTGCAACACACATTTTAGAGAGCTGCATGTTCTTCTTGCTCGAGCTGCATATCCAAAATCCAAAAAAAAATGTAAAAAGCGCCTTTTTCTGAACTGCACCAGGGGCAGGTTGGTGCTGCACGGGACTGCACGGGGGGCAGGGTGTTGCTGCACAGGACCGAGGCAGGTAGGGGTCACGGCAGCACTGACCCCAAGCTGTCCATCTAGGGGGGATTGGGGGTCATGGGAGGGGAAGCCAGGTGCTGGAGGAGTTGCACGCTCACCGGATGATGGAGGAGTTGCATGCTCGCTCGACGAAGAAGGAGGTACGCATCCCACCGGTGACACCGAACAGCTCCGTTTGGGGCGGAAGTGCAGGAACGCGAGTCCCCGTCGGAGGTTGAGACGCGGCCGTGCGGATCTGGTCGTGAGGGTCCTGGATCCGGTCATGAGGGTCATGGATCCGTCGTGGGTGGCGGCCGGTGGTTGGAGGCGGTGGGGGCGTGCCGCCCATGGGAGGTAGGTGGGTGAGCGCCGGCCATGGGAGG
>NC_041385.1:165428319-165458994 GCF_002162155.2 Triticum dicoccoides | reverse complement strand
CGGTTGGAGGGGGGGTGGGGCGCGCCGACCGTGGAAGGTGGTGGAGTCGGGGGCCTGGCTGGCGGGGAAGAATGATGGTGGAGGAGGAGGGAGTCATGGGGGCGGGGAAGGAAGAGATGTGGTGCGTGGGTGGGTGGGCTAGGGGTTGACCTGATTAAGTTGCGAGGTGTTAGCAGAATAAGGATTTTTGTGTGCAGAATAAGGTCTTAAGGGGGTGTTATCATAATAGATCCACCCTCTCTCTCTCTCTATATATATATATATAGGGTGGGTCTATTCTAATAACACCCCTTAAGACCTTATTCTGCACACCGAATCCCTTATTCTGCTAACACCCCGAACAAAAACACACAACCACCCACCTTACTCATCGACCCACCACTCTCCCCACCCTCCACCACTGCCGTCGTGACGCACCACCCCACCACCATCTAGCCCCAGCCCCGCCGCCCACATTCACCTGGCCGGCAACCGGTGACGATGGGCCGGCCCACCGACCACCGCGGTGCTCCTCCCACCAACCGCCGCTGCCAAACAGGGCCGGATCTCCCCTCGATCTCCTGCTTCTTCCCGTCGACTCGCCGACCAGCCCTGTCCCCCTTCCTCCCATCTTCCTCCCCCGCCATGGCTGCCAGGATCCAATCCGTGGCTGCCCAATTTGGCCGGCGACCCCCGGATCCAGGCGAGGGCACCACCACCAAGCGCGTGGAGGGGAGTGGAGGGGCGGCGGGGGATCTCACCGGGTCTCTTCCCCACCTCCGTGGTCTGCCTGCCCGTCCCGCCGTCAGCTACCGCGTCACCGCACCGACCAGATCCATGGCGTTAGTCATGCCGTGCTTTGTGGTGCTACTTCGTTAGAGGTAAGGACGGGCTCTGCCGCCACCGGGAACCAGCCCCTCCTCCCCTACTTCTCCTCGTCGGATTGTCGGTCTCCAGGTTGCGAAGGCGTGCACAACGACTCTCTCTCTCCCTTTTGTAGTGCACAGAGGTGGCGCTGCAGTGCACCTCCACACTGATGCTATAATCCCCAAACTTCAGATCCAGCAACCCCCCGTGCTTGCAGTTCATTTTTTTCTATTTGAATTGATGCATGCAGCCCGATTCAATTACTGTTTTTTGCAGTTAGGATGGGGGGTAGGAGCATCTCCGTCAAGCTTCTACTGGCGACGGCGAGATACTTCAGGTGAGCCACCCAGTGGTGTGGTTGCTGCAGCCGTGCAGTTCGGCCCGGGGCACGTGCAGTTGAATTGCACGGGTCGGTTGCCCTCTACGAGGAATCAGTTGCTTTTTTATTTTTCATTTTTAGTGATTGTTCTTTACTCGACCGCCGGCGCCGTTGCAGTGCATCCGGATCCCTGGCGTTTCGTCTTCTCACCGTCATCCCTTCTCTTCCAATTGCCATCCACCAGGAGGAGAGGGGAGAAACTCCCAGCACCCTTACACTTCCTGACATGTACGAGTGCAGTGCGCTAGTCGCGTTGGTGCAGCCCGCTGGCATCTAGCAGGGGATGCAGCTCTTCGGTGGGTGAAGTGCGGTCCACGCCGAGCGCCAATGCAGTGCTGTGCCCCTTGGTGGTTATGAAAAAAAGCATGCAGTTTGTTTCGAATTGGGTCACGGCTCACTTCCTCCGATGCAAAATTCAAATTGCACTTGTTCCTGCATGGTGTCTCGTGTTAAAAAAATAAATTGCATCGGCACTTGCAGTGCATTTTGCTGTCGCGTGCGGTTCACTATGCTGGCCTCGCAGTTGAGATGAAATTATAAAGAGAAAATGCTAGGAAAAAGTAAAAATAATGCAACTCCCTTTGTCGCTATTGCAATGCAGTTCATTTTGTAGTGAGTCAAAGTGGTTCACTTTGTAAAGCAAAAAGATTGTCGAAAAGAAGTATGAAGTTCACTAGTCTCATTGGTGTGGTTCGCTACTCTTGTGTCTGGTTTGCTAGTCTCGTCTTTTGGTACAAAACAAACGAAAAAATTGCGTTCGACAAAAGAAATCATGAAGTTCACTACTCCCGTTGGTGTGGTTCGCTACTCTCTTGTGTGTGGTTTGCTAGTCTCATCTCCTGATACAAAACACATGAAAAAAAATTACGTTTGAATAGAAGAAACCATGCAGTTCTCTTATCCGTGTGATGAAGTGCGGTTTTTCGTCCGATGCAGTGCGGTTTTCAGTCGGATGAAGTACCCACATCGATTTGGGTGTCGCGCAAAACAGAGTGTCCGCATTTCAGTAAATTCAAAATTACTCTTAAACCGTAAAGAATTAGAGAGAGTGTTCTACATGAAAGAGTTGCGTATCATCGATATCTTTCCAACGGCGGTTTGAATCATTCTGACTAGCGGTTTGCAAAAATTTCGCGAAAAACGGCCGCTGCCACTCGTTGTCCGCCGCACGATTTTCCAAATTAACTTAAAACTGTAAGGAATCTCAAAAATATTTCAACATATGAAAGTTGCACCTTGTTCGTAGCTTTCCAATGGCGTATCACACGCCTCGTTTTGACAAACCGTTAAAAAACTGGAGCGAAAACAGTACCGAAAATTTTAAAAAAAACTTGAAAAACAGAGTTCCATGATTTAGTAAATTTGAGACTGCTCTTAAACCATAATGAATTAGAGAAAGATTTATATATGAAAAAGATGCGCCTCGACGATATCTATCCAACGGCGTATCGTTTGCTTCATTCCGACAAGCGGTTTAGGAAAAAAACGCGAAAAAACACTCGCTGCCACTCGTCATCCGCCGCACCATTTTCAAAACTGCTCTTAAACCGTGTGGAATCTCGAAAAGTGTTCAACATGTCGAAGTTGCGCCTAATCCATAGCTTTTAAAAGGTATATTACACGCCTCATTCCGATAAACGGTTAAAAAATTAGAGCGAAAACAGTACCAAAAAAATAACTCGTGCAGTTTTTTTGGACGAGAAGTTCACTAGTCTCTATTGCAGTGCTCGTCATCAAAATGATGCAGTGCGCTTCTGTTGAGCGTGCAGTGCCGAAGTGGTGTGCAGAATAGTTATTCTGCTAATATTAGCAGAATAGACCGTCTGTATAGATATATATATATATATATATATATATATATATATATATATATATCTCTGTGTGTGTGTGTGTGTGTGTGTGTGTGTGTATGGGGCTGGACTATTCTGTTACCGGTAACAGAATATTGTTCTGTTACCCTCGCCCCCTATAAGGCGCGACGCGTCCACGACCGACCCAGCCCCAATCTGACCTGCTTCCTACCACCGAAGGCAGCCGTCGCGGGCGAGCGAGCGACGGCGGCAGTCGGAGCGAGGGAGCCCGCGGCGCCGTGATTGGCCGGCGATGGATCCTCCGCCGCCTCCTCCTTCCTTCGGTCGCCGGATCCATCGTTGGGGTCATCATCCCCGCCTCCTGCCTCCCTCTGTCGCCGGATCCATCGTCGGGGTCGTGATCCCCGCCTCCTGTCTCGCTCCGCCGTAGGATCCATCGACAGGGCCGTGAACCCCGCCTCCTGCCTCTCTCCGTTGCTGGATCCATTGCCAGAGCCGTCATCCCCGCCTCCTGCCTCCCTCCGTCGCCGGATCCATCGTCGAAGCCGTCATCCCCACCACCTGCCTCCCTTCGTCGCCAGGTATCCTTCTCCGGGGCAGTTATCCCCGCAAGGTGCTTCCTCAACGAACCTCTTCGCCAGACGTCCACCACAAGCAGGTGCTGCGTCAATGGAGCCGCCTCGCAAGAACATGCCAGTAAGACGCCCACGAGAGGTAGAAGAAGAAGATAGTACACTGGAGTTAATGTCTGCTCCCCACGTTTGTGTCACTCCATCAGTTCGTCAGTCCTGCTATGAAGAAGAACCCGATGGTACATTGTAAATGCTAGCATCAGTTCATTGACACCCCTGCCACTTGATGCACAATTAGGATGTCGAGCTTACTGTCAGTGCATCTAATATGCATTGCGTCAGTTCAAGTTAAAAAAAATTAAACATACGCGTCAGTCCAGGTATAGTGACAAGGTTTAGCTACCGCTGAGAGTTGTATGTTGTTATTCCTAAGAGTACAAGTCATGTAATTGCGTCAGTTCGAATGAGTAACAAAACCGTTACCAAAAAAATATAAAATTGCTACACAATAAGTTCAGTGATACATAAGCTAGCAGTACTTGTAATGTATATGCATTGATGCACGATTAGGATGTCGAGCTTACTGTCAGTGCATCTAATATGCATTGCGTCAGTTCAAGTTAAAAAACAATTAAACATCAGCGTCAGTCCAGGTATAGTGACAAGGTTCAGCTACCGCTGAGAGTTGTATGTTGTTATTCCTAAGAGTACAAGTCATGTAATTGCGTCAGTTCGAACGAGTAACAAAACTGTTACCAAAAAAAATATAAAATTGCTACACAAATAAGTTCAGTGATACATAAGCTAGCAGTACTTGTAATGTATATGCATTGATGCATGATTAGGATGTCGAGCTTACTGTCAGTGCATCTAATATGCTATCTTCAGTTCAATTTAAAAAAAATAAACATCAGCCTCGGTCCAGGTAGATAGTGACGAGAGAGTGCCAACGTTACACAGTAAGTTTAATGATACATAAACTAGGAGTACTTCTAGTGTAGTTGCATAAGTTACAGAAGAACAGAGGAGAAGTCATGCATGAGTTCAATGTCCAGTTTACAAAAACAGTGCTAAAAAAAGAGCGTCAGTACATCCGTGTTTTGAACATGAACATTCATCAGTTCGACTGAAAACGAAACCAGATTAATCACAAAAAAATTGAATGTTGTTTGCAGAAGCATGCAAGGCGACACACGCAACAAGCATTTGATGAGCAAAATAGATATGGGGCACCACCTGGTTGGGTAACACCAGAAATACCGCCTAGATATTTCAACAGTACAGGCAGATTTGAAGATACACCGCAATCATTAGAAGCACGGACATGTCCTTCTATACAGCAAACAGCAATGTCTGGGAATGCAAGCTTTGCCGCTGCTGGGTTGCAACTAGGCCAACAATATCACCAACAGCAAACGTTTTCCTTCCCCAGCGCATGCAAAAAGCCAAGGACAGGAAGCCGTGGATGGGTTGCAAGAAGGCTTCCACCAGTCGCTCCGTCAACATCAATCATCCGTGCTGCAAAAGCAGTTGCGACGGGAAGACTAGGGCAAAAAGACAGAAATTTTGGCCACTCTAGCAGGTTCAAAGGTACAAGATATGAGCCATGTAGACATGAGCAACATCACAATGAATCTAAGGAGAGACAGCCGTACAACGAGAGAGGGGGATCTTCGTCATCGTTGCTCCCTCCAAGAGATGCATTGCTGCATGTGCCAAGGGTGACACCACCGGCGCCCATAAACGAGGGAGAACAACAAACACCAAAGGCATCGCAGAGCTATACACATGTAAGTATCCATATAGAAAAAAAATACAAAGCACAGTCCATACCATGGTGCTGTGACCACCCCATCAAACATTTTTGTTTGATCACTGTTGTGTGCAGCCACCTAACATTGAAGGTTATGTTCTTCCAAGGCTAGAGATGAGGTTTGAAACGTTCGAAGAAAGTAAGAACTTCTACAACGTATATGCGAAGCACGCTGGTTTTGCTGTCAGGGAAGGCCCCAAGTTTAAGACAAGAGCCTACCTTTATTTCGCGTGCCATGGAGTTAATGAATCAAAGGTGTCTGAAGCAAATAGACAGCGTAACAAGACGACAGCCAGAACTAACTGCGGGGCTAAAATGAGGCTGAAGAAGGAAAAGGATGGAACATTTGCCGTCAAAGAGATAGTCTGGGAACACAACCACAGGCTACAGCTCACCGCAGAAATGCTTGTCTTCTTGCACTCCCACAAAAACTTTGACAAAACAATCTTGGACTACGTCAAGTACCTGCAGTTCAAAGGCATTGAACACGCGCAAATCATGAGCATTCTGGGCGGTGATGACCCTGGTAGCTACTTCCTCGAAATGAATGCCAAAGACCTGATTAACCTGTAAGTACAATCTTGTTCTCCTCCCATAAACCGCCTACGTATTTTTTCCTCTGTTAGTACAAACATATCACGCAACGCATGACCTGACGCCAGTTCAACATGCATTTTTGAATGATCTTTTAATATGCAGGAAAGCAAAGAATTCAAGGATGGATGATGTGGACGATGTCCTAAAGACTGTCAACTTCTTTAGGGAGATGAAAGATATAAACAAGGAATTCTTCTGTGACATGCAACTCGATGAGTCCGACAGAGTTAAGAACATATTTTGGGCGAACGCAATCTGCCGTGGGGCGTATCAGGACTTCGGGGACTACGTAACGTTTGACACAACATATAATACCAACAAGTACCATATGCCACTTGGGGTGTTTGTCGGAACTAACAACCACTTACAAACTACATTCTTTGGTTTTGCCCTGATAAGAGATGAGGATGCAGATTCATTCAAGTGGCTATTCGAGACATTTTTAAGGTGCATGAGAAGGAAGGCTCCTACATGCATCCTCACAGGTACACCCGCTAAAACCACCCCAAACCACCACCCCCCTTCCAAAAAAGAAAAGGAAAGTAACACAATAAAAATGTTGTGTCAGTTCTATTGGTATATATGCACAACCATCTGCTGACCACTCCGAGTCTATTTTCTCATTACCAGACCAGTGCCCGGCAATGGCTTTGGCGATCGCAGATGTTTTCAAGAACACATTACATAAGCTATGCCGCTGGCACATTATGAAGAAGTACAGGGAACACCTCGCGTACCTGTATTTCCTGCACGACGACTTTAAGGATGAATTCACATCAATTCTCAACTGGCCCCTCATGCCAACTAAGTTTGAGGATGCCTGGAAAAGACTCATGGATAAGTACAACCTCCACGATGATGCCACAATTGTGGGCATGTGGAACGAGCGTGAGAAATGGATATCAGCCTACTTCAAAGAAATTTTCTGTGCCAAAATGACATCGACACAACAAAGTGAGAGCATGAACTATGTGCTCAAGAAGAACTATGTAAATGAGAGACATAACCTACACCGGTTTGTCAGCCAGGTAAACTCCTGCGTCAAAACCAGGAGGCAGACAGAGAACCAGGAGACAATGGGTAACCGGGTATAGCTCTATCACTTGTCGTAAGACAAAAAATTACATGCTTACTAAAGTAAAAAACTTTATTAGAAGTTTTTCCTGCGAGAAAACTAACAATTTGGTCATCATTCTTGCATCTACAGAAGGAACAAAACACGCTGACCTTCTATGGGTTTGACACCCAGATGGCAAAGTTGTACACACGAGCTGTGTACAGCGAGATCAGAGATAGGCTAAAGCTGAGCACTCTCTTCACGGCGACAGAGACGGAAGATCCCACAAAGTACCTAGTGCGCTACAACCACCCGCAAAAACTCTTTGTGTGGGCTCAGCACGCATTCCAGGTGGTTGCAGACCCCGTGGGAGAAACATATGAGTGCGAGTGCAGGCTATGGGACCACACAGGTAAGGACTACAAAAAATATGTTACATACTGTACTACTTTTTTTGCAAAGTTTTTGTTCGAATGAAATAACAAAAAACATGCACCTCTTCCGAAAACAAATACAGGTCTTTTCTGCGTCCATGTCCTGTGCATGATGCAGACAAATAAGGCTGAAAGTGTTCCAGAGAAATACATACTCAGGAGATACACCAAACGCCCGAACATCCAGCCAACATTTGACAGAAATGACTTGAGGACAGTAGCGTCAAACAAGGCATCCCAATACTGCATTGAAAGCTCACTGTTGACGCTGAACATGAGGGTGCACAGAAAAAGCTTGAGAAGCCAAGAGCAAATGGCAAGGACGCGAGTCGTCATGGACAAACTTGAACAAGAACTCGATGCCATGCACTCTGCTGAAAATGGAGGTGTCGCGGACAATGAAGCCATTGAGCAGGATATTGCTACAATGTTGTCCGAGATGAACCATATGGGAGCTATTGACCCGTTTGAGAACAAGGAAGATGAGCAGCAGCAATTGGAGCTTGCCCGTGTGCACACTCAAGAGCACCAACAAACTCACATGCGAGATCATGAGCTCGATGGTGCTGTAGGCGAATGACATGACAATAACACATCCTACCAGCAGCAGCAGGAAAAGGTGATTAAACCCCCAATATTCTCAAACACAAAGGGGATGAAGAGAAAGACACAAGCAGCAGCCAAAAAGCCACCACGCCCCATCAAGCGCGTGGAATTTGGCCCGGACAGCAAACCCCTTGGGGTAAGGGCATGCGGATTCTGCAACGTCGTGAGCAACCATAACTACCACACATGCCCACTCCGCACAGATGCCACTGTCAACAAGAACAAGCAGATTGGAGCCACCTAACTTTCTACCAATGGAGACAACACACGTAACAGCTACACTTGCCGCAAGTGTGGCGGAACTGACGGGCATAATGCCCGCACGTGCAAAGTGGGCAAGGAGGTCAGTGGAGCTGAACATAAACAGGGCAACGTACAGAGTTCCAAGCAATCAAACGAAGACGATGAAGAAGAAGAGTTTGATGACAATGACGACCAATCAGACGAAGACAATGAAGATGACAGTATCGGGGGCGAGGAAACTGAAACTGACGATGAAGCTGCCAAGGCTCAACCTGGAAAGAGCGCCGGCAAGGCACAACATTCAGGGACAGTTAGAGAAGCTCAAGACTGAACAATACATAGTGGTTTTCCTGCTGCGTCAACTAAAAAATAACCTTGTAGTCTCAGTTGCATCAGCACACAATGAGGAAGCATTTCACAAAACACTATTGTTACCAAAACTTATTTAGCTTTATCATCGATTTCTCTATCAGAACTAAAGTTATTTTTTAGTTTCTGATTTGTGCCCGCTAATGCAATGACATTATTATGTAAACCATTTGATAATCATTTTGAATGCAGTCACGAAATACGTTTGAAAAAACTTATCTGGATATATCCGACGCAAAACGCTACTGTGAACCAGTAACTCAGGGAAAAAATATGTCAAGGAAAATTTTAAACTCTTGTAGCACTTCAGTACTGATAACTCTCATTCGTCAGTACAAGGCAAAGTAAACATCAGTGCTGATATAATTTCTGATTTGTGCCCGCTGAAGCAGTGACATTATTATTTAAACCATTTGATAATCCTTTTGAATGCAATCAAAAATAAAATTGAAAAAACTTATCTTGATATATCTGACACAAAACGCTACTGTGAACCAGTAACTCAGCAAAAAAATGTCAAGGAAAAATTTAAACTCTTGTATTACATCAGTATTGATAACTCTCTATCAGCAGTACAAAAGGCATAGTAATAACAAACACACCAATGAATGACTGAAAAAAATCGTTTTGAAAAAACAAAGCTATGCCAGCTCCTGCCAGTCCCAATTCAGAAATACTATGAGTACATAAAAATAATTACCTCAAGCAAAATGCGAATATAATACATCCTGTACTGGTGAAAATCTAATTTATCTGTAAAAAATACTCACAGGTTATCTTGATATAAACAATCCTTAAAAAATACAAAAAATGTTTTGAAAAAAACATTAGCACCACGCATAGTCTCGCTGGTAATTGGTACGTTCAATTACACTTCAATCACCAGTCCGAGTACGACAGTAGAGGAGTTCAGACCTCCACCAACACCGACGCTGACACGTGCAAGTGGGATAAGCAGCTGATAAGTACAGCTTGACTATTCGAATCAGTGCCACAGTAAAATGCCATCATCACCACCGCAGAGACGTGCAAGTGGGATTTTGCAGGTCATAAGTACAGCTTGACAAGACTAGTCAGTTCAACAGTAAAAACCATTTAAATTGGACGGTTAGTTCTTCGACGCCGCCACCCGCGCCACCCACTGGGCGGTTGCCACGACGCACTGCAAAAACGGCGACCCCACACCACAACACCCACTACACACACGCCCCCGACGAACCGCCTCCCACACACCACCGTCGGCGCACTGCAAAAATACCCCATTGTCTTCCATCTCTCCCTCGTTCCCACAAACCACCGTTGCCGCTTCCATTTCCACTGCACACAAACCTCCAGCGTCTCTCTCCAAAGCCCAAAGTCTCCGGAGGAAGGCCATGGCGGAGGAACCGTCCACCAAGCGTCATCATGCCGAGACGTCGGACAAGAGGAGCAACCTCGTCGACATTAAAGTCCCCAGCAAGAAGCGCAACTACACCAGAACGCTCAAAGGGGTTGAGTTCCACGGCAAGGAGACGCTGGAGATCGTCTGCACTAGTGAACCAGACAAGGCCGACGAGGTGATCTCCAGGCTCTGGAGGAAGCTTGGCGGCAGGTTTCGTAGGATCGTCGACGTCGGTGTGCACTACACCAACGAAGATGAACCTCCCCAGATGGCGGCAGTCCTGCAGTTGTGCGTCGACGAACTCTTCTTGGTGTACCACATCGCCGCGGCCACAAAATGGTGAGCAATCCTACTCATTTGCCCTGCATATGGTTTATCTGTTTTATTAGTTCTGTATCCTGAAAATTTAATCACACTTGTTTGCCAACTAGATGTACTAGTGTGGTTTGTGAAAAGTGGATGCACTACTACATTTTCTAAAGTGGATATACTATAAATGTATTTTTGAACCTGATGCACTGGATTACTATTTGGAAAATCTTGCGGAAGATTAAATTCTGAAGTTGATCGACTGGTGTAGTTTATGAAGTTGATACAATATAGTAGTCTATGTACTTGATGTATTAAAAAAGATGTTTCTGAACATGATGTAGTGAAGTATTTTCTGAATTTGATGTAATTTTATTTTCGTAAGAAAATAAACTAAGGACTTGGTGAAGCACTGGTTTTGTGTTATCCTATTCCAACAAAAGTAGACTAAACTAGTACCAATGCAGAACATACAACATTGACTGAAACTATGTATAATCCAAGAAGAAGAATAACATGATGTACTTAATTTAATTTCAGAACTTTCTTTACTAGTTCTTGAAGTACATTCATCCATCGTTTATCCTACATAAACAACTACTTCATGGATTCATCACTTGTAAAACAAAATAAAAATGGATAATTCAAACATCAAAGTAATGCTAATATTCAAAATGTCTCTGCCCTTGCAGGCCCAAGCGCGTGACCGACATGCTGCAGCATGATAAGTTGTTCACATTTGTCGGTTTCACCATTGAAAGCGACAAAGAGAAGCTGAAGTTGTCCGGTATGGAGATCAACCCCAACAAGTTCATTGACATTCAGCGCAAGTGGAGAGTTCCATACACCGGAAAAGAGTACGACTCCTTGACTGATGTTGCAGCCAGCGTCATCCACCCATTCTACAAAGGCATGAAGAACAAGATCAACACGCAGGAAGACTACAAAATGTGGGGGACAAGCAAGCTGCCAGACAACCTCATCGAGTACGCAGGAGTAGATGCGTACGCCGCGTACAACTCATGGTTCATGATCGACTACATCACAGATGGTTCGGAATTTGCGAAAGAGCGGGAGGCTAACAACTTCTACGACCACCCCTATTGCCCCTTTTAGGGATGAAGATACATCAGAGCCTGCCTTCGTTTTACTTCCGCTTGTGCTTGCCTTTTATCTTATTGTTTCAAATTAGAAGTTTTCCCTTGTTGGGTTGAACCAGTATGATTATGTCGTGCTGGTCATGTTTGAACAAGTTTAGTTATGTCATCAAGTACAATGTTTTGCTTATCTCATTATATAAGTTTGGTTTGGTAGCTTCGTATGTCGTTAATCCATCATTTCAAAATTGAAAAGTAGCTTCTGAATGGAACGTTGTTGTTGCTCTAAAGTACTAGTTATGATGGAACTAATCACACAACGTTGTTCCATGTCAGCACAACTCAATACACTTGATTGGACATTGCATACTTACTACAATAAAAAGTACAAAGAAGCATCAATCCGTAAGCGCTACTATGAATGCACTATTAGTACAACTCAGTCTACATGCAAGTATGATAGTTCTGAAAATGACACCAGAAGACACTTGAGAATAATCACAAAAACAAACACAAAAAAGAAGGCAAAAAACTCAAATCAAAAAAGGATTACACTCACACAAAACTGACAAGAACTAGAACAAAAAGTATCAGTCCAAGTTACTGGAGGAGTCAAGTAATAGATTCAAACAAACAAAAAAATTGACCGCCCAAGGTCAGGCGCAGGCCCTCACAATGCTAGATACTTGAACTCGAGCCCATGGGCGAATCCCTAGTAATCCGCACAACGCAGGACCAGCCGACCAGCGCCCATGGGTCAAGAGAGAGAGCGAGCGCCGTGTATAAGCGCTCAGGTAAGTGTTCAGAGGAGTTCGACTGGTGAGCGTCGGTTGCGCTTATAAACAGGTCCGGAGCCCCCTCGACTAGCGAGGTGGGACTAAACCCAGAGCGCACGCGCACGATGCACTGCACAGGCGCGCGGACGAGCTATCTGGGCCGGAAAACGGCCCAATAACCTACATCGTCAACAAAACAACCCACCAAATAAGCCCAGGTATACAAACCAGAGGGCGGGACAAAGAAATATAAACCACAAGAAAAATGTTTGTCAATTAACCTCTACAAGAAAAAAGGAAAAAATATGATACAGAAACAATGAACCTCTTAAAAGAACAAAATTAATAGCCTTTCTGTTAAATGTACATAATTTAAAAAATAGAATTAAATATTACTTTCAAGTTCAACTACTAAAACTAAAAAAGTTCAAAACATATAATGTTTGTCAATTATGCTAAAATTCCTATTTATATAAAATCTGACAAGTTCAACTACTAAAATTCAAAAAGTTCAAATAGAATTTATTTGTCAATTCTGCTAAATCTATTATTTATATATAATCTGTCCACACCACAACGAACGATCTGGTCGTAAAATAATCTCAAACCCCCACCCCCAACCTAAGTTATAAAAAAATCAGTTCAAACATACATACAACATCAGTACTAAAACAGCAGGATCAGTCAGGCCACTCGCACCACTCTGACATCAAATTTCAAACCCATGCGCTGTTTGAAATTACAATTCAGTTCACACAGTACTAAAACATAAGTACACTAAATATGAGAATACAAAAACTATAAAGGCCTAACTTAGGTTGGTACAGATGAAAATAAAATAAGTACAATTTATGAGCAACAACTCCCAGGGCACTGAAAAAATGTTTTTACATACACTAGTGTATAAAGGCTTCAATAGAAAAACAATACTTAAATATCCACACGAAAAACATCACAGATCCATAAGTACAGCTTGACTATACGAATCGGTGCCACAGTAAAATGCCATCATCACCACCGTAGAGACGTGAAAGTACGATTTAGCATATTGTAAGTACAGCTTGACAAGACTAAACAGTGCACTAGTAAAAAACATTTGTCTTGGACGGTTAGTTCTTCCACGCCACCACCCGCGCCACCCACTGGGCGGTTGCCACGACGCACTGCAAACGGCGACCCCCACGACCACTACACACACGCCCCCGATGAACCGCCTCCCACACACCACCGTCAGTGCACTGCAAAAATACCCCATTGTCTTCCATCTCTCCCTCGTTCCCACAAACCACCGTTGCCCCTTCCATTTCCACTGCACACAAACCTCCAGCGTCTCTCTACAAAGCCCATAGTCGCCGGAGGAAGGCCATGGTGGACGAACCGTCCGCCAAGCGTCATCATGCAGAGACGTCGGACAAGAGGAGCAACCTCGTCGACATTAAAGTCCCTGGCAAGAAGCGTAACTACACCAGAACGCTCAAAGGGGTTGAGTTCCACGGCAAGGAGATGCTGGAGATCGTCTGCACCAGCGAACCAGACAAGGCCGACGAGGTGATCTCCAGGCTCTGGAGGAAGCTTGGCGGCAGGTTTCGTAGGATCGTCGGCGTTGGTGTGCACTACACCAACGAAGATCAACCTCCCTAGATGGCGGCAGTCCTGCAGTTGTGCGTCGACGAACTCTGCTTGGTGTACCACATCGCCGCGGCCACAAAATGGTGAGCAATCCTACTCGTTTGCCCTGCATATGGTTTATCTATTTTATTAGTTCTGTATCCTGAAAATTTAATCACACTTGTTTCCCAACTAGATGTACTAGTGTGGTTTGTGAAAAGTGGATGCACTACTACATTTTCTAAAGTGGATATACTATAAATGTATTTTTGAACCTGATGCACTGGATTACTATTTGGAAAATCTTGCGGAAGATTAAATTCTGAAGTTGATCGACTGGTGTAGTTTATGAAGTTGATACAATATAGTAGTCTATGTACATGATGTATTAAAAAAGATGTTTCTGAACTTCATGTAGTGAAGTATTTTCTGAATTTGATGTAATGTTATTTTCGTAAGAAAATAAACTAAGGACTTGGTGAAGCACTGGTTCTATGTTATCCTATTCCAACAAAAGTAGACTAAACTAGTACCAATGCAGAACATACAACATTGACTGAAACTATGTATAATCCAAGAAGAAGAATAACATGATGTAGTTAATTTAATTTCAGAACTTTCTTTACTAGTTTTTGAAGTAAATTCATCCATTGTTTATCCTACATAAACAACTACTTCATGGATTCATCACTTTTAAAACAAAACAAAAATGGATAATTTAAACATCAAAGTAATGCTAGTATTCAAAATGTCTCTGCCCTTGCAGGCCCAAGCGCCTGACCGACATGCTGCAGCATGACAAGTTGTTCACATTTGCCGGTTTCAGCATTGAAAGTGACAAAGAGAAGCTGAAGTTGTCCGGTATGGAGATCAACCCCAACAAGTTCATCGACATTCAGCGCAAGTGGAGAGTTCCATACACCGGAAAAGAGTACGGCTCCTTGACTGATGTTGCAGCCAGCGTCATCCACCCATTCTACAAAGGCATGAAGAACAAGATCAACACGCAGGAAGACTACAAACTGTGGGGGACAAGCGAGCTGCCAGACAACCTCATCGAGTACGCAGGAGTAGATGCGTACGCCGCGTACAACTCATGGTTCATGATCGACTACATCATAGATGGTTCGGAATTTGCGAAAGAGCGGGAGGCTAACAACTTCTACGACCACCCCTATTGCCCCTTTTAGGGATGAAGATACATCAGAGCCTGCCTTCGTTTTACTTCCGCTTGTGCTTGCCTTTTATCTTGTTGTTTCAAATTAGAAGTTTGCTCTTGTTGGGTTGAACCAGTATGATTATGTCGTGCTTGTCATGTTTGAACAAGTTTAGTTATGTCATCAAGTAAAATGTTTTGCTTATCTCATTATATAAGTTTGGTTTGGTAGCTTCGTATGTTGTTAATCCATCATTTCAAAATTGAAAAGTAGCTTGTGAATGGAACGTTGTTGTTGCTCTAATACTAGTTATGATGCAACTAATCACACAACGTTGTTCCATGTCAGCACAACTCAGTACACTTGATCGAACATTGCACACTTACTAAAATAAAAAGTACAAAGAAGCATCAGTCCGTAAGCGCTACTATGAATGCACTATCAGTACAACTCAGTCTACACGCAAGTATCATACTTCTGAAAATGACACCAGAAGACACTTGAGAATAATCACAAAAACAAACACAAAAAAGAAGGCAAAAAACTCAAATGAAAAAAGATTACACTCACACAAAACTGACAAGAACTAGAACAAAAAGTATCAGTCCAAGTTACTGGAGGAGTCAAGTACTAGATTCAAACAAACAGAAAAATTGACCGCCCAAGGTCAGGCGCAGGCCCTGACAATGCTAGATACTTGAACTCGAGCCCGTGGGTGAATCCCTAGTAATCCGCACAACGCAGGACCCGCCGACCAGGGCCCACAGGTCAAGAGAGAGAGAGAGCGCCGTGTATAAGCGCTCAGGTAAGTGTTCAGAGGAGTTCGACTAGTGAGCGTCGGCTGCGCTTATAAACAGGACCGGAGCCCCCTCGACTAGCGAGGTGGGACTAAACCCAGAGCGCACGCGCACGAAGCACTCCACAGGCGCGCAGAGAAGCTATCTGGGCCGGAAAATGGCCCAATAACCTACGTCGTCAACAAAACACCCCACCAAATAAGCCCAGGTATACAAACCAGAGGGCGGGACAAAGAAATATAAACCACAAGAAAAATGTTTGTCAATTAACCTCTACAAGAAAAAAGGAAAAAAATATGATACAAAAATAATGAACCTCTTAAAAGAACAAAACTTAATAGCCTTTCTGTTAAATGTACATAATTTAAAAAACAGAATTAAATATTACTTTCAAGTTCAACTACTAAAACTAAAAAAGTTCAAAACATATAATGTTTGTCAATTATGCTAAAATTCTTATTTATATAAAAACTGACAAGTTCAACTACTAAAGCTCAAAAAGTTCAAACATATAATGTTTGTCAACTATGCTAAAAATTTTATTTATAGAAAAACTGACAAGTTCAACTACTAAAAATCTTTATGTTCAAACATATAACGTTTGTCAATTATGCTAAAATTCCTATTTATATAAAATCTGACAAGTTCAACTACTAAAATTCAAAAAGTTCAAATAGAATTTATTTGTCAATTCTGCTAAATCTATTATTTATATATAATCTGTCCACACCACAACGAACGATCTGGTCGTAAAATAATCTCAAACCCCCACCCCCAACCTAAGTTATAAAAAAAATCAGTTCAAACATACATACAACATCAGTACTAAAACAGCAGGATCAGTCAGGCCACTCGCACCACTCTGACATCAAATTTCAAATCCATGCGCCGTTTGAAATTACAATTCAGTTCACACAGTACTAAAACATAAGTACACTAAATATTAGAATACAAAAACTATAAAGGCCTAACTTAGGTTGGTACAGATAAAAATAAAATAAGTACAATTTATGAGCAACAACTCCCAGGGCACTGAAAAAATGTTTTTACATACACTAGTTTATAAAGGCTTCAATAGAAAAACAATACTTAAATATGCACACGAAAAACATCACAGATCCATAAGTAAAGCTTGACTATACGAACACAGTAAAATGCCATCATCACCACCGCAGAGACGTGCAAGTGGGATTTAGCAGATCGTAAGTACAGCTTGACAAGACTAAACAGTGCACTAGTAAAAAACATTTGTCTTGGACGGTTAGTTCTTCCACGCCCCCACCCGTGCCACCCACTAGGCGGTTGCCACGATGCACTGCAAACGGCGACCCCCCACGACCACTACGCACACGCCCCCGACGAACCGCCTCCCACACACCACCGTCGGCGCACTGCAAAAATACCCCATTGTCTTCCATCTCTCCCTCATTCCCACAAACCACCGTTGCCGCTTCCATTTCCACTGCACACAAACCTCCAGCATCTCTCTACAAAGCCCACAGTCACCGGAGGAAGGCCATGGCGGAGGAACCGTCCGCCAAGTGTCATCATGCAGAGACGTCGGACAAGAGGAGCAACCTCGTCGACATTAACGTCCCCGGTGAGAAGCGCGACTACACCAGAACGCTTAAAGGGGTTGAGCTCCACGGCAAGGAGACGCTGGAGATCGTCTGCACTAGCGAACCAGACAAGGCCGACGAGATGACGAGCAGGCTCAGGAGGAAGGGCGGAGGCTTGTATCCGAGCTTCATCGGAGTTGATATGGAGTACACCGACGACGAAAAATCTCCACAGATGGCGGCAGTCCTGCAGTTGTGCGTCGAGGAACTCTGCTTGGTGTACCACATCGCCGCGGCCACAAAATGGTGAGCAATCCTACTCATTTGCCCTGCATATGGTTTATCTGTTTTATTAGTACTGTATCCGAAAATTTAATCACACTTGTTTCCCAACTAGATGTACTAGTGTGGTTTGTGAAAAGTGGATGCACTACTGCATTTTCTAAAGTAGATATACTATAAATGTATTTTTTAACCTGATATTACTATTTGGAAAATCTTGCGGAAGATTAAATTCTGAAGTTGATCGACTAGTGTAGTTTATGAAGTTGATACAATAGAGTAGTCTATGTACTTGATGTATTAAAAAAGATGTTTCTGAACTTGATGTAGTGAAGTATTTTCTGAATTTGATGTAATGCTATTTTCGTAAGAAAATAAACTAAGGACTTGGTGAAGCACTGGTTCTGTGTTATCCTATTTCAACAAAAGTAGACTAAACTAGTACCAATGAGGAACATACAACATTTACTGAAGCTATGTATAATCCAAGAAGAAGAATAACATGATCTACTTAATTTAATTTCAGAACTTTCTTTACTAGTTTTTGAAGTACATTCATCCATTGTAACTCATACTACTTTTCATTCATCTGTTGTACCAGTACTAGTCACTAAAAACTTAATTAAAAATTGTTTCCCAACTAGATGAACTACTATAGTCTTTGAAGTGGATGCACGATTACATGTTTATCAAGTTACATGCATTTCTGAAACTGTGAAGTGGATTGTTTCACCAGATTAGCATCTGAAAAAAAGTTTATAGCATTCTGAACTTTATGCACCAAATTAATTTCTGAACTTCATGAACTAGCATAGATTCTGATCTTGATGCACTAGTATAGTTTTTAGAATTGATGTATTAAAAGATCTTTGGTGAAGTGGTGTAGGCCATATCTTGATGCACATGTTTCTCAAACTAATTTTTGAACTTGATATAGAATTAATGCACAAAGATGTATCAAGCACTGGTATAGGTCTTTTATTCAACAAAAAAGAAAACTAAACTTGAATCAAGCAGCACATATATCATTGACTCTGGTAAAATGATTCTCTAATTTGGTGAAGCGTTTGGTAAAGCAAAGAAGATAGCAAAAAAGAAAAAATAACACGGTGTAGTTGAATTTAATTTCAGGACTTTGTGTACTAGTTTCTGAATTACATTCATGCATGACTCATAATATATAAGCATCTACCTCATGGATTATCACTTGTAGAACAAAAAAAAGCAGAAGAATTAAATCCTCAAAAAAGAAGACTAATCTATAAATGTGTGTCTCCCCCCTTGTAGGCCCAAGCGCCTCAAAGACTTCCTGCAGGAGGAGAAATTGTACACATTTGTTGGTTTCAGCATTGGAGGTGACAAGCAGATGCTGGAGAAGTCTGGTTTGGAAATCAACCCCAACAACTTCATTGACATGCAGCGCAAGTGGAAAGATCCAAAGACTGACAAATACTACGACTCTTTGGCCGATGTTGCAGGCGGCGTTATCCACCCAGTCTATGAAGGCATGAAGAAGAAGATGAACAGGGAAGACCACAAACTGTGGGGGAACAGCCCGCTGCCAGACAACCTCATCACGTACACAGGAATAGATGCGTACACAACGTACAAGTCATGGAAGACAATCGACAACATCGTGACAGGTTGGGATAGTTCAAAAGAGCAGGAGGCTGACCCATACTACCACTGCAACTTCGCGGATGCAGATGCATGAAAGTCTGCATTTGTTATGTTGAACCTGATACCTTATGCTCTGTGTGTCCTTACTATTGTTGTTTCAGATTTGTAATTTGCTTTCGTTATGTTGAACCACCTACCTTATGCTATGCGTGTCAGGGTTTGAACAAGTTTGCCTATGTCTATCAAGTACATCATTTGCTTATGTCGTCCAACAAATTTGCTACATGCCTATTTTGTTCATCCATCATTTGAAGTTGAAGTAGGTTGAAGTTGAAACTTGATGGCTGCCACGCAGCAGCACTAGTCATGGAGAAAAAAATAACACATGAATATTTTTGCAAAAAAAAGTGGCAGACTAAATAAAGGACAAAAGCAAATAGTAGCCTTCGACTCTCAGTACAGCTTAGACATGAACGGAAGTACTATCACGCTAAAAATCAGTTATTAGTTTCAGACGAACTCTAAAAAGACTAAGTTTCAGCCGAGGACAACATTCAGTACTAAAAAGCATCGTGGTAAAAAGTAGTTAGAAATTCACTAAGTACTGCATCAGAAAAGGCAAAGAAACACCAGTACGTATTTCCTAGTCACTAGCATCCTAGGACTGAAAATTTCTGGTACAGTTGAACACACGGTACGTTCATTCTACAAATATATAAAAAGGAATGGGAAGCTTCAGTTCGCATTCCTTAAACCAGTGACGTACTAAGAATTAACAGTGGCAATACAACTGAAATCTCAGTACAACTTAGTCTATACAGCAAGTGCTAGGATTATACCAAACATTGCCTGGAGAAGAACCACAGCCTAGAAAAAAAGAAGGCCAATAACTTAATCAAAAAGATATAAGTTCGACAAAAGAGAAAAATCACAAGAAACACAACAGAAGACATACGAGCATCAAACAACACAAACAATAAATAATTAATCAAAAGTACTAGCACAATTGGAATCTCAGTACAACTAAGTTTATTCGGTAAGTGCTATGATGATACCAATCAATGCATTGAGAAAGAAATAGTTTTGAACTTAATAGGACTATCTCTTAAACGTAGCTAATTTAAACCAGTAATTTAACTTTTACTATGAAGTTCAACTACTAAAGTTCAAGAAGTTCAAAAAGAAATTTGGCACTAAAATTTTGAAAGCCTTACGCTGAATGAGACTACAAATCGGTACTAACAAAACTATATCATAAGTACAAGAAAACGAGAGTACAGAAACTATAAAGGTCCAAGTTAGGATAGAATCACATAAAAATAAACTAAATCTCACTTTCTAAGCAACAACGCAAAAATACACTTGAAAAAAAATTGTTTTCAGTTCAACTACTATATAAGTCTTCAGTACAAAAAAAAACTTAACCAAAACGAATTCCCGATGAAACATTGTGCCACACTTAAAACACAACACAAAATATACTAGTTATTACATAGTACTCGACAAGACATCAAACACTTCAAAATAGAGCCTACAATGTTTTCAAGAGATATATCACATAACTATCCAATTCACTATGCAAATGATGACCATTTATCCTATGCATCAGGAGCCAAAGCCCGAACCTCCTTGGGAAGCTCCGTCACCATAAGATGGTTATTCCGGTTGAACACAACTCTATATAGATCCTCAGCGTTCCAATCAACAAAGCATGGCTGCAAAACAGTAAAACAAATTATCAAAAATCATGACACATAAAAAAAGGATGCACAATAAGCCAAAAACAGAAATTGAAAAGCTCAACAAGAAACCCACATCATTATTTCGATTGTTCTCAACGATCTTTTCACCATCATAGCATCCCGCATACTTCAAAGTATAATAGCCACATTCATTTTTCCCTTGAACTGGAACCTTGACAAACGTTGGTTTCTTTGCAAATAGACCCCAATTGGGCTGCTTGCTTGCATTGTACTGAGCATCACCATACACAACCTTCATTACTTTGACCAATCTAGAAATCTGTAAAAAAACAAAACAACCGACACAGTTTTAGGTCTCGGAAACAGCAGAAACAAAGATGTAGAAATATTAATCTAGTACAGATAATAAATGTCACTCACAATCTTCTCGCAGTCTTTGTGATAGGTGTTCTTCGAAGGGCGGTGGTTCTTCGGATAAGGTAAAGAGTCAAGGATGTCAACGCTACTTCGGTACCGATTCATGACATATAAGGAATAGTGGCTCACTTTCCTATCCTTTGATAAAACCATAGGCTTGAATAGAGGCATCATGATCTAAAAACAAATGACCAAAAAAGAGATGTTAAATATTCAAAGTAAAAACCAGCATCACAACAAACAAATAAAAACCAAAAATCAGCTAGTAGATCTCACAAGGTCGGCACTAAGCAAGTCTTCATTAGCTTTAACATAGCTCTTGAAATCTCTCGCCGCACTCTCCACATTAAACACTTTATTTTCATCCTCGTAATACAAACAGTCAAGCACAACCTGCAAAAAATCCAAAATAGAAAATAGACAGCGGAAAAGAATCAACAAGCAAAGTATTGTTAAAAATCATAAAAACAACAGACAATCTTGTTCAACATAAAGAAACCGATCTGATTGATTACCGTGATGAAATATGGACTCAGCAATATCCTTTTCCCAGATGCGAAATCAGCATTTCTAACGGGATCTTGCTTCCAATCATCAATGAGGAAGTCCATTACATCACCCTCCATCATTTGCCCAGGTGAAAAAACTTCCCAGATGCGATTCCCAGTGAAGTTAGTTACGTTTCCATCAGGTTGAGGTATCATTGAGAATTTATTCCTGCAGCACGCACAAGAACAAAAAAGAAGGAGAAGCAAGATAAGGCATTCATAGCAGTTCGAGTTGTATAAAAAGGAACAGTTCTGGCCATACTTATCTAGCAGTTACAAACAACACAAGAAAAGGAAGAGGAAAAATAATGAGAGATACTCACTCGGCATACTTCTCATGCCATTCATCTCTAAGCAACAGATTATACAACCTGCGAGCCTTGTCCAGGTGACGGAATTTATAAGGGTGAAGCTGCTGCATAGGGGAGCAAAACTTTATAGGAGCTCTGGGCGCACGCTTCGTGCTTACAACATTGCCAGAATCCAAAGCGGGATCCTTCCTAGCACCACCAGCTCTACGAGCCACTATTCCAGCAAGGGGAGATAAACCTTTGGCAGCAGCGCTCCTCGTGACTCTTCCAACGCCAGCAATCTTGTCAAACACATCATCATCGTTGTCTATCAATTCCACAATGGGATTCTTGGGTGTAGTAGGGCTATCTGCACAAGCAGCCGTAAAACCTCTCAGAGCTCCCAACCGCCCCTTCATAACACCAAATCTTGTCTTTTCGGGAAAACGCCCCTGGCTAAGATCAATAGCTACGCGCTCGAGCTCCAAGAACTGGCTACCAAAGAACCTGTAGTCATGCTCACCAAGATCCAACCACTCACCTGGAAAAAAAAGACCGCACAAAGTGTAAGTTCAAATACATATTTCATGATAGTACTAATAGAGAAGTACAAGCTGCAAAAAAATTGCAAAAGTCCATGCACATGTACAGGGTTCGATGCCAAACAAACCCCGGAAGTCAACATCAAACAAAATGCTAGTTGCGCAGGTATACAGCAAAGTCTTCCTAATGTCCAAAATGTCTTCATGGCTGTAATCGACCATTTCAATTACACCATCCTCCCGGCAATAATAGGTCTTGCAGTTTTGTAGCATAAAGAATCCACAATCATGCCTGTAAACAAAGGAATAATCAAAAAATGGTACAACACAAAATCCAAAAAATACAGGAACAACATCCTCCAGCAACAAAAACAACCAGCAAAAATCATTAAAAACAGATACTCACGTGTTTTCCTGCCGAGGCACCCGCACAAACTCGCAAGAGAAACCATCAATATGCGCCGGTGCGAATGGTTTGGCCCTGTCTACACTAGACTCCCTCCAAAGCTTCTTTATATTATCTGTCATATTTCTTAAGAATCTAACTGCATCACCCCAGGTTTCATCACGGAGTGAATCAAGACACTCGAAATGACGGAACTTCAAATTCAGAACAACCAAGCACCAATGCCCAGATTCTTCACTAGGCTTCATGGTAGCCACAAATGACGGGGGATCAAATGTAGGGAAAAGAAGCTGAAAAAAAATCACAGAGGAAAAATGAATTTACCAAATCATAATGAAACAAAAAATTCAGCCTCCAAACAATAAAATAAAAGAGGGAAATTGAAATTCATAAGTACAAACAAAAAATCACATAATCATAAAGAAATTATATCCACCGCCCAAAATTGAGGAACAATCATATCAGTTCAATTCCCTTGCAACAATAAGTACAACTTTAATAAAAGAAGCACAGATCAAGTTCATTCCCCCCACATCCCAAAACTGCAAAGAAAACATGACAGTTCTAGTCAATGATTACAAAAAGTCCAAGTTCACCTACTTGGTCAAAACCACCAGCACCTGATCTTGTGAACCAATTTAGCACATTGCGATCAATATTTCCATCACGGATTTTGGTCTGTTGTACAAAAATAACAACAATAGTTAGAAAATTGGCAAAACAAGTTATCATCCTATTTACAAAAAAGCAAAATACTGACCGTCACCCATCTGGGAACTATCAACTTGTCAGTGTCTCAGTACTTCTGACGTAGAGAATATAGAACAACATCAGCATTGTCTGAGTTGAGCATGCCAGTGGGGACAAACGCTTTAGCAATAGAACCAACACTGGCATCACATTCTTTATTTTGAAACATCGGCTTGTGACTAGAAAAACACAAAAGATTACATGAATTAAAACTACTGCAACAACAACAATAATCAAACTAGAGAAAGAAAAAGAGACAAAAAATGGTACGGGCAAAATCCCAAACTAACCATTTCGTACGGTTCGTGCGCAACCTCGTAACAGCGAAGGAAAACGTATCAACCTTAACAACATTACCACTTTTTGCTTGCAGAAAATGATGAAAAATAATAAGTTCAACAACTACAAGAGAACATGTCCAAAATGCCAAAATTGAGAAGTACACCCCATTTACAAGTCCTTACCTGGACTATCAAGGTTTGACGACGACGGTAGTTCCTGTGATGAGACCATTATGCCACCAGTTTCAGGGTTTGACGATGGGACATCTTGAGAGGACACCAATATTGATGCGCTTTCAGGGTCTGTAGAAAGAAAATCCTGGGACGACAAGAGCGCCTCCTGCATCAAGGGGTCAGAAGAAATTGATAGAAGTAAATCATCATCCTCGGATGGCACCTCCTCCACGCTAGAAGCATCTTGCAATGCATCACCGTAATCAAGACCTCCAGGCGGGAAATTCTCCGGCGGCAAATCTTCACAAACAAAAACATTTTCATTCCCAGCAATACCAACACCAGGCAATTTGGCATCAAGTATGCTGGCAGCACCAGCATCCTCATCAGCAACTTTGGTACCAACATTGCGCCCACTACTCAATGGAACATCATGATCATCATCTCCACCACTAAGGACAACCTCACGCTCAACATCAGTAATCTGATGAAAATAAAAATTCAGAAAAAGTGAATAATATGAACAAAACTAACAATAAAAAATAAGCTACCAATAGGTGCATAGAAAAATAAACCTTGGAAGCATTCACAGCAACATCATCGAACTTGCTGCTGCTAACATTCATAGCGACATCACCAACAGGCAAACAAGGCTCATCGCCAACAATAGGACCCTGATTCAAATGTAATGAGACAAAAAACAATGCTATTATGAGCAACAATAAACGGTGTGGGATAGAAAAATGAACAAGCAAGACACATCAGTGCGCATGAAATTTTAAGAAAATATTAATAAACACAATGAAAATAAAAATAACCTTGCACTTATCAGTGGATAGATCATTAACTCCACTGTCAACAGAACCCTCAACATTATGATTGCTCTCCTGCATGAAAAGAAAAATTAATAAACAGATGTAGATAAGGAAGTTCAACTACAATACTGACAGCAGAACAACATAGTAAAAACATACAAACAATGAGGACTGACTCACATCAACAACAGGGTGCTGCGAGCCAACATCGTTCGTACGCTGATCAGACACATTAGCCTCAGTACCATCATCAGCCCTGCTGTCGGTGCCAGCAGCCTCATCGTGATCAATCTACATGAAAGAAAATTATTAATAAATAGATGAACATGAGGAAGTTCAACTACAACACTGACATCAGGACAACAACATAAAAATTGCAAACACCAATGACTGACTCACATCAACATCAGGACGCTCAAAGCCAACATCATTCGTTTCGTGATCAAAAACATTAGCCTCAGTACCATCGCCAGCCCTGCTGTCAGTGGCAGCAACCTCATCCTGCTCAAACTGCTTGATAACAACATTTGCACTTTCTTCATATGGCTTGCAGCGAGAGTTTTGCGTAGTTCTGAAACGCTTCATGTTGTTCAATAGACGAACCGAGCTCAGAACTAGATTAGCGGCACCGTCGCGCATATCACCGATTAAAATCCTCTCCATCTCAATGTAGTCAACAGCTTCCTCAGTGTTAAATTGATGACCTTCAGGAAGGATACCATTGATACAGCTCAAACGCTCAACTATCGTTGGGACCTTTTGCAGCTCAGAACACACATTACTTAAGATATGCTCATCGCGCTCCAACGTTGAAACAGCAACATCAATACCAAAACCCTGCCTCTGTGAAGCACTAGCATTACTAGGGCCAGGGGGGGCATAACCAGCACCCTCAACACCACGGCCATCCCTCAACTCATCGGGCAGAGATGAAAACTTCGGAACCTGAGACGACGGCGTCTCCAGGACTGGCCGTTTATACACTCGGAAAAAAACAACCTCCTCTTGAGTTTTCCACCACAAACAAAAGGGGAAAGTAGTTAATCATTCAACGCAACACATAGGGAAAAATAAATCATGATATTAACAAATTTAAAATCAACACCACTAATAAAACTTTATCTGTCATTGCCAATTTGTTAGTATTTACCAAGAGGCCAGTTGAACAAAGTTATTCAGTTCAACAACACACGAAACGACAGTACTAAAAAACCATACCTAAACCATACAAAATATAAACAGACAACTCTACAGTACACATGTCCACTACAGCAAAAAATAGCTATACCTAAAAATAAAAAAAAAGGTCTACAAGACACAAAACAAACAAAACTCACCGGAAGCTTCCCAAACACCCAAGTCTTTGGATCTGCATTGCCTTTTTTTATCAAATCTGCATCAACCAGATCAGAAAGCTTGGCAGGATCCATGTAACATATGTGGGGGACTCGCATGTCAGGCTCCGCAGTTTTGCCGTGGATAAGGCATTCAAGGTACATTAGTACAGGCCCTATGGCACAGCCTGTGATTGCCTTCCCCATGGTATGACCACTTTGGTACTTGGCAACAGCCCTTCTAAGCTCATCAACCATCAGCTGGCAATAATCCATATTTGCCATGTCCTCAAAGACGAGACCCTCAAACATTGCTGCCTCTCTGGAAACACGCGGGGCAGATCCAGGCAACACAACCTTCATAAACACAATAATGAAGAACACTTTCAGAGCAAGGTCATCTTTGCTAGGATCCTTGACGAGCACCTTAAGCTTATTCCTCAAATCCTTTGTCTTGATATCTTTGTCCCTGCTAATGTCAAGCTCCGATCTTAACTGCATCAGAGTGTCATCATATCCGTCCTCTGACGGCCTTGGCGCAGAACGACCACCACAAGGGAAACCAAATAATTGATGTATACCATCGCTAGTGATGCGAAGCTTCTTATTAGCCTCACCCATGTCAATAGTCATTGTATCACAATCTATCCTCAGGTACAAAACTCCCATCAGAGGGCGGGAAATATTAGACTTCACCCTCCACCTGAAGATAGAACCAAAACCAGATGCATGAACCCTAGCCACATGCCGACTCTCGAGCAATTTAGCACAATCTTCAACCTCTCTCAACGAACATCGCACAGTTAAGTTCAATTTCCGTTGGTTACCTTCATCCAAGGCAACTTTTCCGGCATTGCCTCCCACCGGCTTGACCGGACTCATAACGCTAACATGCTATAAATGAAAACAAAAAAGCCACACCTTAAAAAAATGAATATAGAAAACAACAAAAGCATATGAATAAACGTAAAAAGAAAAAGAAAAGATTGCACAAGTTCAACTATTAAAACAACATCAGTACCACCCCTCAATTGATCTAAACAATGATCAGCCTAACCTGGCCGCAATACCAGCCGAAACACAATTAAATCATTGAAAGTACAACTAGTAAATCACATGCAGTACAAAACACAAACCACTGCAAACAATGAATATAGAAAACAAAACAAGCATACGAATGTAAGTAAAAAAAAGATTGCACAAGTTCAACTATTAAAACAACATCAGTACCACCCTTAATTAATGAATACAATGACAAGCCTCACCTGGCCAGCATACCAGCCCAAACACAAATTAAATCACTACAATTACAATTAGTAAGTCACATGCACAACAAAACACATACCACCGCAAACAATGAATATAGGAAACAAAACAAGCATATGAAGGTAAGTAAAACTAAGAAAAGTTTGCACAAGTTCAACTATTAAAACAACATCAGTACCACAATCAAATAGATGCAAAACAATGACCAGCCTCACCTGGCCAGCATACCAGCCCAAACACAATTAAACCGTTGCAAGTACAACTAGCAAGTCACATGCAGTACAAAACACATACCACTGCAAATTCATCTTCTGAATCAACTTCAATATCATCTTCTTCAGATGCAGCATCTTCAGCTTCGACACGAGCACGCTTCTTCACACCTTTGTTCACCTTTGCAGGATGAACTTTACGCTTCTTATTTTCTTTCAACAAAGACCGCTCTTGAAGAGGAGACGAAGAAGGCTTCTTATTTGTCAAACCTCGTGGACTCCGACGAACAGAGGAGCCACCAAGTTTGCTTGGACCAATTTTCACAGCAACACTATTCGCATCAGCTTTGCTATTACCAGGTTGGGAACCAGCTTTCACACGTGGGCTACGCCTCTGTGTGCCATCAGGATTTCGATCTGACATCTTCCTCTTCAAAACAGCTTTCTTCTCCTTAACTCCATCACGATCAAACACTTGCGTCAAACGAGTTTGCATCAAGTTTGTCTTCACAGGCATGTCACTTCCATGAGATCCGACATGAACAGTTGAAAAACCCGCGTCACCACCTTCACCGCCTACACATTTAGGAGTTTGAGCAACATCAACATCACTTTCTGGCACACAGGCAGCCTTTTGACGCCGTTCCAATTCCTTTCTCTTCTGGAATTCATACTTCTTCTTTCTTATCCTTTCGTCCTCGAGCTGTAACTGCATAGGAACATCCTCAGCTTGGGTAACAGGCTCAGTGCCATCAACACTTTGAGACTGAGTAACGGACAACTACAAGCTGCCATCACCATCATCAATGTTAAGTGAATACATTCCATCATTAATATCTTTAACAACATCAGCAATGTCCTCTGGAACACCATGGCTGTCATTAACTGCATAAACCAATAACATAACCACTCACATAAAAAAATTAAAACACAATTAACATTGCAGACACAAAGATAAATAAAGCGCATAGCATCAGACACAAAACAAAATGGAACAACTAATGTAACTAAGCATATATATGTATTAAAGGCTGATAAAAATAGAGAAAATATAAGGGAAACACTAGCAACATTCGCAAGTTCTTCTAGAGGATTTAGTGTCTCAAAAATAACATTCACAAGATCTTCAAAGCGTTCTGATTTGTCAGAATCAGGAGGCACCGGCACTCCAACATCTGCAACAATCATCATAATTAGCAAAAAATTACAAGAACAATCAATCAGTTCAACTATGTGAACACTACAAGATCACCGAATAAAACAAATATGAACCCACCACTTGTAGAACAAACTTCAGAAAACACAACTCTTTCAACACCATACTAGTTCTTCATTGACTACTACAACCTATTCAAATGCCAGGACAGCAGTTCAAAATACACATGGTGATAAGTACTACATCCTGTGTGCAGGTTGCATCAACTGCCAAAACCATACACGCCATACAATCCAGGACAAAATTAACACATATCAAAATGCAAACAACTTATAAAGTCGATACGGCAACAACTGTACAACATAAAAACCAGATCTATTAAAACATCATCCAAAATACAGCAAAAATCACCTACATTCAATTTGTCCGGACTGGATGATGTACCCATTGAGATCTACAGTCCTAAATCTGCCGAACCAGATCTGCAAAACACATGATCAAAAATTAGGGATTTGAACTATTTCATAAATGAAGCACGCCATACAAAAGCAAAACTCTTACCAGCAAACACAAAATCCGCCATGCAATCCAGTATCACTGCCGCCAAACGCTCGTTCAACAGCAAAGCAACCCTAGCGAGTGCAGCCTGGGACAACAAAGAGAGCAAGAGATTAGAAATAGATAGAAAATCTGAACATAAGAGAACGCCAGCAAAGTTAATGGCAGAGCAAAAAGAACAAACAGAACACCCGGACCTCCACCCCTGGGGTTGAGCCCTCCGGCCGACGCTCCCGTGGCGAAACAGGAGTAACAACTCCCCCTCCGAGAAGAGAAGAAGAGGGGAACGAAGACGGAATCGATTTTTGGACGGGCGAGGAGCGGAACAGGGAAGATCAGAGGTTAAAAGGTGAGTGGGAGGGTTAAAATATGACTGGGAGAAAACGGACGGCTAAAGCCCACAACCGTGGCGAAGACCACTATCTCTAGCGAGTTACAAAAGATAATACCAAAAATCAAATACAAATAAAAAAATTAATATAGATGGTGAAAACAAACGGCTAAAGTACAAATAATAACTCACAAAAAGTACAAAAAAATTATCAAACAAGTACAAATGAAAAAATAATTCATAACGGTCATGTTTTTCCCCTAAAAATAAAGATAAGATAATGGGGCAAGTCATGTTACGGACTCGCCTCCGCATGCGACGCCGCGGCACGCCGCGTCGTCGCCTGCTATGGCTCATTCCTGGCTCGGCCTCGCCGGGATGGGGGAGGGGGTGGTCCCGACCCCCCTCCCCCCGGCTCGGCCTCGCGCTAACGCGCCAGTGCGCTCGTTTGACAGGCACAGTGCGGTTATTCTGTTTCTCCCCACCCCACGCACCCACACCCCTAAGATAGATAATGGGGCAAAGTCCATACAAGGAAGATGTGTCAGTACAACTATGCCCCTCGGTACGGTTCGGTGC